>NC_139229.1:150288627-150786202 GCF_977018435.1 Lepisma saccharinum | reverse complement strand
ATGAGGACTGGTGTATCGAGAAACACATTTTTCCTTCTGACACCCCTTAGAAAAATGTCTACTGTCGTTTATATGTGTAGCTATATCAGTTTCTGAGCTATCGACAACCGATGAGAACGAATGGAATAAGAGCGTGCCTTCCCACCGCTGCTGATGACCACTCAACATGTCTCTGAAGAATACGATTGCAAAGCTCATCGCCGCGGTGAATGCCAAACTAAAGAGGGTCCGGCAGATGGTGCTAACGACATTAAAGCAATCCGAGAACTCATTAACGCCCACGGCAGAAGCGGTCTGTTTCTCTGGGTGCCCATACGCAAAAGTTGAGAGGAGGCGCTCTGCCACTTCAAAGAGAAGGACCGTGGAAATAATGGGAGAGAAGCTGACGATGTTGATGAGGTAAGAGAAGACCGAGAGAGGAGGGAGATGAAAGACCAGCAAGGGAAAGAGATGTAAACATTGCAGATAGGAAGAGATGCGGGAGGGAGGAAATGAGGTAGAGGAGAAGAGAAAGGGACGGATGTACGGTTAAGAAAGAAAGAGAATGAAAGGGCATTAAAACAACGCGAGAATTGGAAGTAGCATAACAGAGAGAGGGGGGAGATGGTGGTTTACGTAGAAACACAGAACGGGAGAGTGAGAGGGGGGAGACGTAGAAACATAGAACGATAGAGAAGATAGACACAAGGGTGGAATATGATTACGGGGAGGAGACAGACAGAGAGAGAGAGAGAGAGAGAGAGAGAGAGAGAGAGAGAGAGAAGGTAGGCGTAGAATCACAGCAGAAAGAGAGAGAGGCAAAGGACAACGTTAAAACAGAAATATGGGAAGATCGAAAGAAATAACTGCGAGAAAGACAGATAATGGTAGTTGCAGAGGGTTGAAGAAACAGGAAAGCTACAGTGGAAGCATATGAGATGTGGAACGAACAAAGGAATAACAAGATAGGTGCGAAATGGACATTCACTTGAAAGAATATAATAAAAAGGAGATTTGAAAAGTGCTATATACGAGAAAGAATAAGTGGATAGGACATATTTTGAGAGAGAAGGAAGAGAATACTGTTTGATGGGGAAGGAAAACGATACAGAAACTGAATATGAAAGCTGTGAACAGAAGAGGCTGGGCACTGCAGGAACTTGCTTACGAACAAGAATACTTGATGATAAATGAAATTATTAAGTCGTGTGTAGCGTGAGAGTTACAAGAGTTCATACAGCCAAATGTAGAACAAAATTTACCTTTAGGTTGAAACTAAGTGTGCCAAAAGCACTTAACGCAATGTAACAAAAAATGCAAATTTCTCTCGCATGAAATCCTTAATTAAACTTTGAACTGCCCTTCAATTTTTAACATTTCTTTCGTTCGTTCAGCCTATGAATGTAGCTGAAAAGGTGCGTGTGGAGGGGGGGAAGCCTTATATAATTTCCCAGCTCCAGAGAAGTTGAAAAAGAATATAACGTTAAATAGCGGATAAAAAATGCATTTTTCAGACAAAATATTCTGAAGGTATCTACGGGCAAAAAAAAGGGGGCGGGGATGTAATGTCAAAGGTAACATATTACAGACCAAGAGTGTAGAGATGTAAGTGCACTGGAAGGTCGGATCGTCCTGTGTTTCCTTTGTGAGTGCACGAGGGAGGACAAACCTTGAAAAAACAGAGCACGCTCAATTTTTCATGCAACTCCCAGATGTGAGCGAGGAGAAGCCTCCCTCTTTCAGGTTTATCTTGCGTATATGGTTGTAGAATTATGCTTTCTACAGGGAAAATGGGATTCCACAAAGAAGGCTTTCGTACTCTACTATATATCGTACCGTCTCTTTCCATAACGCTATTAAGTGCGACCCCGCTTCAGGAGAATGTATGAAAGATGGATGCTTAAGGATAAGTATGGAAGATCCGTATTTCCATTCCTATTATTATACGTCGTTCTTGGGATGAGTGAGACGATGAGGATGGATAATAACGGGACGAATAATAATAGGGAAATGAATGATATGACCAGGGTTCAAATCTAGGACCACAGGTTTCGTTGATAATTCTGCCGGCATTATTTCGTCACGTTCCGTTTCGTGAATGAGGATGTCTGTCTCTATCGTTGCTCACTAGTTACATATTCCCTTCTAGCTTCAGATCTGGTCTTGATTTGCAAGTTCCATCTCGCTCTACATTTGGTCTCACGTTGGTAATTCCCGTCTATCTTTCGATCTGGCATCGAGTTGCTAATTCTCGTCTTGTTCTTTGTCTGGTTTCGATTTGCAAATTCCTGTCTCGTTCTTTGTCTGGTACATATTTGAAAATTCACGTCCAGTTCTTTGTCAGTTATCAATTTGCACATTCACGTCTACGTTCACGGACCCTGCCGGCTTGTAACGATTCCATTGAATGTCAATGTATTCATTACAAGCCGGCAGTGTCCGTGACTGTACAATTTGTCTCGGAAATCTCTGGAGCAAGCAAACGAAGACGAGTCCTGTGAGCAAGTAGTCACTCGAGAGGGCTCGACCAATGAACGCGTGAGATGGGGAAGTGAGTACACGGAGGAAAAATGCAACTGCAGCTACCAACATTTTGCAGCAGCGCGCACGGCTTTGCTCCGCCCATTCGCTTTCGCCCATTCTCTACCGTTATGCGCGACCTTGCTCTAGAGTTTCAGACACAGAGTGTAGTCCTCGGTCTGGTCTCACGTTGCAAATTTCCGTCTAGTTTTCGATCTGATGTCAAGTTGTAAATTCTTGCCTCGTTCATTGTCTGGTATCTATTTATAAATTCACGTTAAGTTCTCGGTCTGGTCTCATGTTGCAAATTCCCGTATTGTTTGTTCTTTGTCTGGTCTCGTTATCGTTCTGGTTTTGAGTTTCAAATACATGTTTTCTTCATCCCGGCCTCGAAATATCTCTGTTGTCAACTTGACTTTACAATTATATTGGATAAGAAACCTATCTATAAATAACCACACAACCGCTTCTGTGTCTGAATGGGTATAATATTAAATACTAAAGCAATTCTGTGCAACTCAAGCGAAACGTTCATATATATATATATTACATTCTATTTAACTGGAATTTGAAACATCTCGTTTCAGGTGGGTAAGTCTTGGCGTCGTCTCGTCAAGTCACAAAGAGGTTGACTTAGTACTTTCGATTTTTAAAATCTTGCGTTACAATCGGAAACAAAGTTACAAATAAATATGCTTATCTATTTTAATTTTAGATCCACAGGGACAAGTAAAATCAAAAAAATTATCCGAGGCATAGAAATTGAATGTAGATTGCTGAAAGACTCGAAAATAGTAGATTCTTCGCTACTGCGTTGCATCTGCTGACATAGCGGGAAGACACATTTCACTCACAACAGAAGACAAATTGCCCAAGTGGATGTGGGGTAACGGCCTCGAGTTCGTACATTTTGCGGCTCCGTTGGCCATACACAAGTTGGCAGAGCAACTCGCAAAACCACGAAGCCGTGTATATTCATCATGAAAACTTTTCGGGACCATACAGAGAGCCAGAAAAAGAGTGGGCCGTCTCATAGTAAAACGTACAGAACAACTCGGGAGGGATCAGCAGGCGTTTTGAGTGGAAGAAGAAAAACGTCTCCGGAGAGAACGATTGAAAACAGATGAGGTGATTTTATTTTCTGTCGCCCTGTGTGTATTCGTGTAGGATGAGAGAAAATATCAGCAGGAAGGAAGCTCCTTCTGGACCAGAGTGTCAGAAGATTGCTGTTTCCTATCTCCAGGACTTCCGAAAGGAACTTCTCCAGAAGAAAAGAAGAGAGAGCATCCCCCGGGAGTCTGGAAGAAAGTTCTCCTGCCAAAAGACTTCGGGAATCTAGATATATGGCGATCGTGTTTTCTTCTCCGAGGAACAGAAATCGATTTGGAAGCGCTGCTGTTATGCCCGAAGTTTGATCCCCCAATCTGACATACTTCTTGAAAGATGTGTGTATGCTTGGCCCTTTTGGATGTCACACATGTGATAAAGAGGATGGTGATGTGAACTTCGTCTCTTGTGGAAGCAGGGGAACAAAAAAAGTGTGCTGAAAGAGCTTTTTGGAAGGAGAATTGCATCGTAACTTGCAGTAGGAGCTGCGTACTGGCTCGAGTTTCTGTGGAACCTTATTCCAGGAACCATTTGTGCCTGCTACTATGGATGATAGCGAGACGAAAGGAACGAGACGTGACAATAGTTTCTCCTTGTCTCGTGAATGAAGATGAAGATGACTGTCACGTTTTCGGTAATGTCAATATCCTTCTCGTTTCGTGTTACAAATACCTGCCTCGTTCATGGCCTGATGTCCGTTTACAAATGCCTGTCTTAGTCCAGTTCTGGTCTCGTTTGCAAATGCCTGTCTTGTTCTCGTATCGATTCTTACATTCACGCCTTTCTCTTCTGGAAACATCTCAGTTGTCCATTTTACTTTACATTTACGTAAGACAATACCTAAAACCCATTTACAGTGTATAAACGAAGATAAATGTACGAATAAGTGTACTAACAAAGCAATTGCAATTCAACTGCAACTTTCACATACTCACATTCTGTTTTACCAAGTACACTAGGCTAAAGATGAACAAGTCTTGGTCTCGTCTGCATTTTACAGATGCTTGTCTCGTTCTCCGTCTCGTGTAACCAGTCTCGACATTTTTTTCATTTCGATGTTTGAAAGGTGGGATCGGTACATTCCCTAGTTACTATACCGCCAACTAACATTTATCACTTTTCCACCTCCTTCCCCCACCACCAATGTTTAACTTGGTCCTATTACACTTCGTCCAGGGAATCTCTGGAGCGGGCGATCGAAAACAAGTCTCTGCGCAAGTAGTGACTCGAGATTCGAGTTGGGGACGTTGGTTCAGCTACCAGCCATTTGCAGCAACGCGCTCTTCTTTGCTCCGCTCCCTCGCTTTCTACCCTTCTATTCCGTTATGCGCGGTCTTGCTCCATAAATTCCAGAGACGGAATACAGGACAATATTCTTGCATGACCAGTGTTGTTTACTGTGATAATTCAAGAATGTTGTTATGATATTTGAATCGCCACAAATAGGGACGTAACAATAATAAATGTAGCAATAACACTTCCTCCCATCCCTACTCCTAGATTACATTTGAATGTAATGTATTGTATACACCAATTATGTTATATATATAATTCCTATGTATAGTATTGTTACCTATTATTATACTCATTATAAAATGCAACCAAATTGTAATAAATAGAGAAAATAAAGTCGTGGGAACCGTTAAATTCGGAGCAACTGACGTTCTGGTATATATTTAGGAAGCAGAACAATAAGCACATACCTTCGAATGAAAGCGAGTGGAGGCGGGCTTACCTCGAGGGTTCCCCCCTACTCCCACATTAGGGAACACAAGGAAGACCCACGTCGTTCAGCAGCTCTTTCCACTGCCCTAAAGCTCTCCTCGCCCACAGGGGCTGCACAGTCGACACTAGTGTAGTACTCGTAGATAGATTGTGAAACATCTACAATGCTATATCATCTTTGTATGTCGATGTTCAATTGTGTTGTCAAGTATGGAGTTATGTAATGCAAGACTTTGAGTGATGGATTAAACGTATAAACCTTTTCTAGCAGACCTCATCTCCAGAAAGCTGTTAAGTAGGGGCAATCCCCAGCATCTACCGACATGAAGAGCGAGAATGAGTCAAGGTAAGGGCTTTGAAAACATTGTCCTGCTCCCCCCAAAATAGGCAATAGTTAGGCTCGAGAGTTCATTGAACTGACGATCTCTACGCTAAAGGATGGACTAAATTGTTGCTTTACATAATTGAACCCGCGTACGTTATAGCATCACCGTGGTTAGTAAGACAGCAACTAGCGCCACTACTAATAGTAACACCATTAGAATCATCTCTACTATAGTAGCTTGCATGTAAGATTTATATTCACTTTGTGTAGCTACAAAGCATACTATCACTTGTTAGATTTCAATTTTCCCGCTGGAACCTTTCGGAACCAAGTACAGAGACATCTGTGGAAAATTATTCGTCCCTGACATAATATTTTTCCTCGCCACACATTTTCTGGGCGCTACATTTTCAATTCCTTTAAGCGACTTGTCCACGAACTGCGAACCGGAAATGGATATGATACCGAATTTGGCGTCTGCGCGTAGACGTGTATTTCCGGTGAAGAATTTTTGGCAAGTGATTTCTTGGATCACTGGTGAAAAATCGCAACCGGTGATATTTTTTCTTGGACCCATCACTAGTTTTGATGCCTATTGCAGTTTTCTCCTCCCCCGCTATTTCTCTTGTCAGTGACAACCGATCACGGATGAAGAAATGGAAGAACTTTGGGGGGAAAGGCAAGGAATCGGCCCGTGAAATGTTCGCGGCGCAAACCGAAACAGGAAGTGGAACTCGATCCCCCGGCCCCCCTCCACCATTCTCGTGTGGTCGTCTGGAGTTTGAAGAAGAGCAGGCGAAATGGTAATGTGGAAGCGGAAACGGAAATGGCGTCATTAATCAGAGGGGAGTCCCCGTCCAGCAGAAGTGAACGAAATTTTACGGACATCGTGAAAAACAAAGCCCCCGCGGGAGACGCTTGAACAAGCGGGCTCTCCGGAGAGAAAGAAATGAAAAAGGAGAATGTAGAGAAAAGTTCGGAAGATATCAGATCTAAAACTAGGAGAAACTCGGCCATCGACGGAGAGGCAGGATGCAGCATCACCGATCTTGAGTTGCTGAAAAATTGCACTGTTGGGAAACTTTTCTTTTTCCATTTCTGTTACGAGGCTCACGCGCATATTGGACGATGAAGCTTTGTAATATAACGATCAACTTATGTTTCCCAGCATTTAAGGCCTATTTAATTCACTTCCCTGATATTTCAATGATTTACTTAACTTCTACATTTCATACAAGGCCATGGATCATGGTGGAATATCATTTCGTTACGGGGTGTAAGAGATGATCCTTTCCGTAGACACCCAAATGGCAGCCTCCCTTCCACGTAGTACATCCTGGACTTCATTTTGCAGGCTAACGATGCTCTGGTGCCTGGACCTTCAGCCAGGACAATCCGTTGCAGGAATTGTGTTCTCGTCTATATTTTTGTGATTGTCACTTCATTGAGATCGACCTACAGGAAATCTGTAAGGATGGAAAAGATTGGATTGATCTTGCCCAGGATAGGGACAGATGGAAGCCTTGTGTTACTTCAGCCATAAACCTTCGGGTTTAAGAAGGCTAGAGAGTGAGTGAGTTAGTTAGTTAGTCTCTTCATCTATTTCATCTTATCACCATTCATCCTCATCTCGCAATTAACCAAAAGTGACAGAAATGCGATGTAAAATGAATCAAATCGAAACAATCATTTCGTTATCTAGCAAACTGTTTCCATATTGGAAAAAAGCCAAAGTTAAAGATGAAATACTCACGGGAGCCATAGATTCGCAAGTAGATATTTCAAGAATTTTCACTACGAAGAAGTGGTGCTGAAAAATAAACTTGGGTTGCTTGGCATTCGTGAGTACCTGGGGAGTAAAGGCTGTCGGAGGTGGTGCTGACCTTATCATATCCTACAAATGGCCATCTCCCATATGCCCACACGCCATGGTGAAATGTGCAGGTGGTAGCTTCACATTAAAATATACGTTTTTCAATCTTTCCAAAATCATATGAAGTCATCGCCACTAATATGCACGGCAGGTATATGAAAAGAAAAGTTAGGTTGCGGATCCAACCGGGAAGGTCACATGAGTTACGATACCCCCAAGCCTTAACCACACGAGCCGACCGACGCTGAAACTTCCCCGCTTTTCGGCTTCCTCTAAATTTCGGATCTTCCGCAACCGGCTTCCTGGGCGCAAGATTTGTCTCCGGAGTGTTGTAACTCTTTCTCTCTGCGATTTACATCCGAGGAACAAGCACTAAGCCTCCCTCTGCCAGCCTGAATTTTGGGTAATTGAATTGCCCGGAATCAATGGTGGAAAATTTCGGAACCTCGTGCGAAAGGGAAAGCCGCAGAGGAGTCGAGAGTTTCCGACAATCGGTTCTCACGAGGATTATAGTTTCGTGAAGTTTTAAGCCCGGGCTTTTGCTGGCTTCGACTTCAGATAGGCTCGCTGAATGAGCTCTAATTGCTGAATTGATAGAAATTTATGCTCATTAAGTTCTGAATGTTACACTTGCATTTTGGAAAATAAATGTCTGTTGTGTGCCAACACAAAACCATTACTCTCTCCTGGTTCGAGACAGCCCGTTCGGGATTTGTCGAGACGAAAGTAACTCTAAAGTGCAGACGAGACCTAAGATTTGTCGGGTCTTCTCGGATGGCGTAGTGGTAACGCCACCACCTTGTAATTAAAGGGTCACGGGTTCCACTCCTAGTGAATACACATTACGCACTGGTTCAGGGACAAATTTTAAACTTTTAGATCCAGTCGAGATTCACATAAAAGTGGACATACTTCCGGTCTAAGAATCTCTTCCCGTTTGAAACTTAAGTGATTTAAAGAGTAAAGTAAAGCAAAGGAAAGTTCCCCGTTCACTTTTTGCGCCATGCCATGAGTCATAGGGGGATGTGGGGAGTAGGGCCCCACATTTTCTTAGATCTCAAACATTTTGGACGTGATGTGATCAACCTTTACATCCCAAGGTCGTTCCCAGGTATCCATTTGTTTGAGGTTGAGTGAGCCCCAGAGCTGCTTCATGCGGGGACAAGGCAGAAATAATTCCCACCTTAGATCACTCACCCCAGAATGTTTCTTTCTTCGCTTTCTTTTTCCTTTCACACAGCTCTCTGTTTCCATTCTCTTCCTCCCTTTCTTTTGTTTACATTCCACATAGCCCTCTGTTGCTGTTTCCTTATTTCATATTCCTTCCACATATTCACCTGTTGGCGTTCTCAGTTCTCCACTGTTCTGGCTAAAAACATGACCAATCCATTTTCCTCTCACATTTAAAATCTTTCAAGTTTGCAGTTGAAAGTGAATGGTCGAAAGTGAAGTTATATTATTGTATTTCATATTCCGAAGATCAGAGATTCTCTCCTGTTCAAGGAGATAATTCTATTATGGAAATTATGGCATTTTCCTTGAAGGAGATGGCTATGTTTCTCTTCATGCTTCTCATGATGGCGTGGAAGATCCCCGTGATGTTTCCAGTATCCAAGAGCATCTAGAGATGCGAAGGGATCATAGGAACAGGCAATCCTCTGGTCGTAACGAAGATATGAAACCATGGTCGAAGCAGAGCGTAATGTTATAGTCATGAACAACCGCAGAAAAATTTCTAATGAGTGAGCTTATGTATCATCATAGGAAAGAAACATTTTGAGAAAAAGAGACATGGAAGAAATATAAAAGAAACGATAGAAAAGGAGAGTATGGAAGGAAAATTTTAAAAAGCGAGAGATAAAGGAGATAAAGAAGAAGCGAAACAGATTGAGTGAAACAAGGAGGAAGAGAGAAACTAAACGAAATAAAGTGAAACAATCAAGAGGAGGAACAAAAACAAAGACTATGTCTGTTAAAAGAAGATAGAAAAACTAGAAAGAAGATATAAGTGAAGAAAACCAAAATAGATATATATTGAAGTGCTCTGTGAACACCTTTGATTGATTGACTGAAACAAAACTTATGGGTGCGTCAGCACTTAGGCTATTTTGCATCCGTCACATTATACGGGGCCCAACCCCTTACCGTAGCTAAAATCAAAATCTCTCTGTGGAGGAGTCAGATCTCCTTACCTAGTTACAAGCCGAGGCTGTTAAGTGGCACTCAGAACACGTAAGGACAAAACAGAGGACAACAAACAGCCCTACAGATGATTATACTGGCGGCAGGTCCAGAGCCTCGTTGCCTTGCCGGAGTGTACTATAGGTACATATTTTGGTAACGTTTCAAAAGGTCACCCTTATACCCCATGAACATCTTTGACTACAGCCTATCTGCATACAAAGCAGTCTTAATACATGGTTGTCAGTGAGCTTACATGTATTTTCTCGTAATCATAAATAGTTAGAGGTAAAGGTGAAAGGTAAGGGTGCCCCTGTATATACGCACATGCGACGAAGGCATATGAGGTGAGGTGGTCTGGTTCATAGTTGGGATGATGTGATCAGCATCACGTCCCCTAGGGTTTCCCTCGTTTATACAAGGCTGGATGGACCTGAGAGCCGCGCAAAACAAGGGAAATGACTGGTCCAGATCACCCGCCCCAGGATTCAAACCCGAGTCTTCTCTTTAACCCTTAGGGTTTCTTCCGTTTATACGAGGCTGGGTGGGCCTGAGAGCCGCGCAAAAACAGGGAAATGACTGGTCCAGATCACCTGCCCTGGGATTCGAACCTCGGTCTTCCGTGTGGTAGCCAGATCCTCTACCAACTGAGCTACTGCGGCTCTAAATCGTTAGAGGTGGAACAAGAAAGAGAATATTGCTGAGCCTGTCCAGGCAGACGAAGAAAATCGCAACAAAGGTACGAAATTTATCATGTTAGGATGTTCCCATACAGTGAAGATCTTACAGCACTCCTGAAAGAGAGCAGAGTCGCTGGGGAAATAAAAATGAAAGGGAACGCCCATCATTACTCACCATCCTGGGAAAAAAAGATCGTAAAAACTTGAGGCACCAAAACCTTGTTATTCACTAACAAACCCGCCGCGAAACATTTGTACAATATTTACAAGGGCGCCCATTAAAAGGGCTTCTTTTTTTTCCTGCATTATTTGTTCCGTGTGTTTTCATACTTGCACACGTCGTTGCGACCCCGCAAAGAGGAGGTGGTTCTTCCTTCCCCCCCTGGTGTTACGCCTGTAGTTGGTAGAATATGATTAGGACATGTAATAGATCGTTAAGTTGCATGACATAGGGTCAGATTAGACATAACGGACGTTTTTATGGTTGTAAGAGGATGTAACAAAAACGCATCGCGTAGCGTTGTGAAGGAAACGCGTACAGACGGAGTAATTGCGCATTGCAACGCGAGATGGGGTTGGGGGAGGAGGAGGTGGGCTTGTATATGCGTGCTAACCAACCGGGAAAATGTGCCTGGTGATAAAAATTTTGACGCCTAACAACTACATAATTCACCTGCAGAGACCTACATACAGGTTTTTTTTTAATGCAGAGAGACGAACGCACCAAAGCATTGCTGTGAAATCATATGGTCTGAGAGAGTTTCGTTCCCTGAACAATTTAATTGGCTGTTGGCAGCCGGTGTGTGGAAACAGAAAGAAAAGTTTTGTTTATTCAGTTATTTGTTAATAATGATCATTCAATATAGCTGGTCTCTCTACTTGAATTAAATTAAACACATACGGTTCTGCGTTCTTGGGAGAGCAGATGCTAGTACCATCTGTTAGCCAAACTAATAACTACAAACGTTACAGAGGAATATTGTCATAATTCTTCATCTGACACAATCTTTCTCGTATCTCTTCACTCCTTTCAGCTTTTAGTAACTTCTTCCATGCCCTTCTTCACTTTCTGTCTCATTTTCATTATTCTCTAAACAACGCTTCTGTATATTTCCTCTCACAATCTTTATTGCGCACGTCTTTTACATATTTCACTCTTCTAATAGCTTCCTTGCACAGTATTTTCATTTTATATGTGGTCATGCTTTACGATATTTGGTGAGGTATGGTTGGTGGACTATTATGTGGTCCTCCCAGCTATATCCGATAAATCTGCTGACAGGTGCGGTCCTCCATTCATATTGGGGGTTAGGCGTAGAGCTGACAACTCTGCACTGTAAGAAAGATATGTCAAGAATCAGTAGAATGAGGCAATTGATGTTTCCAAGGTAAAATATTCCGGAGGTAAAATACGTGTAGTCTCCCATTCGCATCTCCGGGCGGGGACTACTGTGGGAGGTCCCTGGACTAAGGATGATTAAACCAAGAAGACTTACGTGGGCAGGCCATGTGACACGAATGGGAGAGGAAAGAAGAGTTTACAGAATTCTTATTGGGAAACCTGATGGTAAGAGACCAGTAGGAAGCCGAAGATGAACACTGAGAGATAACGTTGAGATGGACCTAAAAGAAATCGGTAGGGATCGAGAAGAGTGGATGGATCTTGCTCAGGATAGGGACAGATGGAAGACCTGTGTTGCTGCAGCCATAAATCTTCGGGTATAAGAAGGCTAGAGAGTTAGTTAGTTAGTTTACGATATTTACCCCCAAATTTCCACTCTATCACATTCTAGTCGTTCCGTGTAATTCTTCATCTTTCCTTTCATTCACACTGTTCATTTGGTTCTCCAATTTCATCCTTGGACATTCTTTTCCGTCATTCAATGCTTCCATTCAGTTCCTATTGGGAACGCAGTCATAGTAGTAATGCACCGGCGTTGAGTCCGATAAATCAATTGATTGGAAAAGATCGATCAAAGATCAATTGATGACGCAGCAGTTTTTTTTTTTTTTTTTTTTTTTTTTTTTTTTTTTTTTTTTTTTTTTGATGACGTCATAAAATGGGCGGGGCTTATTTTGTAAAGATGATTGTGATTGGTTGTGACGTTATAAATGGGCGGGTTTAATTTTGTGAGGAGCGTTTTGATTGGTTGGAGGAATTCGGGTTTTTCCCGCGGGAGTTTCCGGCGTCTGAAAACAGATGGCGTTGATGAGTCAGAAAGTGCGGGTTGGGGAGGAGGAAAAGTATGCGGCGCGGTTGGTTTTCTCGGAATTGGAGTACGTGTTTCCGGTGTCTGAAAACAGATGGCGTTGATGAGTCACTGGTTTTTCCAGTGACGGTTGGGCGGTAGTTCCCGGTGTCTGAAAACAGATGGCGTTGATGAGTCAGAAAGTCTGGGTTGGGAGGAGGAAAAGTTTTTGTTATGTTATTTTGGTATGTGACATCATATATAAATTGGAGTACGTGTTTCCGCTGTGTGAAAACAGATGGCGTTGATGAGTCACGGGTTTTTCCAGTGACGGTTGGTCGGTACTTTCCGGTGTCTGAAAACAGATGGCGTTGATGAGTCAGAAAGTCTGGGTTGGGAGGAGGAAAAGTTTTTGTTATGTTATTTTGGCATGTGACGTCATATATAAATTGGAGTACGTGTTTCCGGTGTTTGAAAACAGATGGCGTTGATGAGTCTGAAATTCTCGGAATTGGATACGTGTATCCGGTGTTTGAGGAGAGATGGCGTTGATGAGTCATTCTAGGGAATTCCAGGAATTGGGCGTGTCTATTTTCTGTCTGAAAGGAACATGTTCGAACATGTTTTAGGTTGATGAGCCATTCTTGGAAATTCTTGGAATCGGGTGTGGTTATTTTCTGTCTGAAAGGAACATGTTCGAACATGTTTTAGGCTCGGTCTTCTAGAGGACTATTTGAAGTGTGTTTAACGGAAATCGTGACGTTGAAAAAAAAGAAGGTATAAATAGAAGTGATACATGATAATAGCGTCATGCGAGGATGGATGTGTGCGGTACAAGACTGTCTGATAATGGCGTGAATTTCTACGAGGTTAGCTACGAGGAGTTCTGGGAACTTGTTCGATCTTGCGGCGACCTGGACAACGATCGAACGGCCCTGCATCGGGTGCTGAGTTATTTCCCGTTTATGTATGTAGCGATACCTGAATCTCCCTGGTGTGGATGTTACCTGTTCAACGGATTAGGAAAAGGAGTCCATCATCACTGCGAGACGTTGAAGGAGATAGAAGAGAGGAAAAGAAGAGCGGACGAGAGAACAGGATTTCCAAGTCACGGGTGTATGTGCGAACTACGTCGCAGGAAGGAAGAGGATAAGATCGGTGAAGCTTTGAAGGAGAGAGTGAAAGAGTGGTTGTCTTTGTTGGCGAACAGAAATTCCTTGTGGTGTTCTGGCTGTGATCGTCCTTTGTTACGTAAATTAGAAGGACATCCCTGTTTCCCTGTGGTTCCTGCAGAAGGTTTCGGTGTCCGCAGACGTCTGTTCCCCGACGATCCTCTGGCTGTTCCTTTATCGCCGATACCTGGGACGCCGTCACCTACAGTATCCGATTACTTCACCTTTTATGACGTATGAGAGTGTTTACTTATCACGTCTGCAGGACTCACGCCGAGCCGTATGTCATCAATTACTTATCAGTGAATTCGAGATACAGAACATACAGAAAGTGGCCTATAGGATTACGTCAGACTCCGGAAGAATTAGTGACTGCAGGATTTTACTATTCAGGCTTTAGCGACAGAGTATTATGTTTTCATTGTTCGTACGGACTTTGCGATTGGACATCCAAAGATTGTCCGATTCTAGGACATTACATGTTGGTACCCCAGTGTCTTTTTATACAGAGTGTTGCGGCGTTACATCGTAACTCCAAGAGCTGCAAGTATTGCGACAGTATAGAGACTCTTGAGAAAACGTCCGATAAACCTAGTGTGGATTCTGTGTGCAAAATATGTTTTGAGAATCCTAGCAGTGTTGTAATTCTCCCGTGTCGACATTTTGTTTCCTGCGGATCCTGTGCTTCCCAATTGGACAAGTGCGCCGTATGCCGGGGTAGCATTGAAGATACGTTGACAGTTTTCACCTGATGAACAAAATGGATGTCTGTTTTTTGGACGTTCAAGGTCTTCGAGGAGCAGGAGGAGAATTTGTGTGGAAAGAAGTCGGAATTTTAAAATTTCCTTTTGGCAATGCATTTGATTGTTTAGTAAAATCTCCATATGGTTTACACTGTTTGAGTGAAAAGTATCACCGAGTGAATTACTGGCTCTGTGCCAACAAACACGGTCTCAACTGGGGAGATGGATGGCTGCCGTATGAGAAATTAGGAGATCTGTTATATGTTGTGCTTGTGAATCAAATAGTGTACGTTAAAGGTACGGAGAAAGTGAAATGGTTTGAAAAATTACTTGGAAAAACAGGTAAAAATAAAATATCCGTACGTAACATCGAAGAACTTGAATGTCCAAAATTGAATAGTGTGAAAAACACTTCAGGAAGATACAAAGAACATAGCAAATGTGAAAATGTAAAAAAAACCTGTGCAGTTGAAAATGTCTGGAAGATGTACAGTTTCTATTGTAATAAGTACAAGAAATAAAAGAGTTTTTTAAAATATACAAATGTTTTATTTACAATCGATAATATGGGTTTAAATACATAGAACAACACAATTGAATATGAAAGGTTTACAATACCTGAAGGGTTATATTACAATACATAAAATAACAGCGGTTGATGTACAATACATAAAAGAGCAATGATTCATTTACAATGGCTATTTACAACATCAGATACATGAAAGTAACAGAACTTATTTACAATGTCAATGTCTGCCCAAGATTGTTCTCAAGATATATTTCAATCATCAGTTCGTTGTACCAAAGAATATAAAAATAGTTCACTAAATTGGGCACTTCTTTTTTTTCTGAAACCATATTTTTCTTGATACAATATACAAAAGCCTCCATTTCGGGTTGCAATTTATGATAACGTTCGTTCTTTAATTTCTGCAGAGGCCAAAAAAGGTTACACAAAAATAAGTGTAGTTCAGAGGCTGTGAAAATAAAAGCATCGGATGAATGATGCTGATACATCGAGATACAACGTTTCCCGAAAAAATTTACACCACTGACGGTGATATTTCCCGTAACCAAGTAATTGAATCGACGACCTGTTTCGACGTAATTCAGTAAGTCAGATTTCAAAGCCCACAGTTCTCTAATCTGCTTAGAATCGATGCGTACGGGTGATCTCCCCTGTTGCGAAAACTCCCACACCAAATTGAAAGGGGATCGCTTTTCGAATCCTATTGCTACGAACTTGTTTTTTTCCTTGTTCAGAAAATATGTGTTAGCAAGATAGAGATCTAAACACGCCTCTACGTTGTGAAGTCCAGGACATTCGATTGTATCTGGGGAAAAGCCGATCTCCCTACGACGTTTCATGAAATCACAGTCTATAGTCACATCAATCCCCTCGTCCATCGGTTCGTTCTTGATAGGGACAGTTTCGATTTTGAGGGGCTGCACACGTTTGCGAGTTTTACGTTTGGAAGCATCATCCTGATGGGTCATGCGTTTCACTAGTTTATCGTGTTTTTCCATTGTAGAATCCTTAGTAGGCTCCATGATGTTTTCACTAGAGCTGTCTCGACGGCACTGAGAGAAAGCTACAGCAGCACACATTTATATAGCTTTTTGCTTAACACGACACCGGATCGTGTGGATGGAACAACACGATTGATCCCCTCTCGGGCACTTGGAATGGGGTAAACATTTGAAGATCTGACGAAAACGGTGTAGGATATATCCATCTTTACTGACACCGGACGGAAATGCTTGAATGAAATCGTTGGTCGTAACATGGCGTGCTTTGTAATAAGCATACACGCAACAGTAATGTCCGCACGTCGTGGCCAACACCCCCTGTAAGGGAATGTTGTTGTAAGTCCAGACCGAGGAATGACGGTTCAGGAAAGTTACGAATTCTGGATAGAATGGATGAAATCCGTATGAATCGAAATATTCAGCCATATTGTTTTTGCCAAAATAGAAGGCCACCCAGTGTGTACCCTGGAAGTTGGAAGTGTCGGTGTTTGCGATTATCAAGGCAGGGGTAGGAAACGTCCGAGGTAAAAGATCTCTCGAGTAAACACCGTAGAAAATGTTCTTGGTGGAACAGTTTCGAGATAGAATCTCCTTGATCTGCGACGTATTCATGCTGCCTATGTTTTCGAAAACGGAAAATGAGAGTACAGCGTTCTGTTACCTCTATACTCTCAAGATGATATTCTTCTAATATTTGGGGGGACGGTTGCGTGTCAACAGGTTTGGCAGATAGTACTTCCAAAGAATCACTATTATAAATATCATCACAGGTTATCAGTTCGATGAGTTTTCCCATCTCACGTTACATATGTTTTCATATGTTTATAATAATATTTCTGTCTTTGGTCATTTCTATGCTCCCGGGGCTGCTGTCAAGTAGTTCGGGAAACGATCGTATGTTCACAGGTTTTGAAGTTGTCACTTTCGAAGAAACACTACTATGCTTAATAGTACGGGTTATCACTTTGGTAGGTTTTTCCATCACAGGTAGTATAATGTCTACGTCAGAACTGTCTCGATAACACTGCGAGCCAGAAACACGAGCACACATATTTATATACAAGTCGGTCTCACTGATGGAGGATAACACTTCTGTCTTTTGTTATATCTACTGCACATTCGAATTCAGCATACAGAAGGCATGTTATATTTTCCGACAGCTGGGGAGAAAATTGCATCTCGGCTCCGATGATACCTTGTTCCTGGAGACTGGTGTGCGTGTCGTTTCCTGAAGAGTCAGGCGTTATGTCGAAAATCAGGAAAAAGGATCCGCTCTCGAACATTTTCCTTGTGATCTGGTGTCCGTAATTGGCGTGGTGAATGCCTGTACCGGAAAATAGAGTCTGATAGGCACGTGTTATCAATCCGCCGTTCCCTCCTGTGGTGACCCGCAAGGGTTCGTAAGGTACGAGTTCTCCATTTTTCACAAGATGGAAAGAAGATAGATTGAAACTTCTAAAGTCGAACGGATTTTTCTTAGAGTCTCCGAGAAAGCTGGCGGTGGATACCATAGCAAAAAGAACAACATTCGGAAAAGCACCTTGAAAAGCATTATCGATCGAAATCTGCTGCGTTCCGGCAACGTAAGAATAAGCTTTGATGACGCTTCTGGTGAATGGATAATGGGCTGGAGCGTAAGAGAGTGCTCTGTCTATGGCCAAACTGGTGGTAGGAGTAGGAATGATGTGATTTATTTCGAGAACAGCCTTTAAAATTTTTATTCCGGTGGTTGGTGAAGTCTGATCTCCCCAGATGTAAAAAGCATCACGTGACCTGGCTAGATCGATACGTACTTCAACGCCGTTGACCAGGTATTTAGGCTGGTGGAAAAAATCTATGTGCAGTTTTCCCATAAGTTCGACTACGGCAGACACTTCCGTAGGATTTCCGGTTGTCGGAACGTGCTGGAAAAAGTCTTTTCTGGAGGTAAAACCTTTGTTGTCGGTGGTGATTTGATCTTGATGTCCAGGTGTGTCCAAGTACCACAAGGCATTTGTGAGATGCGTGTTCGCAGCATCGCTGCCGTAATTGATTTCTGCTTCGAAGATTGATTTATATGCGTAATTGTTATCGGCAACTGTTACAGTGATACCGTTGAGAGCCACTGTAACTTGTGAAAAAAGTGAATGGAGAGGATAATTTACGACCCCGCAGTTTTTTGTGAGGGCGTTGGAAGGTTCGGAAGCACTCATGGGAGACCCATCTTGATTGACCATCTGCGTTAGCAGACGAAGATAGGCAGATGAAAGATCTAGAAAATCTGTTCCTGCCGGCGGAACGGCAAACTGAAGTATGTTCTGATTATCGATGGAAGCGATAGGCTTGTAGGCGACCGTGTAAGTTTTTTCGACATTTTGCTGAATAGGTTTTTTACTGAAAAGATCGAACTGCGAGATCATGCAAGTGTTATTCTCCATCATTATCCGAAAATATCTTTTCCTGCCACCTTCTGTTTAATTTTCCTTTTGCGTGTTGTCCTAGATTTTGTGGATGTTTTTCTCCGCTTTTTGGATGCGCTTTTTTTACGGATCGTAGATGTTCTAATACGGGTGGCTGAACGTTTTAACATCGACTGAGCAATTTTTGTTGCAGGTTTTGTTCTTATACCGGAACCTACCAGAGAGTCGATTTTCCGTTGTGCTTTACTTTGAAGATTTTGACCCGCTTCACGTACACGTTGACGAACGATAGTTCTCGGAGTTTGCTGGCTTGTTGCAATGTCGGTGATAATGTTAGCGCCTGTTTTCAAAGCTTCTTTTCCGATCGCTTTTGCACCACTCCAGAGTAGAGGTTTCACCATTCTAAAGAGTCCTGCAAAGAGAGACCCCAATCCTCTCCCTTTCTGAATTCTAGTTGAACGATAGATGGGTCCAATTCCCCCACGGATCTGATTACTGTAATATTCGGTCTGCGAATTCATGGTGATTCATCAGCTTTTCGACATAGACTGAGCAAAATGATTCCTTACTGTTTTTTAAAAGGACTTTGCTTTCCTACGAAAATGTAAAACAGCTATTGTAGGTACGGAGCCGTTTCTCAAAGGCAGAAAATATCCTTGTCTATCATACATCGCAATTTCTATTGTTTCGAAAGAACCTTTATCCAGAGAAACGTAATGAATCGGATTAAATGTATGATGGGCTACGGGTACTGTGCAAGATGATTCTGTTTCCGAATACTGTTTTCGGGCAAGACGTAAAAGACGTAGCATTTCTCCTCCGACCAATTGCTGTTTCACGAGATCGGAATAAATGAATATGTAGGGGTTTTTATCCACGACGTTATTGGACACTGCGTGCGTAGAATAAATAGATTTCAATACGTCATATCGAAATTTAGCGTAGTCATCAGTTTCGTCTATGGGTGTAACAGTATTTGTTGGAACACCTTCCGATTCAGGATCGGGAACCCCTATCACGGACAGATGTTTGTTCACCCTGTTTAAAGAAAAATCTGAGATGAGTAGGAACAACGGCATTAGCAGGGTTTGTTTTCAGGAACTGAATGAACTCCTCTATTGTATATGTTGCTGCAGGAAAATAAAATGGCTGCTCGTTAATATAGAGTGTATTATCCGTAGAAACAGAAGATCCCGACGCGTCCCATTGCGCTTCCAACAGAAAATGCCAGAATTGCTTAAGAACGTTTCTCCGTATTTCCAGGTCGTTGGGGAGGGATTCTTCGATGGTAGAGATCAGATCCTCAGCACTTGCATACGTCCGAACAGGAAAGGTTACCGTTCCGTAATCTGTTTCCAAAACATTGTCGTATAGAGTTGAATAATGCAGTTCTGCTAATCCGACTTCCCACAATTCTGGAGACAGATCGATCCGTTTTGCAAGTTTTACGTTGAAATGGGTCAGCGTGTTGTTCGGAAAATACTTCTCCGATGCAGATGACGGTAGGTAAACATAGAAATTATCGTCCATTCTCGCCGAACACAAAGAACTCACTGGATCGTGGTGACGATATATTTTGATATAAATATGTTTTGGAAATTATTTTTCTGATAACTGTTTTACGGAAGATGCCTTGATCCACGAATCGAAACTAGGTGGATATCCGAGCCAGCGAACCAGGTATTCCAATTTTTTACCTTTTCCCCGGCTGTTCAAAATCTTATCAATTTTATACTCTTCGTCAGGATCCGAATAAACTTTTTGCAGTTCATGTTTGTAAAATGTGCCTTTTACAGGTTCTTCGTTTAAATCGTCTAATATGTATACAGGTACAGGTGATCGCTGAACAAGGGAGTGGATTTTGAAAAGTTCTCGTGACCACGATTGTTCGTATCCCTTCTCGAAATGTCCTTTGACGACGGAGATTCGTACGAAATCACCAACATTCAGATCTGAAGACGGTTGTGAAATATGTTTGTCAGGTTTGTTGAGACGTTTCCACACGATGTAAACGTTAGACTCGTTCACATCTCGAGGTGCCATTCCTATGGAACTGTGGATAGTTGTATTGTAACCTTCGAGAAGTTGCGGTAAAATGTCTACGTAACGTCTTGTTTGTTTCGATGTGAAATATTTCCACATACGTTCTTTCAATGTTCTGTTGAAACGTTCCACTACACTTGCTTTCACAGGATAATTTGAAGCGATCGAAAAATTTACATTTTCATTTTTTAAAAACTTCTGGAATGTAGAATTTGTGAACTCCGTTCCTTGGTCGGTCTGTAGTGTGACAGGTTTTCGTCTGCTTGGTCCGAAAATATTTTTGAAAGCTTCGGTTACCGAATTGCTTGTTTTATTTTTTAGTGGTAATGCAAAGGCATATTTTGAGAATACATCGATCACTGTCAGAAGATATCTGTATCCATCGTTATGTTTTTGTATCGATGTCATGTCGTTGAGATCAGCTTCCCAAAGCATGTCTATGTTCCACACATTGTAATGATTTCGGGGGAACCTTTTCCTTGCAGGTTTGTGGAGTGTGTACGTTTCCTGGTGCATCAACCATTTTTTCACCGTATTGCGGGATATATTTTTATCCCGCACCGCGTTCCATAAACGATCTACAGATGAGAATGAAGCACGGTGTCGGGGATCGTAATATATTTTGGTGAGGATTTTATCGTGTTTTAACTTAGGGACTCCCATGACTGATCTCTCTGTCTACGGCTTTTTCTCAGAGGAACCAGCTTGTATGCGTCAGGTGTTCTCAGAAACGGTGTAGTTTTTCTGGAAACACGGACAGCCGCTTTCTTCTTCTTCTTTTTCTGTTTCTGTCGATGAGACGGTCCAGGGCTTTCCGTTGACGACGCTGAGAAGTTCAACGTCTTCGGATCAGGAAGTGTTTTTTCCTGACGTTCGTCTATCAAATGTTGAGCCGTAGATTGGTACTCGTCGATGATATTTTGTAACTGATGACGTGTATTACGGGGTAACGTCTCAGCCAGGTTCGGAGGAAAGAACGTCGATCCTGGCGAAATAGTAGAAGAACCGTCGTTATCTTGAACAATAGGAATTTGTAATGGTTCTTTGGATTTTCGACTCAGCCATAAATACTCGTCCAGTTCCTTTCTGTAAAGACGCCATTTCTGATCATCTGATATATTTTTCATTTTTAGAATATCAGTCATTTTTTTATCCAGAACGGATAATTTCTGAGTTACAGACGAGTCGGAACCGCGAATACGTGCTAACTGTTCCGGTGAAAGGACGATCATCTTCTTGTAGGAAGATGTCATTTCTCAATGAGGAATGAGAGTACCGAGAAGACCCGATAACAAAGAACCTAGAAGTAAGGGTAGAAATCCACCTTTTTGCACAAGTAGTTTTCTTCGTTTTTCGATGTTCACTTTCGGTTTCACGAGATTGCGTAAGACCGACTTGTAAGGTGTCAGACGACGTTTTGTTGACGGTTTAATTTTCACGTTTCCTTTTAAAACGTTCAGGCAGCATTCGCTGATGAAACGAATTGTCTTTTTCGGAGCACTTTTCAATAATGATTTACGGATTTTGGTCGGTGAATTTTTCAACACGTGCAAGAAAGGTGAATGTTTCTTGAAAGAAGACGAATGTCTATTCCTGTTAGAACGTGATTTGGTACGTGTCTTCCTCGTTCTCCTCATCTCGATGTTTTAAACATTCCTGAGGAAGATATGCAGTTGAGTAATTCTGGTTAAAAATGTCTGTCTGATAACGTAAAGGATCCGGTGTTGACTGTGAAAGATCAATATACAAATAACTGAAAGGTTGAGTGGTAGCATCTATATATACTTTTTCGAGTTCCTTCATGTGGTGAGGATGAAGTTGTCGTGCAAACACAGTGAATTGGTTCATATCTCGAGGATTTTTAAAAATAACGAAATGCTTCACGTTCAACGAAATGTCTCTGCAATTTTTCCCTTGATGAAAAAGATTCTGTGTTATGAACACCACCGAAATGTTTTTGTGATGACTGCCTTTTGTGAAAAGGTCGGCGACTTTTTCTCCTTGAGCAACCATCATAAGATCATCCAGGATTATGAGAGTAGGGGTTTTTCCGTTCCACGACTGCCAATCGACGATCCCTTTATGATATTGCACATCTCGAAGATTTTGCGGAATACTGTTTTCCTGATCGTAACACCATACGATTTTCTTGATGGGTCCTTCGACAAGATGAACGATGGAGTCGACCATATTTGTCACAAAAGTAGTTTTTCCACTTCCTGATGCTCCGCAGACCATCATGGTGAAAGGATGGGAAAGTTTAGGAAACATGTTTTATACTGGAGATTTGAAGAAAAATGAAGATCTGGCACATTGTAAACACATTTTATACACTGACTGTCCGAAGAAGGGTTCGAACTCTGGACCGCTACAGACATATTTTAGTCAGCACAGTATCCGAAGGGATACGATAAATGTTCATCGTCGAAACGTCGTTTCAACAGTACCGGCTGAAACAACTTTTTTTCATATGTACTGATTACTTGAAACTGTTTTGTTCTTCTGATCCTGAAAATATTTTCGACCATAACTTCAGATTGCTCATTGTTTATCATGTCGCACATGGTATCAAAATTAACCAATTCCGATGTGGAGGTATTCAATGTGATTCCTTTCACTTTACAGATATACTGCGGTTCGGAGAACGGTTTTGTTATTTTCATGCTGTAACTTTTCGGTCCCGTTGAAACAAACTGTTCACAAACTGCATCGGGTCCGAAATCTGCCAATTCATCGGTGAGTTCTCCTAGTGCGTCACCTGTCTGGGGATGATATTCCATTTCAGGACTATCTACGTAAATTACAGAATCTGTATCACAATAACATATCCTGTCATCCAATTTTTCGAGAAGTTCATACAGTTTCAGACGAGCATGGCATGTTGTGAAGGCTCCGATAGGAACATTTACTTTCCTGTTCAGACTGACAGCCTCTTCAACATATTTCCAGTTCACTAAAACGGTGTCTTGATTGATGAATACCACTCCTCCAATCATTATATTTGGATCAGTCATTTTATCGAGAAAATCTTTCGATTCCTTGATGATGGTTGTCTGGGAAAGGTTGTCCCGTTGACAGAACTTGCCCCATAAAGAATTAAGGCAGAGTTTAGCCAGAGTACGTTTACCAGGATTGACTTCGATACTGTTTTCTTCCAATAGAATACCCTCCTTATCGAAATATTTCTGTATGTACTTCTTTTTATCCTCGTCGTTCTGACACCATGAAGGCCAGCCGCTCGCTTCCTGTTTTATTTTCAAGAAGGTGTTGACATAACCAGCAAAAAGTCCTGCAGTTTTTGTGACTGGGTCGTACATCGATGTTTCATACTTCCACACTTCCGACACTGACAGTACTCTGTAGCCTAAACTGTAAGCTTTACGCACCTCGGCAATGACCCAAGTCCCCGAAAGTGTGCGTTGTTCATCGGAATGGCTGCATGTACCTTCACATTTTAATCTGATAGCACATTCGTTACACAAGACAAACATCAGTTTTCCATGCATTTTTGTAGGTAAAACAGGATGTAAAAGGGCTTTTGGTGGTAGAACAGTACATTTTATGAGCCCCTCCATGTTCAAAACCTCATTTACCGAAGGAATAGAAGTTCCTAGAAATATGGTAGGATGTCCGACAGGATAGGCACAGTATTTGTTCACATAAGGGTACAAACTTGTAAAATCATAGTACTGTAATTTTTCATTTTCCTTGATTTTGTAATACGTCCTGACTGTTTCAACTCTTCCTCCATATAAGGCGTCTCGTGGATTTAAAGGAATGCAGCAGACGATAGGATGCGTCGATAGATGTCTATCGAGTTCAGGATCGGCTTTTAATGTTTTGTTAAAATCACATTCCCACATTGTAACGACACGGTATCCTTCAGAACGTAGAGCCTCAAGTTTACGGCATGTTGTCTCGTATCTGAAGGCTGCTGTGTTCAACATGTCGTTATATTTCTGACTGTTACTATCCTGATCTGTTTCTTCTTCGTCGTCGTTTTTCGGATACATATCTCTGTTAATTGACATGCAGCGTTGACAACCATGCCAGTAGCATCCAAGCGCCTCGTACACTGTCTGCGTCTCCTCGTGATAGCCGTCCACTTTGTAACGTCCTCCTATGACATATTTTTCACGAGTACGTCCGCCGTGAAGAAGTATTACATGATTCTGTTCTTCAACATAGGTTAACCATTTCAATGCGAACTTGGACATCTGATCTGCATGATGGTAACCTCCTTTAGGGATTATTCCAATAGTGTTAGACGGCATAAATTTCTGCCTGTAAATTAATGAACAGGCAGATGCTATCGTGATGCAGTCCCTGAAAATGTCTATTTTGCATATGTCTAGAAAATTCTGCCTCAACTTTAGACATCCTTGTCTCAACAGGGTCACATCCTTGATGCAATATTGGAGAAGTTCGTTTTTGTTGTTAAAAGGTATATTTTTTTCACATTCATTGTTGTACCAGAACATGAAACGGTTTTGATCTTCAACCGTTTTCATATATTCATATCCGTATGCAGAAGGAGGAGGTGGTGGTCCTATGTAATTTCTATTCTTGTAAGTGTTCCACAAATGCGGATAATGTCCTTTCTGCACAGGTAAACCAAACAGTTTTGAAAATCCTGCAAGATTTGACTGAACATAGTTGAGACTGTCTACAAAATGGAGATTTTGGTATGTCATGCAGACAATTTTGGTACCATCTAAGATAACACGAGGTTTCATTTCTCTTTCCAGCATTCTCCGTAATAGAAATGTACAATCGTAACCTCGTGCATTGTGTGCACAGATGGTTATGTTGGAAAACTTATGCTGCAATTCCAGGTAGGACAGGAATGTATCTACAGGGTCATCCCAGAATATAAACTGCCTTGTTCCACAAACAGAACACGAAGCTGTTAAATCCTCTCTTTTGTGACATGCGTGACAGGCTGTCTGCACCACGATAAGATTCGGAACATGAAGAAAAGTTTTTTCTTTGTCAGAAAAAGGAATATCAGTGTAGCATTCGAAATCGTAAAACACAAATAGAAATTTTGAGTACTGTTTAGGTTTCGGTATAGGCATGTAGCAGAAATGATTTACAGGTTTCACACAATTACACACAGTACAATATTTCATGTTGCATCTATGTACTTTTTCATATCTATTGTTTGTGAGAATAATTCTGAAACATCGGGGACACTGTTGGATTTCGCTACAGACAGTACCGTTTCGGAATGGTGTAGAAACATGATTTGTGAAACACTGTTCATTTCTGAAATTTCGGTGACATGTCTGACATGTTCTACGGACACCCGGTTCAGGTACACACGGTGGAGTTGCACGGCACATACAACATAATTGCTTACACATGTGACTATGAGGTTTACCGAATATGAGCTGGTTACACCCATGACATTCTTGGTTTGCTGCAAATGCTCCAACACGGTTCACTATCACATCATAATGTTGTCTGGCATTATCATACAGAAGGTATATAAATTTTAAAACATGTTCAACCTGTCCTTCAAACAGAACATCTTTAGCATCACGAAGATTGTTGTATACAATAATTTTATGATCTGTGAGAACTTGCTGAAATTTTCTCAGTTCAGGAATTCCGCTTCCGGCACACGCATTGTCTGTCAGATCTACATCTGCTTTCCGCATAAGTTCGAAAACAGGTTTAAGAAGATTTCTATTTTTTCGATACTGTGAATAGGACGGATCATTATCAGCATAGGCTTTTCCTATTACCAAAGCTTCAGCTAAACAGTGGTTTTTTCCTATTCGGCACACCAACGATACTCCTTTTTTGCGTGCTTAACATGTAATTAGGTAAACAATATGTTCGTTTACCTCCACCACCTCCGACAGGTATATTGACATGGTCGGCTCTCAAAATTAACCGATCTGTAGCCGTGAATGTTTTCGCACTCTGCAATATTTTATACATAATGTTCCACACCATATCACTGTGTAACTGGTCGCTTCTGTGCCACCCGACATAAATATCTTTCACGGTTGGGTCAGATATGTTAGAGAGAGTTAAACCTATCTTGTCTTCATCCTTGGTGTCTTTCTTAACATAGGTGAGAAGATTTTCAACACCTTCACGGATCCATGTGTGAGGATCGACATTTTCTGGAGGGTGCGAGAAACTGAATTCCACACGACGTCCTTTGGAACGGAATTTGGGATATTCACGTTCTTGAATGTTGTGTAATATTATGTTCCCTATTTGTTCACGAGGCACTGTATCACGTTTTCTTTTCTTACCTCTTCTATCTGATACAGAAGCACTTTGGGATGACGGTTCTGCTGAGGGTAAAGGGTCCGGTCTCCATGACGGTCCTGGTAAAGGTTCCGGGTCTGATCCGGATGCGGTGCTTCTGGAAGTTCCTGGTGATGTGACGGCTATCTGCTTCTCCTCGGCAACTCTGGATACAGGATCAGGTGTCGATGACGGGCCTGGCGACTCTTCGGAAATATCTCTCCATCCTTCTCCGGTAAGATCGGGTACGAATGATGTCACGGTCTGTAGTAGACGGTCATACTCCTCTACTAGGGAGATACTTTCTCCCGCGATGATTTTTTGCGCGATGATCGTCAACACTTCCCGCAACTGTCCATGTGTTGTGTAATATCCATCACGATAACGTGCTAACAGATCGTCAGCGGATAACTGTACATCCATGATCGTACGATGACTGTTTCACGAACACTGTGTTGTGGAGAGAACGCCTTTCTTTATATACGCAAGCATGACAAAGCAGTTATTCCCGTTCCTAACGGTTCTACTGCGGCTAGTTAACCGTCTTCACCAGATGTTTTCCTGGCAGATATGACAACTCATGTAAAATTCTCAGAAATCGTCAAACGTCTTCAGCAGATGTTTTTCTGACTGATACGAAGGCTCATGTAAATTCTCGGAATCAATTAACCGTCTTTACAAGATGGTTTTTAGCAGTGACACATTCTGTTATTCAACGCAGATGTCTTCCTGACTCATATGAGTTGCAAAAATCGAAATTTTCAAATCGCTCTAGCTCCTCCCCTAATTGACGTAGAGCGAATCTGATTATATATTCGTAATCTGCACGTCGAGACCTTTCGTTAGAGTGGTCGGAAGGTGGGTCTACGATCGAAAATAAAGAAAGTAGGAAACCACCGGTCCTAGAACAATGAAAGCTGATTCACCGGAAAGAGGACTTCACTCCGAGTCCGACAAGCTATCGATCACCCTCCTAGCTCAATTAGGAGCCGAGCTACAGCGATTTTAAATTTTCGCAAAAAAAAAAAAAAAAAAAAAAAAAAAAAAAAGTGAAAAAATCGAAATTTTCAAATCGCTCTAACTCCTCCCCTAATTGACGTAGAGCAAATCCGATTACATATTCGTAATCTGCACGTCGAGACCTTTCGTTAGAGTGGTCGGAAGGGGGTCTACGATTGCAAATAAAGAAATTAGAAAACCGCGTTGCAAAAAATGATACCAGATGTCCGTCTCTATCAGGAAGTCTTGTTCGTAGAACATGTGCTGACACGGAACAAGGAACTGTTGTGCCTCACAAAAACGTCGTGATCTCATATGCAGACTTCTAACGTACGTTGCAAAAAATAATTGCAGATGTGTGTCTCTATAAGGAAGTGGATAGAATTTCTTCTGCAGGCATCCTTCCCTCCAGTTCATCTCCTTTTCATCTGGGCCGCGTTGCAAAAAATGATACCAGATGTCCGTCTCTATAAGGAAGTCTTGTTCGAAGAACATGTGCTGACACGAAACAAGGAACTTCTGTGAAAATTATCAAGGAACTGTTGTGCCTCACAAAAACGTCGTGATCTCATATGCAGACTTCTAACGTACGTTGCAAAAAATAATTGCAGATGTGTGTGTCTATAAGGAAGTGGATATAATTCCTTCTGCAGGCATCCTTCCCTCCAGTTCATCTCCTTTTCATCTGGGCAGCAACATGGATGGCCAAGATTTATTACATGTTGTAAGTACCCTTTTACATTTCACAACCATACCTGAGCAGAATCAAACATGTTTTTAGGGAACCTTAGTTAATTGTAGGATTCGAATCCAGGGTCTCCGGCGACATTCGCAACCATACCTGAGTGGGTTTCGAATCCTGGTTTTCTTTATGCAAACATTGGCAATTCCAGGATTCGAACCATGTCTGGAGGGTTTCGAATCCGGTACCTCTTTTATCAAAACATAGTTAATTTCAGGATTCGTGGTACTTTTTTCATTAAACTTTTGGGGTTTTTATCCTGTGTTAGGCATTCTAATATAATACTATTTATATACAAAAACAATATTGTTCTGTACAAAATCTTTTATTAACACATTGAACTTCTACAGAAAATTACAAGTTTTCTACATATACAAACTTTTTATTTCAACTCGTACTACAGGTTATTAGATATTTTTACATATTTTGTTACACTACTGGTAGATGTTAGTGTATTAGTATGTGTTTGTTACTCGTTCAGTTTTCTTTTTTTCAACATCTCCATCATTCGTTCATGTATATTTTCCCCTGTTCCCCCTGTCTTCTTATTTTCACCCTTCTCATTTCTCACACCTTTAAACACCTCCATCAATTCGAAACATATTCTTAAAGATAGATGGGAAGGTACATATTGCGCTCTTTGTATATTCTCTACAAAATCGCCAAACACTGGCGCATCTCGTTTCTTGTCAACAATGTAAGTAAATATTTTGACCAAACAGTCCACCGATACCTCGATATCTTTACATGTCTCTTCTAATTTTGCCAATAACTCTTCCGCCAGTCCATTTTCTTCACAGAAATTCACATAATTGCCGATGTGTTTTTCAACCTGTCTTGCATGTGTTTTGCTCCATAAGTTCCTTCGTTCTGTCGGACCTGCTGTTGTCTCCTTAATATCGCCATACATCAAATTGAATCCGAGAGGGAGTGTCGACATCTGAAATTAGACAGAAAATATGTTCATTATGTTTTGCACAAATTAATCACTTTCATATATTAATTCACACATATTTTCAGGAACACATACTCCATCACGGGGAGGCACTGCGAAATGCATATTATCGACATCAGGCAGGCACTGAAGGCGCTGCGCATTTCGCAGAGGCTACGAGGTACATTGAGCGGTACCCGGAGGAAGAGAATAGAATTGAGGAGGCCCAACAGCGTGCCTCCGCTATTTTCCGGGCTCGACGTACCCGGAACAGGGAAAGGCTCCACGCCAATCTCCGTCGGTATAGAGCTAGGTAATTATTTTTCAGTTTATTTCTGATAACATCGTTTATTATAGCATGCTGTTTTTCCGATTATATATGCTACATATCTGATAACTTTTCTTTCTAGCCGATATCTACATGGAACGGAATATATTCTAATTCTTATATTTTGTTTTTCAGAATGCGTAACCGAAATGACGATATAGCCAATCGGCAGCGCCAACTTGTGCCTCCTGTTTCTCCTTCTATTTCTTCTACTGTTTCTCCTGTTTTGTCAGAGCAGGAAGAAGATGTGGTTGAAGAAGAGGAGGATGGACGCTATACGCCCCCTCTCCCACCCCCAGCAGAAGAGGACCGGGAGCCGACCCCCCCCACCATCGATCACTGTTAAACGTCATCCTCTTCTGCATTAAACTGTTGATGACACAGGTACCGTTTTTATTTTCACACCTTTCAAGCTGTCTGCTTCAAAAGAAAGATGTATTTATGTTTACGATTCTCACTGTGTGAAGGTGATAATAGTATTTGACCAGCGATTTGCATTGTTCTAGGTAGAACATTAAAACTAAATATTTGTCTCTTACCTTTTCAATTTTCTTCACTCTCGCAACAGATGTGCCAGTCTCGGTTATGATCTCCGGTCGGTAGGCTTCGATCAACAGTTCTGCGGTACGTACACAATTTTTCTTTTTTATATAGTACTGTCTCCGTGACGTATTTTCGAATTATATTCGGCGCGCATTGTTTTGCGCAGAGCATCCAACGCCCACGTGCCTCTCCTATCTTCTTCCTGCCCTGGTACGCTATGCACAGTCACCCCCTCCGTGAAACCTACTTTTTTTACTCTATTTATTTTCTTTACATCTAGACGCTCTCTCTCCTTTTTCTCTTTTTGCCGTTTCTCCATCACTCAAATTCATCAACGGCCGCCCGAGAAAAACATCTCCTCCCCAGAATGACTCATCAATCTATAACATGTTCGGGCATGTTTCAGACCACACCCAATTCCTAGAATTTCAAACTCATCAACGGTCGCCCGAGAAAAACACCTCCTCCCAACAATGACTCATGAACGCCATCTCTCTTCAAACAACGGAAACACCCAAATTCCGAGAATTTCTGACTCATCAACGCCATCTGTTTTCAGACCCCGAAAACACGTACTCCAATTCCAAGAAAACCAACCGTCACCGCGTCGCCTACTTTTCCTCCCCCCCACCCCAGACTTTCTGACTCATCAACGCCATCTGTTTTCAGACACCGGAAACTACCGACCAACCGTCACTGGAAAAACCTGTGACTCATCAACGCCATCTGTTTTCAGACACCGGAAACACGTACTCCAATTCCGAGAAAACCAACCGTCACCGCGTACTTTTCCTCCTCCCCAGACTTTCTGACTCATCAACGCCATCTGTTTTCAGACACCGGAAACTACCGCGGGAAAAACCCGAATTCCTCCAACCAATCAAAACACTCCTCACAAAATAAGCCACGCCCATTTCTGACGTCACAACCAATCAAAATCAACCTTACAAAATAAGCCCCGCCCCTTTTATGGCGTCATCAAAAAAACTGCTGCGTCATCAATTGATCTTTGATCGATCTTTTCCAATCAATTGATTTATCGGACTCAACGCCGGTGCATTACTACTGTCATGTCTTAAAGCACTTGACAAGTGCTGCCACTAGGAAATTCTACTTGTTCCATAAATATCGGTTTTCGATGGCTACAGCTTTTGGAGGACAATTAGGTAGAGCCTAAAAAAGTGCATGCACAGGCCGAGACTGTATTGCTGCTAAAAGTTTTATTTTGTACGGGTTCTTTGTCTGCTTCTTCCTTACACTCTTGCACATTCCTCCGCTCTCTCACAATGTTAATTTCAAATGAAGAGCTAGAGCTTCAGCTAATAATTATGCTTCTTATAACATCGCTGAGATAGCGAAGCAGATAAATGACGTAATTTCGTGTTCTGCAATGTAGCTACTAACCTGCATATACTCACCTTGCTTTTACTTCCTTAATATTCCCGAGTGTTATTTTAATTCTACATAATACCACTTATGCAAAACATTGTGTACACTGTTATTTTTCTTGTTGTTATTGGAAAATACAAATAATGAAACTAATGTTGAAATATGGCTGACCTTACCTCGAAAACACGTGGCGAGTACAAAATTACCCATAGCTCTGATCCATCCTAAACAGATATGATTTCGAAGTTTTCATTAGAGATTTTTATCGCTACAAACGGACCTTCAAGGGCAATCACTTTCCAGTCCACTGGTGAGGCTTACAGGCTCTGGTTATGCCAGACGTTAAGATAAGATTGGAAGCACTTCGCAGGGTTGCGTATAAAGATGTAAAATGCTGTCCAATCTTACATTAGATCTGGACATTCATAGAACGCCGGGAGATAAACAATTGCCCCCTTTCACCTTGTTTTCTTATTCCAGGCGGGCATAGGACCTCGTTCGGGCTTAGTCGACTTCATTTGGCTTCCAACAGTACAAACGACTACCGCCATCTATGGATCGAAAATAAAATGTGAGTTAAGAATTATAGTTCTTAATGAATGATTAAATGATATGAGTTTATTTTACTTCGCGTTTCTGCCACTTCTGCCTAATTGCGAAGATGAGGGTGGATGGTGATAAGATGAAAATATGAAGGGACACATATGGACGACACAACAAAATTAATACATAGGATTATACTGGCTGCAGGTCTAGGCGTCAGAGCCTCGTTAGTCTGCAACAATACAGTTCAAGGTGTACTACGTGGAAGTGAGGTTTACATTTGGGTGTCTTTCGATAGGGTCACCCTTTACAACCCGACTCTTGACAAAATTGCTACTAATTAATGAACGAACCTCGTATATTTACTTGCATTACTTCATCAGTGGTGGCGCTATGTTCTCTCCCTTCCTCTATATTTATCCATATGCATAGAACAATCAAGAAAGGGTATTATTTCTAGCTTAGGTGAACATTCCGTTAACTTCGAAGTTTATGAATCATGAAACACTCGAAAAGGCTGTCACAAGATCAATCTTCACTCTCCCCTTTATTTCTATGAACCTCTCGTGCCTTTCCAAAACAAGCCAACCTGATCCAGCCAAAAATGTGTCGCAGCCGACTTAGGCCCGCCCACAAGCTGCACGTAACGTTCTGAAATCGACATTGAGCGGGCAATATGTCATCAAGAGTGGTCACGAGATGGCTCTGGTAGCATGAGGAGGAAAAATATGGAGTTAAAAAAAAAAAAATGGTCGCGGTAGAAGGTTCATATCATGCCGAACTAACTCACGGGAAGTGGATTGTAAAATACCAACAGCGCGAGAATGTCTGCTACTTTTGTATCGAGCACCATCGATAAGTTTCACGATCGATCGCGCAATCGTGCCAACAGCAAATTGGCGCAATGGATGCACCCTGCCCGTTCGAGCAAGTTTCAAAGGTATTTTCACGTTTCACTGGTGACAAGTTTGAGCTAGTTTTGCCGCACCTCACCAATTTTTTGTAAGTACTTTTTGGAAGATGTTATCGTATTTCCAGTCCACCTCAATCATTGCTCCCCCCTCTTAAACCCCAAGAAGTATTTGCGCAGTTTGATTTCTAAAGTGCAACACGGTCAATATGTACACCTTAATCCAGTGATTACCAACTGGGGTGCCGCGAGATCGCTCTAGAGATGCTGCGAAATATTTTAGGCAAAATAAATATTATTGGGAAGTAGGCAAAATAAATATTACGTCAAATTCAAGCCCAACAAATGGTGACACTGATCGATATGTACTTTCCAACACCACCGATAATCTCCACTGGACAGTGCGGAGAAAATAGATTTCACAGCTTGCGAACGAGATGAATTCATTGATCTCTGAGCTAATTTCACACTCAAAGTTAAGTTCACCAAGAGGGAGATGCGGTGGCTGTTTTTTGGCTTGAACTGGCAGAGGAGTATCCTAACCTGGTGAAGAAAACAATGGACGTATTTTTGCTCTTTTCAACTTCATATTTGTGCGAGCAAGCCTTCTTTGCTACGGCTACAATCCCGATTAGCCTATTTGTTCATAAAGTATGCTTAAAACAACAATTCAAACTATAACACCATTAAGCCTGGTTTCCATGATATGAAAAACTCAATATGCTGACCAAGGCAATTTTTTTTTTATTATGAAACATACACTAAATGTAACGTTTCAACCTTCTAGCAAGGTCTTCAGAGACTCTGTACCAAGTACACTTCTACGAAGTGAAATGTAAAGAATGTCATAGTGTGTACATAGGAGATACGAAAAAGAGGCTGAAAGACAGGTTGAAACAACATAGAGAAGATGTACGACTTAAGAGAGAGGGAGAAATGCGATATTTAAACACATGATAGAAACAGGACATGACATAGAGTGGGATGAGGCTAAGCAGATAGGAAGGGAGAAGAGAGTTCTAGTGAGAAAATGGAAGGAGTCCGAGGAAATAGAGAAGAAAGGCGAAGAAGACAATGAACTGGAATGGGGGACTGAAGTTAAACAAAGAATGGAAGAAGGTGTTAGAAAGAGTGGAAAGGACAAGAGAGAAAGAGGAGAGAAGGAAGAAGAATGAAGGAAATAGAGTGTATGATAAAGAGTCCAACCACATTTTCTTTCAGGTAAAAGTACAGTTGACAAGGGAAAGCCACCTGCTAGATTGTTCCAGATCTACTTTCTAATAGTCTGGAGGCGAGTATATTTGTGTATATATATATCATCCTGTTTTTGTACCTTGTTACATTTACACTTGATAGAGAGTCTGAAGAAGACCTTGCTAGAAGGTTGAAACGTTACGTTTAGTTTATGTTTTATAATAAAATAAATTTCTGCCTTGGTCAGCATACTGAGTTTTTCATATCATGGAAACAAAGCTTAACGGTGTTATAGTTTTTAAAGAAGAATTTCTAATTCTTGTCCGTAGCGTGTACCATTTCAGATAGAGAATTAATGTATGTCTGTATACTTACAGGGAAGAAATACTGTTTCTCTAAGGCTCGTAGCGTCGAAACAAGATCTCAACGAGCAAAACATTACCAACAAAAGTTGTTCATCTTAATTTACAGGCTGTGTAAGGTTGCCGGTGTAATAAGACGGCATCTTTTATGTGTAAATGTGTCAATTAGAAATGCAAGACAATAATGCGTCCTGACTAACTGAAGGTTTCTCTAGAATCTCACAACGGTGAGCAGAAAATGTCTCTGATCTGAAACGTTGATATTCAACTGATCTTTTATTACAGCACTTGGCCGTTCATTTCCTGCACCAATATCCTCCTCCAACATCTCCTTTAAAAGCATCCCGTACACGCCCATCCTTCTACTGTTGAGATGGTCAACACACAGCGCTGTAAAAAAAGAGAAGAGAATAGGAATCCCCTTCAACAATGGCTCCGCTATTTTTCTTCCATCGTGTCGGATGGACTCGATGCGATGATTGAGCTCGCTTTTCTTTCAGCTTTCAGCCAGCTTCCGCCGAGCTCTTAACTGGCCTCCTTCTTTCAGATAAAGTGACTCATGAGAATCCACCAGCTCTTTGGTAATGTTCCCGATTTCCGGATGGGAATGGAAATATTTTACCGGGACCTCCGTTGTCAGGCAACCTGGAGCTTGACGCTGTCTGAGTGACCGGATCTGAATCCTCGGTAGGCGAAGTGAAATTGTGCTGCATTAGGATTGAGAATTCTGATTGATTGTAATCTCCACGACCTCTTGAACGTATTGAATTACCTAATGTAAGCTTCTACGTGACTACGTAATATGTACTCTTGTTATTTCACGCCGCTTATCTGCATCGTTAGACTAGCCAGGTCGATGAGAATAAAAAATGATGGGTATTGAAATCTGTCCATAATTAAATTGGCATGTCTCCGTCAACAGCGACAATAGCATTGGTTATTATGGTTCATTGATTGATTTTTTGATGGATTTTGCTTCGGTTTTTGTGTCACTTTTGGCTAATTTGCGTGATGAGTGATGTGATGAAATTGATTAATGGACACACAAACATCCATGCCCAGGCCGGGATTCGAACCCGGGACTATTGCCGTCCTAGCGCGATGTGCTAACCATCCCGCCACGGGGTGTAAGGTCTGGGACTTACAAAGCCAGGCGATTAAGTCTCTCCTCCAATCCAACATCGATCACGGACAGAGTGAAATGCCAATGAAAAACCTTATAATTAATAATAACAAGTTCGTATGTTTATACGATGTAAAAAACAATAATATGTCATATTATAAGACTAGAAATCACAAGAGTTCGTGTAGTTAAGCAATACAATTCTCAATGTACCACATTTGTGTGTACGTAAAATTTTATTATGTAGAATTGCTCATTCGCGAGCGCTTAGTCAATAGTCTGTGATGCCTAACCACGCGATTTCTACTCTGTGTCGCCAAGCGAAGCGAACGGCTGAAGCGTCTTTATCAAGGTTGAACAGAGTTCACAATGTTTGTTTATATTGCCACTCGATATAGACCCTTCAAAGAAACTACAAAACCTTACAAAGGTGCACAAGTAAGTAAACGTAAGTAGGCATGTAAAACATTGTCACATCTCACTGTTTTTTCTGTGTGAAAGCCTGATTATACCAAAGTTTGCGAACTGCGTAGCCACTTCACTCCTGACATCGTCAAATATATGAACTTATATGAACTTGCACTGGCTATGTTGCACATTCCGATGTATTATTATACAATATTCGATGCATATAATTAGTTACCCTGAAAACTGTCGCTGGTAAAAACCTAAATATAGCGTTCCGTTTTCAAAATTATGGTAATGTATACACTGTAATATAGCCTTGTAACTAATTGATATATAACTGTATAAAGAAGAAAAAAGGTATCTTGCAAGTGTCAAAAACTGTGTTCTCGAATTATAAATATCAAAAAATGTTCTGCGAACAAATGTGTCGCTTTTGATATTCCATATTGGTGAAAAAAAATTACTGCTTGGGATAAACATATGCATAAAACATTGGCACTAAAGCATGCTTTCTAAAATGTTCGAAAGTGCTGTAGTTATGCTTGTTATTGCTTGCATGTTCAATTGGATATCCATTGTAAAAGCTTCTTCTTAAAAAAAATTATGCACTAGTTAAAGCTAGCACTGGTCAATTGACACCACTGGCGCTTGTCGCTTCCTTGTAGTATAATGTAAACTTGAATGCATATAAAACTGGTTATCATGCATGGCACGAAACTGAAGATGTGTATAAGGGCTATGGAAAAGTATTGTTTCCCATAATGCATGTTAAATGACCAAATAAATACACATGATAGGAGCTCGCATGTGTATGTGTGGAAAAACACTGTAGCACAATTCGAACCACAATTCTGTAATTATTGTTTGTGACCGAAACTGCTGCTTGTAGCATGTATGTTTTCTCTGCTTCTTCTTCATTTTGGATTGCTTGTCGTCTTGACTGCATTGGAGCAATGTAAAAAATGTGGTAAATTACCCGTAGAACTTGGGAAATGGGAGAAATGTTGTTCCAACTGCAAACAGTGTGGAGGGAAATTATTATCTGCTTCCTTCACTAGGTGTCGTTGATAATGTATAGTCCGCTATACTGGGAAATGTATGGTTGATTACATCCTTCCTGTAAAAGGTAGTCTCCGTGTAGTAATAATCAGAAATGTCTGCATGTCTCCCTCAAATTAGTGGTAACGAGTCTCTCCTTGAAATAGTACTTAAAAATGTCTGCATGTCTCCCTCAAATCGGTGGTGACGAGCCTCTCCGCATGGTAATTAACTTCATAGAAATGCCAAGAATTGGTGTAGGCATTGCTTTGTCCATGGTGCTCCGTATAGACAGGTTAGGTTAAAAGGAAAATTATGACAAAGAAAGGAAATAGCGAAGGATAGGAAATATATAATTCACGTTCATGCATGCACACAATACCAACTTATTTCCATTGCCTTTTCTTGAAAATTAAATTAAATTGTCTCATCAAAAAATAAAATATGATTAAAATAAATTGATTAAATAATTGCCATAACTCTTTGAAAATAAATAAGGAAAATTTAAATAAAATATACAACCGTAATTAAAATATTAATGTCCATGATTAATGTGTTGCCTTAAACTATTAATTATTACTGAGCTGCTCTGAGTGAACCTGTTTAGAAAGCTGATGATGCTTATAGAAATAATATCCTAGGGTTGCGGTTAGTAAAACATTCCAAATAACAAAAACTAATATAGACATGGGCAAAGGGTTTAAAACTAATTCCTGAAATGAAATGCCCTTACTAATAGATTGATTAAGTTGCTTTAAAGCAAGTTCAAGCGGAGTCCATTGGGGAATAGTGAAATCAGATAAATTCTTGGGAATATTAAGTAATAATTCAATTTCCTTCATTTTAACTTGTTCAAAAGCTAAAATTCTTGTATGTAAAATTTGTTGATCCACAATAATCTGCGAAAAATCCTGATAATTAAAAAATATAGATTGCCCTTCGTTAATCTGAATAGATCTGTGGGTGTTCAAATTATTATTTAAATTCTGAATAACAATAAATTGACCTGAACCTGATATTAAAATACCATTACGTGTCCTAATAAACTGAAATAATTTATTGTCAATAATAGACTTCACTTCCAAATTACAAAATGTAGAATTAATAAACAAAGGTAAGTGTTGCAAGCATGTTCTAAAGTCTGTTGAAAATTATAAAATAAATTATATTGTGAACACTTAAAATAAATATATAAAATGTGAGTTGCGCAAAGCAAGCTATTAGTATCTAAAAGGTTGCTTTGGCAAGCCTCTAATGGCCTCCTAAAAATGATAGGCCGGTGCAATTTGCTGTGGTTCATATTATGCAATGTAAAACAAAAAAATTCAATAAATGCTACTTCTGACTTTCGTTGAAACTCCAGGTGGTAACAAATATAGCATCAGGGAATTAAAAGAGTAAAATTCAAATTTTAAACAAAATAAAAATAAAAAACTTTCTCAATTCCAAATTTCCTTTAAACAAAAGAAATGTATCCACTCAAAACTTCTCGAGTCCGCCGTATACTTCAAATCACTTGGTCTTGTAAACAGACCCGCCGCGGAAAAGTATACTTGACCCATATGAGAATGGTGTGTCAATCCCTTAGGTATGTTTAAACAAAATAGATAGAGAATAGTTATGCTATATATTACAATATAAATACAAATTAATAGTTATTACCTACTGTACTAACATTAACATGAAGTTAATCAGTAAGAAGTAATGAATTTATTGCTGCATTGTCGAATAAGGTGCAAATTGGGTAAGTGAGCTAAATTTCCTAATAATAAATATTAATAATAATAATAAATTCTCAAATTATAACATTTGTGGTAAACCACTGTGTTTAAATTTGGAAAGGCTAACTATGCCGTGGCGACTTTTGCTGCACATGCCTGTGCCAATCACCGAGGCTTAGCCTGGCATGTTGCTGACAAATTTTGATTACTCTAAGTGCATAAAGTGCTAAAATTGACCTTTTGTAAAAATTTCCCTGATTTTATCAAAATTTTGTTTATCTTTATCGTAATTCTAATGAAAAGTGCGTCAATTTCCCAAAAAAAAGGTACTTACTATAAATATTTCTATGAAAAACGGGAAAATTTTGCGAGAAAAACGAAAAAAAAATTCGTCTTGTTGTTCCTTTGTAAAATTATTGGTCGTGATTAACCTGAAGTGCATAAATGCGACGTTTTATGGCAAAAGTTATCTATGTAACAAAAAATATCCCTAACATTGTTTACAAAAATTCTATCGTGAAAATCAAATCCTGATGGTTATATGCTTAGCTAAACTGGTCCCATAAAATTTTAATGGACGAACGCCACTGGTTCGAGAAAATATGCAAACCCTATGGTAAGTGTTTCCTGAGCTTCCAGCGTGTTCAAAGTACTCGGGAGAGAGCTTCAGTGCGGAAAAGGAATTTGCAAATTCAGCTGCGATGTATTTCTGCTTATCGTTGCATTCCGACGTTGCTTGTACTTAACTGAGCTGAGTTCTCTACAGCGACAGGCGTGATCGGCGACTTCGGGTAAGTTCGGGTTCCATTCGGGATAGCGAACGAAAAAATCGTTGCTTTGAGTAACAAGCAAACGTGACAAACCAACATGCGGAGGAGGAAAATGAAGGGCGATGATTCGCTGACGCGCTAAGTGACGCGTGAATGTATACAAAACTTTAACTTACTACGAACAAAGTCTAGTAAGCGCTGCGAGAATCGAAATGAAGTCAAGGACTTTTTAAAATTACATCATAGATGGGATGGAGAGAGAGAAAACTTCGTTGCGCTTGCGACAGCGTGTTTACTCGAACACTTCCGTGCTCGTACAATAACAAAACTTGGGAAGCTGCTAGCAAAATAAATGACTAATAAACCTTGCATAAAGTATACTTAAACCTAAAAAATGAATTATACTTAAAATTTGAATCGTAATGAATATAAAAATTCTAGGCGAACGTGATGTCGTAAAAAATATGGTCTGTGAACGATACAACAGGTTCTGCTTTTAAAGTAACACTTGAAACTTTCTCGACTTTTACTGGTGACTGATTCGCAAATAACTCTTTAACTTTTACAACTGGCTGAACACAGTGTGAAATAGGCAATTCACTTTCCATTAGGACCCTTGCTTACGGCAAATTTCTGAACTCTATCTTTAACGGATAAAATATTCTTCGGCAAATCTATACTGTCGTCTTTAGTGACTAAAATATTTCTGGATACATCCTGAACTTCTTGTTGTACCCTAGGTTGAATAATAATGGACTGAGGAAGGGGTGGGGGAATTGGTAGTTGACTCGTATTTAATGGTTCCATTTCAACCATCGGTGCAACATCGTCATAAATCTGGTCAATGGACGGTGAATCATTAAGTTTGCTTAACGGTAATTCGTTGATACACTCATGGTCATAAATAATAGATTTCTTGCGTTGACATTGAAAATAACAGATTATGAAAATTATAAAAATACTAATAATAAATGTTGTTAATAATAAAATTGTAATTATATTATAAGGATAGTCAAAGGACTTGTTCAACAGATAAATAAAATTAGAAGCTTTTACGTATGGAAGAAATCCGTTTAAAATAGCAAAAATCGCAATGATTTTCATGTTGCTTAGGCAATCAAAACAAACAGTTCTTCAAAACTAATACGTACTTTAAGCCTGCCTAGTTTAATTAGTAAATATTTTAACTCAACTTTTAATTAGTTCTGACTCTAGGCTCTAATTATCTGCGTAATTTATTTATTTAATATAATTTATTTATTCTCTAAATTTATTAACACTGTTTAACTTATCTTCTTTTAAATTTTACTGCAAACTTATCTTATTTAATTTCAGGTGTTAACTTTATGTTTAAATACTTAAAATCAATTGAACCGTACTAAGGTACAAGGTAAAGGAAAAAAATTGAGACTGATTTACTCCTGACTACCTGAAATAAAATAATTATCATTATTTAAGCGATCTTTAAATGCATTCAAATACTAACATCACTAAAACTTGAAGAATCTTTAATTCTCTCTACTCATTCTAAAATATGCTTAGCATATTATTGTGGCAAAGCTTTAAACTAAAACCGTTGTGGCTTAATCATTATCATTCTGCGATGGCAGAACGGATTTCCAGGATTATCGGTAGCTATCCAATATCCGAAGGAAAATACTTGTAACTGGAGCGCAAAAAATCTTGACGTCGACGTCTACATATTCATATAATATAAATATTCTCATAACTGGCGCTTAAAATAAACTTTCCTAATATAATCATATACCTTCTTCTGAAGAGTAACTATAAAATTCTAGTGATGTATTCGCTGAGCTAGTATTATTACTTACTGCGAGAAAAAAAAACTTTTGTGCCTAAAGCACATTATTAAATAATAAGTCTGCTTTTAATCTTTAATATTATTAGTGCCATTTATAATAACTTATTATTATGTAACGCGAGTGGATTTGATATATTAGACCTGTTTCACTTTAATAAATGCCGTAACTTGGAGCAAACTTGCAATATTTATATTTAAGATTTTAAAATAATCTGCATTTTAAAGTTTTTAACATTCGAAGCTACAACGTGCTAAGGATAAATATTCAACTGTCAAACGAAACATTGTTTCGGACAGGAAAAAAAATATATAAATATAAACTAACAATAAAATCTCGTTAATATGTGAGAAGCGTCCACGCCGTGTATTGCTCTCCTAATTCTCTTCTAGTTATTCAAAATAAGTTGGCTGTACCTAACTTTGCTTAGAGCATATAAGTATATGTATATCTGTGTACGGATTCATTCTCGTCACAACTGCTTACCTGTGTACGGACATCTCTCGTCACTGCAGCCTATTTATACATCTATTACTTCTCAACTAGAACTTTTAATTAATCGGGCGGTTTATACCCTAAATCACGGTACGCCACTCTAACTATATACGCTTGGCGTAATAGAGGACATAATTGTACAGCGTGTCGAGGAATACAATTAGCGTTTCGTTTCTTTACATATTAACATGGATTAAAATTTTCAGGCAATGTATGCGTAAGTTAAGGTAATGTAAGGCAAGTGACTATCTCGTATAAACTTGACTATCTCCTTAATCCAAGCTCCCTTCATGAGGTGCTAGGAGACTTCAGTCATTAAGAATATAAATGAGTGGTCCTCGGGGCCTTATTCGTTCCCAAAACTATATATGTATAAAAATGTAATATCCTCGTTGCAAAAGTCTTAGCAGTCATAGTTCAAGCAGTCTAAATCCTGTACAAGTTACGGTCAGTTTTAAACCAAATTTAAATTAAACTTTTAAGAAATTTCAATTAATAATAATAACAATTACAAAATATTGACTCAAACAAGCATACTCTGTGCCATGACTCGTTAAAATGCACCATAGTGCTGATTGACTCTGACTCGGTGGCACTAATTTATTTTCCTCATTCATAAATAACTTTAAAATCCACTTTTAATCCACGTTGTTAATTAATTAAAATGTTAAGGGTAAAATCGTTTACTGTTCACTGTAGCTTACTGCATCCTCATAACCAACGTTGCAATAATTTTCGTATTCAAGATTATGTAAAAAAAATTCTAAAATCACTGTCAATGCAAGAAATCTTCAAATCTAAATGCCTTTCCCTTCTTCCTTATTTAAAATCCTGGATGGTAAAAATTTCCTAGGTGGGAATTTGTCGTAGCCATGGTGCTACCAGGAGCGGATTGATAGGGAAACGTCCACGGACGTCCCTGGCCGACCGCATTTTTGGCAAAATGTGGCTGCCTGAAACCCGACATCGAACCTTCCGCCACGCGGAATGCCGGACGCTCCTGATACCAAAGCGCCAGCCCGACGCGGGTAACCGCGACGGAGCTAGGGCGCAGGTTCCTCCGCATCCTTACATTTCGCTGATTACCGACCCAAACTTGAAGTCGATAAATTTAATCGAATTCATCCTCACGTTAGACTAAACATCTATCATGGCATATATAAATTCTTCTCCCCCCATTAATGCAAAAAAGCTTTAAGCCCTATGTATTTTCAAAATTAATTTTGGCAAGGACATACCAAAAAACTAAATAAGTGAGCAAAATTTTGGGGTGGGGTTTGACCACGTGTCAATATTTGGGGTGGGGTTGAATTTAAACTGGTTAAAAAATTAACTGCAACTCTTTTCATTTCTGAAAAAAAATGAAAAGGCCTCAAGCACTCCACCACGTAACGAACCTTAAAGTTCGTGGGATCTTAAGAGCACCTAGAAGGTTAACCAGTTAATTGATGGGGTGGGAAATAATTCTAAACTAGTGAACAAAAATTAATCTTTCAATTTTCATGTAATTCATCGTGAAATAAATGAAAATCCCAGCACCTCGACCACGTGTCATTCTAAAGAATGAAGGGATGTGAACCAGTTGTTTCTGCAATTAATTGCTGGGGTGATGTAAACTACTCATCATTCATCCTCTTGATGAGACCACTCGTCATTGACATGACGAGTTATCGCTTGGCATGCGAAAGGTACAAATTACACAAAGGAATTAAACTACTGAAAAGACAATGGTCACTCGTTGGGTTTTGCGAACCGTTGAACCTGTATCATGGCTGGGTGTAGGATAATTACCTGTCTATCTGAAGTCTTTAGCTGAATGAAAATAGCGAAGTCCTCTGTAAGCTTCTCTCCTATTTGTCGACCAGAGCGTTGTTCTACTCCTCACCTACTGCCTTGCTGACCACCTTCTTCCTCTCCACTCAATCTCCAAAGTCAGTCACTTCCCAGCTTGTCTCACCTCTATATTCCCTGGCCATCGAGCTCTTCCTCGATGCCGAATCGCCGAATCGTGTGAATATAATAATTGCTACCATGCAAACCGCTGACTCTAAAACCAGAAGTATTACCTGTTTCCTGAATGCTCAGGAGGTTTGCATGGCACAACACAATGCATAGTAAACATGCCTAAGAGGCTTGAGACAGCTGAGAAAAACAAGTGAATGCCCTGGTCAACATGAAGCGTTCAGAGAGACTTAATAAAATAAACATACAATCTTAGGGATTGTTACGAATTAGATGTTTCAGCTTGCGCTTGTAAGTTCACTTTATGCACGGAAAGGCTAATCGGGACTGGGTTTCTATTTAAAGTGAGATTCGAACCACACTATGTGCCTCCACCTGATACCAAATACGGGGTCCCTAGATTACAACGCCACGACCTTAGCACTGCGCCGCCGGAGAGGCATCAATTAGATGTCGCATGTGAGGTTTTGATTTTTTATTGATTTGATTTACTTGTCTTTTCTACCACTTTTGGCTAATCTCGAAGATGAGGATGAGTGATGATATGATGAAGTGGATGAAGGGACAGTCACAAAGAACACCCATACCCAGGCCGGAATCCGAACCAGGGACTCCTTGCGTCGTAGCGCGCTGTGATAACCGCTCCATCACAGAGATCGCCTCGTTCGTGAGGTAAAAATGTAGAAATGGACTGAATTGAACATGAGTTGTTGTACCATATAAACCAGAGTATGTGTTTGTATCCCAATTAAAAGTCGCACTGATAACTTCTGAATTTGTAAACAACCTTTATAGACACACTATAGACAATCTGAATTATTACAGTCTCATTCAGAGTAGCCCATTTGGGTCTTCATGCTCAACGCAAAGGGAGCTCGGGTTTTTATCTGTGAACAGCCCCAAGGTGACGTTAAGTAGCGGATTAAATTGAAGTTGGTACTTGAGGTGGTCTCCACTGTTCCGGAAGGGAATTCCTTGGTTTGGGGGTGTTTCCGCGTTCGCATTTGGCAACCCTGATCGGGCGGTGAAGGATGCTGGGCTGAAGATGTCAGTTGCAGAGGTTCACTTTTGATCGCAAAGGCTATCGAACTGCAGAGCTCCCAGATTTCTATTCAGATGCCTCTGATCAGAAAACACGTTTTCATTCGCATTTCTCTTTCCAGTTCCACGACAAGAGAGAGGATCTGTCAGCCTCACACACACATGTTTCTAAAACAAACTTTATCATCCTGAAAGTTAATATTTGCTTCCATGTTGTCTTTTACGGCAAAGTTAGTTTCCGTTTTGCTGAGCTTACTCCTTTTTTTTTTTTTTTTTAAAAAAAAAAAAGGAGCATTCTCTCTCTTTGCTCTGAGAAAGGAACGAAAGGTGCGAGAGAGGTGTCGTTCAAAGCTTGTTAAGGCGACGCAAAGAAAACTAAAGAGCTCGACGCGTGGAGAAATTCCCTGCACTGAAACTTCGGCGAGCTCATGCGAGAGGAAATGTCAGCGAGGAAAAAGCGAAGGAGAAAATTGGTGTGAAAATGAAAGCCGGTGGAACTGAGAGAAAGGATGAATGAATGAACACGGAGAAATGTTTCACAGAAGGTAGGAAGAAACACGAAGCGCAGTAATGAACAGGTACAATGAAACTGAGACAAAGGTTCTGTAAAAAAAAAAAAAAAAATAGTATACAAGTAAAAAGAAAGTTAAGGAGATCAGATTTCTTTGGCGTTGTGTTGTCAGAATTGATACTGATATTGTTGTCTTTTTTATATTTCCATTCAGGCTGGTTTCCAACTCAATTCATAGCTCCTGCATTTTCTCGTTTTTTTGTGTTTTTTTCACTGGATGTTCCTTGCACAACGTCCCTTAATGAATTTCATATAAATTATCATTCGTCCTCATCACCGTCAGTACAATAAACAGCCCGAAAATCTACCTGTTCGTCATAGCAATTCACCAACTACTTTCTTTTGTTGTTGTTTGACAAAGAATTTAAAGCTAATATGCTCCGTCTTATTCCAAGCGCTTCAGATATCGGTGATCTGTTAGATTTTTAAAAAGCGCTTAATAACATTGTTCCATTCATAGTGCATAGAACCGATGTTTGCGATTTGAAACAGTGCACAGCACCAAGTACACGGTCTCAGTGCACATCGCCATGTTTGCGAACCCAAGGATGTGCACGGCACCGCCGATGTTTGCGATCTCATAGCAATGTACAGCACCGATGTTTGCGGTCTCAAAGCAGCGCGCAGCACCAATGTTTGTGATCTCCTAGTAGTCCACAGCACCGATGTTTGTGATCTCCTAGTAGTGCACAGCACCGATGTTTATGGTCACAAAGCATTACACAGCACCGATGTTTGCGGTCTCAAAGCAGTGCACAGCACCGATGTTTGCGGTCTCAAAGCAGTGCACAGCACCGATGTTTGCGGTCTCAAAGCAGTGCACAGCACCGATGTTTGCGGTCTCAAAGCAGTGCACAGCAACGATGTTTGCGGTCTCAAAGCAGTGCACAGCATCGATGTTTGCGGTCTCAAAGCAGTGCACAGCACCGTTGTTTGCGGTCTCAAAGCAGTGCACAGCACCGATGTTTGCGGTCTCAAAGCAGTGCACAGCAACGATGTTTGCGGTCTCAAAGCAGTGCACAGCACCGATGTATGCGGTCTCAAAGCAGTGCGCAGCACCGATGTTTGCGGTCTCAAAGCAGTGCCCAGCACCGATGTTTGCGGTCTTAAAGCAGTGCGCAGCACCGATGTTTGCGGTCTCAAAGCAGTGCCCAGCACCGATGTTTGCGGTCTCAAAGCAGTGCACAGCACCGATGTTTGCGGTCTCAAAGCAGTGCACAGCACCGATGTTTGCGGTCTCAAAGCAGTGCACAGCACCGATGTTTGCGGTCTCAAAGCAGTGCACAGCATCGATGTTTGCGGTCTCAAAGCAGTGCACAGTACCGATGTTTGCGGTCTCAAAGCAGTGCACAGCACCGATGTTTGCGGTCTCAAAGCAGTGCACAGCACCGATGTTTGCGGTCTCAAAGCAGTGCACAGCACCGATGTTTGCGGTCTCAAAGCAGTGCACAGCACCGATGTTTGCGGTCTCAAAGCAGTGCACAGCACCGATGTTTGCGGTCTCAAAGCAGTGCACAGCACCGATGTTTGCGGTCTCAAAGCAGTGCACAGCACCGATGTTTGCGGTCTCAAAGCAGTGCACAGCACCGATGTTTGCGGTCTCAAAGCAGTGCACAGCACCGATGTTTGCGGTCTCAAAGCAGTGCACAGCATCGATGTTTGCGGTCTCAAAGCAGTGCACAGCACCGATGTTTGCGGTCTCAAAGCAGTGCACAGCACCGATGTTTGCGGTCTCAAAGCAGTGCACAGCACCGATGTTTGCGGTCTCAAAGCAGCGCGCAGCAGGGGATATATAAGCTTGAATCCTGTGTTTTGATTGTATTGTGTGTTCGAGTATCTGTTTCATCGGAACCACTTATTCCCACTACTGAATTTAGCCTAGTGAGGTTAAATTCGACTAAAATATGACATGTACATAATTAATCACAGCGCTTAAACGTTTCTGTATGAATCGAATTTCGAAGCATTTCACACTTCAACTATTATGTATGGTTGTTTTAAAACTCTTTGTGAGATCGAGATTTCTAAATAATATTAATTATAATTATTATATTACATAGAAATACATAATATAAATTACAATTACATTCGAGGGATGTATTGTTTTTATGTGTAAATTTTCAGCACGCTAAATTAACACGCCGAAAAGGTGGAAAATATTAAATGTGGTTAAATTTCTCGTGGGATGGAAACCATGAATCACCAGATCAATTTTAATCTTCATCTTTAGCACTCAGCTTCTCCAGCGAATACACACGCTTCAACAATTCCACCTCTTCTCTCTCCTGCATGCAGAAAAATGGAGCAACCGTACGGGAAGGAAGGAAGAAGAGAAGGATGAATAAAGGAGGAGAGAAAAACGTACGGGGTGCGGGGGGAGGGGGAAGAAGAGAGAGAGACGTATTTGCAAACGGAACGGCTTGGAGATATACAGGTCTCCGGAGAGTCGTGGATGGGATAGGCTGCTTTTGGCTCGTTCAATAGAGGCGTCTCCTTTTGGCCCAGAGTATCCGTGGTCGAAGAGTCCAACTCGGTGGGAAAGTCCCTTTGACTTTCCGGTATCAATGTTTGTGAATACCGCGTAATTCAGGAACCTTCCGTCAGATCAGTGTCAGAGTGGGTTTCTTAATCCCGCGTCACACAAAGAGGGAATTCTGAGGGATAAAAGAGGGAAAAACCATCAATTTTGTCTTGTAGGAAAAAAAAACGGAAACTCCTTACTGGAGGAAAACCCTTTCTGTATTTCGAGGACAAGTGACAGGGTTGCCAACTGCAATGAGAAACTACACATAAATGCAAGGTTCAGTTCGGTCTATACGCACATACAACAGCTATTTCAAACCAAAATTAGGCCTCTGCAACTGATGCGGAAGAAAAGAAAACTTATCTTCTGGGCACCAATCACGCCAAGTGAATTTTCCAAATGTGTGTTGCTAAATTCAATGGCCGCCATATTTAAGCGCCTTGACTGATTTCGTTCTTATGCAACACCAGACCAGAACTCCATAGTATCTACTTGTATGAAAATTCGGAACAAAAGATTTACCACAGTTGGTGTAGTGTGAACATTTGACTCTTTCAACCTTTGAGTTTCCAATCTTATCCAAACACCCACTATATTCCACAGTTTTTATTGTCAAACTACATCCTACGTGATGGTCTAGAATTGTCGAATGATTTGTTTCCATGTTTCAATATTTCCACTGAAATAATATGATTGTTCCAAATATGTGCTTTTTACATATTTCAAATTCAGAGACATTTTATATGTGTTTATTTCTTAACTTAAAGCAAGCAACCAAACCTCACTAACTGAGCGTTGCAAGTGCTAGATAGGCTTATATTCTGTCTTGGGCGCCGTAGAAATATCTTCAAATACTAAGTGCGCAGTGAAACAAGAAAGTTTGGGAACCTCAGGTCTAGGGAGAGGTAAAAATATAAGCAGAGTTTGGAGGGTCCACAGCGTAGGTTGAGCAGATTTGTCGGCCTACATATTGAAACGTTTTGACAAATTTCGCTCAAATGCGTCAACAGATCAGAGGTCCGAGGTATTGGGCTTAACACGAATTTCAGTTTAACATCTGTAAAATTAGTGAATCTCATATTTCGAAGAAAATATAGCTTAGAGAAATATGAGAAGAATTTGAAGCTCCCGTAACATAGGCAACGCCGAGTTTTAGTCTGCTATATTGAAACAAATTGATGGATTTTAGTTAAATGAATGCCACATTCAAGCCTTCAAGGTATCTAGTTTCCATCTCTCCATATTTCAGCTCAAAAGCTTAGAATTAACGACAGTTATCGTAGTCAAGGAAATTGATAATTTCCTCTCTACGTAACTTCTAAATCAGTCACTTCATTACAAAGGTTTTATTGCCGAATTCTAATGCAAATGATACCAAAATACTGCTATGAGGCATAGTGGTAACGTCATTGCCTTCTAATCAAGGGGTTCCGGGTTCGAAACCCGGTGGACACTTTAAACTGTAGGCCCAGTTCCGATTAGCCTATCTGTGCATAAAGTGAACTTGAAACAAAAACTCAATATTGTTATTAGTTTCGTTATATAAGCTCAAAAATAAAACGGCACAATACGTTTTACATGTTTGAACGGACGGTGATTGGGGTGGGGACAGATTTCACCGTACCAGTCTCTAAAGAAAAACACACTATTTAAGAGCACAATACTTAAAATCTTTAAAAAAAATGTGTGCATCATATCATTCCTGCTCAGCATAGGTTTGAAGATTTTCCACAACCACTTGAATAAAAGTGCAAGTGTAGTGGGAACTTGATAGTGAAAACACACTGAGTTTGAATGCTGGGTAAGACATGCATGCATTTGTTTTGAACTCATTTTCTCTCATCATCATTGTCGTCAAGGTTAACTAAAATGGAAGAAATGTGATGTACATGAACCAACGGTTACAGTGACTAAGAATCATAGCGCTGATATCGTTCCACTTTGCGGAAAACAGCAATTTATTGCCTAGATCTATTTGCTTTATCTTTGACGTACGGTATAGAGTTAATTAAATGATCGGCAAACCAAAGTCGAATTGATCTCAAGTTAATTAATTTGTACCAGAGCAGTGTTCCATCGCTTGACGTAAAAAAAATTATATTTTAAAATTTGTTCACCTTCACAGCGACAGACGAATATTAATCAGTAGGTTAAAATTCTTTGAAACAAAAATTACAATATCAATATCTTCTATAAGCTTCACAAACATTTGGTTCATTGGATAAAGTAAAATATTCAATACTAAACTGTCAGAAACTCAAAAGCCAGGCATCAATTTTGCTTATGCAACAAGCAAATTTTTTGATTGTTTATGAACAGGGTTGTTATACTTAAATTGATCAGATAAAAAAGGTTCGTGAATTGTATTTAAATTCAGCCGGAAGAAAGGTTTCTGGACAGAATTAAAATATTTTAAACATAGAAAGGTTCCTTACGGTCTAGAAACCATTTATACTTGTTGATTTTCTCTCCCGGAAGGAAATTACTAACTATTCCTGGACCTTCAACAACCAGGAACCCATACATTCTAATCAGGCATGTGTCTAGAAATATATTTCCAGGGGGGTGCGAAACAATGTGTGTCAAAATAATAATAATAATGTTTAAATTAAAATAATTGTACCTATGATAAATTAATTTTAAATAATAATAATTAATAATAGTATTAATTAAAATATTCAAATTTATAAATATATTTTTATTACATGAATAGGTAAAAATAAATGGTTAAGGATAGTGATGTAACAGCACGTATTCATTATCTAGCTTACGTATAGCTAAGGTCGCCAAAATTTGTAAAGAGGAAAAAAAACCTGACCTGGCAAGAAAATTAATGTTAAATAGATAAAGAATTTAATATTATTAATATCGGAAAAGGATGTTAGATCCAGTTGACGAGAAGTAAAGTTCCTGGTAATATTTCATGCATATTATTGTAAGTTGTAACAGATGTTGCATAAATCTTCTTTGGTACTGTCATTCAAAGTCGTATGATCCTAATGTAATATTTCCTTCAAATTAGTTCGTCTGAAATAAATAACCCTCGATTAAACAACAAGTATATTTTCATTATTTAATTTAAGTTATTTTATTATTTCATTATTTAATGATCCTTACGAAGGGTCCGGACTCACCCCTACATACATCCTTGATTCTAATGGGTTCGGTTACAGGACCAGAACTTTTTTCTCGCACAATTTAAATTCGGCCAAATTCTGTATTGTTGTTTCAATACGGAACTTTGGCACTTAAACTGATCGCAAAAAAGTTTCTTGAACCGTATTTAAACTGTATTTAAATTCCAGCCAGAAAAAACCCTGGACCGAATTTAAATTCAGCCGAAAAAACCTGAACCGAATTTAAATTCAACCGGAAAACACCCTGGACCGAATTTAAAATCAGCCGGAAAAAACCCTGGACCGAATTTAAATTAATCCGGAGAAAAGGTTCCTGGACCGAAATTGAATTTATTTAATATTCCTGGACCTTTAACAACCCTAGTTTTTATCAAATTGTTCTCCGACAAATCAGAAAATTCTTCAGCACATAGCGAGTGCTTGCTCTGCATTTTCGAGCTTGCCTGTCTGAATGTAGCAGCTTTTATTATATTGATCCTGCAAGTTATGCAACACACAACTCTGTGGAGTTGTGTGTGTTGCATAGAGAGCAGGCGCTATGAAACCATACATAATAGGGTCAGTTCTGCGAGTATTCGGACATTACAATCAATAATGCATCGTTGGCGGGTTAAATTCTATCCCTTTTGCATCACAGCAGAACACGGTGATTGCAAGACACGTCTTCGAAAACAACCAAACAAGGTAAACGTCTAATCCTGTTGAAGAAATCGCCTCAATATAGCCAGCGAGTAGCCATGAATGTTATCTCTTCACGTTCAAAAATAATATAAAGCTCGTGTGACGTGCAACTGCTTATCATTCGTCCTTCAAGTATTAACATGGGCAAAAAGAGAGTGCTACCTGTAAAAAGCTATTTCTCTCTGGAACACCCTGCACGACAAGGCCTTCTTAGTAAAAGACGAAACGACGATGAACAGTATATTGGAACTGAATACTCTGTGATCTATACGGAATAAAAATGCTATGATTGAGGTCAAGACAATAGTTATTGGAAAGAGAGATAAGATTAATGTGAGAATTCGAGGCAAAACAGTGGGCAAACAGACAGGTGCAGATAACTATAATGTATCGTGAGCAGTGGCATGAACTGTAGGCAGGATGTCAAAGTGAGAGTAGCAATGACGAAGGAAGAAACTCTTAAAAGAAGTGCGTGTTGTGGACCTTTGAACATGCAACTATGAAAGACACTAACGAAGTGTTTACCGTGGAGTATAGAACTGCATTGTGCAGAAACATGGCCGCTCAGAGGAGGAAAAGCGACTAGAAGCTTTAGAAAAATGGGTATGGCGAAGATTGGAGCGTGTGGAGTGGGCAGGGAAGTAATAAGTGAAATTATGCTGAAAATATTTTGTGAAGAAAAAATCGTAATGCTAGAAGAGATGAAGAATTGGCTGCGTACACTGGTTAAGAAAACACTGCCTCTAAAATGCAATTGGAGAAATGGTTAAAGGTAAAAGTGTCCCAGGAATAAGAAATCAGCTATAATTGATATTAACTTAATTGGATTATATGCAAACATAAAGACGAAGGCACAAAATTGGAAAGCTAGTGGCTGCAATGAAAATTCTGCCTATTATGAATAGAATAATGAATGACTGAACTAAACACTGGGTGTTTCAGAAATAATTGAAGACTTATACAAATGTATTGCAAGTAAACTATTCAACTTATGTTAATGAAACCAGTCTCCAGAACGATCGTGTAATGCAATTTCTTTACACCTATGAATGTTCAATGTGTGCACCAAGGGCGACACAAATCGACACGATAGTCTGCTTCTTGGTACACTCGCATCAACATGGGCTTGTCGATAGCGTCTATCCCTGCGATGATACGCACGCTCCCTCAGGTAGGAATGTAAACTCTCCACTTAACAAAACATACACGCACAAACTGTTTGCGTTCCTCGTTCGTTCTGGACTGATTTCATTAACGTAAGTCTATCATTTTACTTGCAATAAATTCTTGCAACCCCTTAATTATTTTCTGAAACACCTGGTATTATGATGGGTCGAAAATAAAATTTGGCTATTGTATTTAAAAATCACTTTTAAACTTGGAAAAGCAACATGATTTTTCTTTTTAAGTTGTGATTTCATGACAACCTATTGTCTCATTTCGGTTCATGTTTTCTGTAAGAATGCATGGCGAATGCATCTGATGAAATACACGAGAGATTAGAAAAAAAAAGGTACTGAATATATTAATATCTCAAAACAACATTTGTACTTTGAAAGATGCAGTCCCAACCCTACTCCAACTTGAGTCTCTGACATACTATGTCATTTTCTATAAACTAAGCTACTGGTCCAGTCGTGGTTCCGCCTTATTTTCGCCTTCCTCTGTTTTACCTGTATGAAAATTTATGCGAAGTACTCTTGTGTGTGACAACTCATAAGTTAAAATTAGTATCATAATGAACCATTTTTTATAGTTTTTTTTACATCAACTTTATCCCTTTAAAGATGAAAAGAAATGCCTTTAGCAATATTTTTAAAACATGAATGGAAAGTGTTCTGAATTATTATACCTATATACAGACCACATGTACACAGCAAGGACCTCGTCGATAACGTAGAGATTAACGATGCCGCCTCGTGGTGAGAAAGTTAAGGTTCAACTCCCTAGGAAGGAAGATTGCAAGAGGTGCATGCACACATGATTCGTCATTTCATAAAATGCACATCGTCAGTAGGGTATATTTGAAGCCATACAGGGTTGCCACCTATATGATATTTTTACGCAATCCTCAAAACCCCCCCCCCCATTTTCCCTACTTGTACAGTTGTGTGTATTATTTTCCCTAGGAAAAAGTATACCGCAGAGATAAAAGATCATATGTAATTCCACTAACCATAATGATTAAATGGTTTTTGCATTTTTTAATACATCAAATAACCCCCATTCATACACGTTCCAATTAAACCTTTCAAATTCATTAGCGTACAGAATTCATTACATGAGGTAAGCCCCAGATAAAAGGTGACACGGAGATATAATTCTACCGGACCGTGGAAATTAAGTGAAAGCAATTATTGAAAGTTGAATAATTTAAACATTCATTCATATATATTTCCAAAAGCTTGTAGAGAATGTTACTAATTGGCTGTATTAATTAGAAATGTAAATGCGTTAAATAATAACAACCGCCAATATGTGTGTGTGTGTGTGTGTGTGTGTGTGTGGAGGGAGAGAGAGAGTGTGAGAGAGAAAGACAGAGATGTTCTAATATGGAAAGATTCTTTTACTAGAATGTTTGTTTTTTTAATGATGGAATTTCACATACAAATTGACATATTATCTCGTAAATCACTCTTGACACGTATGAAATGTTGAACCTGTAGGAAATTATGTCAAGGGAAGACGCTGAAGCTTAGAAAGAGAGAAGTTCATGGACCCAGGAAATATCTAGGCTTGAAGCAGGTCTGGTCCTACCAGAATCTACATACACAAGTGCCTCTTCATTTAGTCCATTGCCGTTTTGTACATGGCGAAGTAATGATTAAAAGGAAACTTTGGTCCATTTACCGGTGTGAAAACTCGGAAGTTTGCGAAATGACTGAAATAATTAGAAGAAAGAGCTTGCGTATAATTTCAGGATAAAAACCAGCAAGGGAGTAAAGTTTCGACAGCCTTAAGTATAGGGATATTGAAAAGACATTCTCGTAGTAACAGACTTTGGCCAATGCTTTAAATGTAGAAGATTATATTAAACTAAATTATAAGATAATACACGTGAATATTTTTAAGATCTTTCAAATAAAATTGTAAATGTTTGGAGATTAGATCGAAATAATTTAGTGTCTCGAATGGAGGATTATTCTAAATCTATGAGCGATGTCTATATTGTATTCGCTGTATACCAACCGTTTCTATCTGGCCTTAGCATTGTAAGAGATTACATACCATCTATGAAACACTTTTATAACAAGAATGATGTACATTGGAACTGGAAGTTGCATGTAGAGGTATCGTCACCAATGGCTGTATAGAGTACTTACTGGAACGAAATCGAGAACGATACAGACACTGGCAACTCTAGACGAGATCGAGAATGAGTCAGCCACCCTTATTCATTGTACCAAGTCTCGTCTCACTTCTGTTCATACAATTAAAGCGGCGAACTCAAGGTAATTATGAGCAACTCAAATAATGAAATAATCCTGCACGAAGCTTTACCAGTACTTGGGTACGGTGCAAGAATATCGACCAAAAATAGAATTGCCTTCCAATAACCTGAAAAAATGAGGAGGGTGCATTTTTCGCGCTTCAGTCAAGCGAAAACAAAAGACCGTATTTTGCCCACAGTACCGCATTCGAAAAAAGAGAAGTTTTTTTTTTTTGCACATCAAAGGTCTATAAACGGAATTCGAGATAAGGACTGTTATCGAAACAAGAGAGAGATTGGTTTATTTGTAGTAAATATTGAACCGAGAGAACACTGTAGGTAAAAGATCGAGCTGTGAGAGGGAGGAAAATGAATGAGCTCGTGAAAAAGAACTGCCGATATGAAATTTATTTTATACAACAGAAAACTTCACACGTGAAGCGGCTGTCTTTATTCACCTTTTTTCACCTCTCTTGTTTGCGGCGTGCTAGTATTATTACGCTCCATAATACTTTGCTGTTTCGCTCTTCAAAAACTTGATGAAATACAGACAGACGAGGTACAGACAGAACAGCGCTTTCTTTGAAGCCACAACAGCCTGGAATGGTGTCAGAAAGAGAGCTCTTTTTTAGAGACCAAAGGCAAAACAGGCGAGAAAATCACCCGCTGCATGACGTAATCCCATTTAATTCTTTTTTAAAAAGAGAGCTTTGGATCTGCAACGTATTTTCGAATCAGTGTTTCAATTCTTACGCTGCGGTACTTCTTTCGGCGATCCTCCTCGCCGAAAAATAGATACGTTAGATTACTTTCCTCTATTTTTTTTCTTTGTAGGCGAAACTAAGAATGACTGAAAGCAGCTTATATGGGCTGTACCCTTATTTGGATTACTCCGTCACGTGCGTACCTAGCTGCGGGATCTGTTTACGAGCTAACGGCTTTCGTTTCAGTCAGTTTAGAAATGGTCCCATCTCGTTTTCAGAGCAGCATCTTACTTTCACAGTGTTGCCAATTCACTATATTTTTTACTGCATCTCAGAAAATGCTGAAAGGAATTGCCACTTGCAGCTGATTTAGTTCTCGATTGCAATTTATACTTCTTCTTGTTGTTATATAATTCCCATCATCAGGGTACTTCACTTGGTATGGAACATAGCGTCCCTTCCGAAACAAAGAAGCGTATCTCAGTTGTCGTGATTATTCATGAAAGTATGTCTTTGTCTCTATGTTCAGAGGCTTATCTATACTTCTTTGGATTACGCCGACATTATATCTTCATAACTGTCGAGCTTCGACATGCGCAATTTCCGCAGTCTACAGATGCCACCAAGAAGAATGCCCAGCGGTGGTACGGACCATATATGTAGAGAGTTAAGGGCCCAGATTTGATTCCCGGTGGGAACCTCAAAATTTCTTAGTTGGCCCAGCATGATGAGACAATTTGGGAGCTACTTGAAAAGAAGTAGCGTAATTCGATCTAGTAAGACATAGAAGGCTGCGATGGGATTCAATCTAATATTCATCGTGTGAAAAGAGCTTTGCCAAGCATTGGCCCTCAAACGAAAGTCTGTTCCGCCACCAGGTTTCTATTAAGAATGGTGTGAACCAATAGTAATCTTTCTTTGGTCTAGAAATGTCCTTAGCAAATCATGAAAATATAACCAAAATATAATTCGTGACATTTAAAATGCGAAACATTGCATTTCTAGGTGCGGGGAAAGCTAAGCCTTTCGTCATATGAAGAGTGCCCCTTAAGGAATATTTTTTTCGAGCCAGCGGAAATAAAATAACAGACTACAAATGTTGAAACCACCACATCTCGACTAACTCAAATTAGAAATTTCTTTTAAAACGTCCTATTTTCAATGTTTTACAACCGCCATTTTCATTCCACAACACTTTAAGAAATATTCCGTAATTGACGCTTTTCAAAGACGAAAGTTGTATCTTTAGCCCAAAAGTGCAGAATTTCTTAGTGCAACTACACACAGGATCTGAATGCTCTTAGTTGACAACGACGACAAACTGCTCGGTTAGATATCGATCTAGGAAATTCAGCATCACTTGCCTCGGATCATTCATGTATTTCCTCAAGCGTGTGGAGTCTGTCTGCAACGCACAGGACCATCAAATCATTCACTTTGGCTCGGAAGAACAAGCTGGGAATCGGAACCCGAACCATACATTCCGAAGATCCATATGGATGCATAAGCATTACACATGGACATCCATAAGTGTTATGCGTCGAACATGCTTCGACTGTGCAAAGCATTTCGGGGCGGAGACCATAATTTCCTTCCCGAACATTCGCCCCCGTCTAATAAAAGGGAATGACAATCCAACAATGCATGTATCCACTTTCAGGCAAAAAGCTATTCATGATTTCGTGGCGTCATTCGCATTTGCGCGAGAGGCTACTCGGGATATTATGACCTCCCCCAATTTCAGGCGAGAGGCTACCAAGGATTTTATGACCTCCCCTACTTTCAGGCGAGAGGCTACTCGGGATTTTATGACCTCCCCCAATTTTAGGCGAGAGGCTACCAAGGATTTTATGACCTCCCCACTTTTCGGGCGAGAGGCTAGTCGGGATATTATGGCGTCACACACTTTCAGGCGAGGAGTGTAACAGATGACCCTTTCCGAAAACATCCAAACGTGAACCATACTTCCACGTAGTGCACCCGGAATGTATTTAGCAGACTAGCGAGGCTCTGGCGTCTGGACCCATAGCCAGTGTAATCGTCTGTGTTTGTGATTGCCTCTTCATCTATTTCATCTTATCGCCATTCATGTAAGATTATTTTTGCAGTGCTAAGAAACTTAAGATGTTTCATAATATATTAAGATGAGTTGCGTATTTAATATTTAACTTATGTATTAAAATAGTCTGTAAAGAAATGAGAGTGCAATGCAGCTAAATGGGCCAAATCTTAGTTCACGTTCGGTGCACAAGTATGTTCTTTTACACTGTTACACATTACTAATTCCTTCTATATTACAAAATATAGATACTAACACAACATGAAGTAATACAACCCCATTGCTACAACACTTTGCCAGAACACTTTATCATTTTTGGCTTCTTCTTCTTCTTCTTTTTTTTTTTTCAAGTACAGAACTCTAGTAAGTTTCTTCCCACCGTGAGAACTCGTATTTACTAAGAAAGTCATTTTATGTGATGATGAAGACATTGAGTATATAGTCACAGAAAGTGAATCAGGGGTCAGAGGTGAAAGGGTGTTAAAAAGATAACAGCGCTAGAAAATGACAAGGGCCAAAATTCTCTGGCAGCAAAATTCCCTATGGCACAAACATTACATAGCACCAAATAGTCATGGCACCAAAATGTCCGCACCGAGATGTGCATCACCACAATGCCCGGCACCAAAATGTCCTAGACCACTTCGCGATTATCCAAAAGTGACAGAAAAGCGAAGAAAAATAAAAGAAATTAACGAATCAAATCAACTTTTATGCGGGAGCCTAGTCGGTGTATTATAGCTCGTACTGATTCATGTCGAAACTGAGGCCTCAGTATAGCAGTCAGGCACGTTATCGACTGCGTAAATGTGGCTCATGTTACTAAGTACTTTCCGAATTTTATTAGCTGTCAGGTCATAAATTATTATCCACATTATCAGCCTATGGTAAGATGAATACAATAAACACTTACACACGAAAGAACCAACATTCACGCACACGGCTTCACCTCACTCCCAGGCATCAAAGACTTGTGCAAAAAGCTCCCCGTCAACACCACACGTCCTCACAGCATGTCATCACATAAGGGATCAGAAGAGATCTCGCCTCTATCACACACAACCTGGCAGTTGTTTTTGTGAGAACACACACCACTTTGCTGAAACATTTGTACGCAGGGAAGCAGAACTTAGCATCTCTTAGATGCTGCCGTAACCACAAGCCTTTTCGTGAAGAGGAGCGTTACATCTTTGACAAACTTTCCCCGCCGCAGAATCCCTGCTTATAACGCAACATTTCTCGCAAAAAATATTTTAACAGAACGTCAAGATTGTACGGAGAAAAGCAAGTTATGCATCTCTTCACCCCCTGTTAAAAACGTATTTAATTAACAAAGTTTCATTCTTTCGGAGGAAGAACACGAAACATTAGTAAAGATACAAACTTTTTATTTTTTTATTAATATGTATTTCAGATGTCGGAACTTTTGTAGAAGATGCAGGTAAATCACTTTATACCTCACCGTAAAGGAGAAAGATTTACAAGATAAAAGGGAAGAGAAGAAAAGGAGACAAAGAAGTTAAAAGGAGAAGAATTTGATGAGTTCTATCCCTGAAACAAAAGGTTAAGAGGGGGTGAAGGGTAGGGAAGAAAACGGAGATAGGAATTACAGAACTTGCTAAAACTCTAACCCCCTCACCTTCACCTCCACTCAACCTCTCCAACACACAGGAGTCTTTTCAAACTTCTTAATGAACTTGTCAGAATCAATTGTGAGGTGTGGATCCAGCATAACTGCTAGGATTTTTTTTCTGTCCGTGCAGAGCTCAAACGCAGTTCAGTTTTTTTGCCGCTTCATCTGGTCATCTTGTTTAGTAATGAACCCATCCTCTTATGAGAAAACAGCATTTTAACAAGATTGAATTAAAAAGATCCCGGACTGGTAATAATCACTACATTTGCATAAAGCATCAGATAACAGATTTGTAACGTTATTTATAAACAAACAAAACTACGAGTATTATTGACGATTTCTTTTCGGTTTGCATCCTCTCTCTCCTGTTTGTTTCATCATTTAGATTTTAAAAAGCGGTACAGATAAATATTTCTGCATCTTGGCAATATGAAAATTATCGTAAAGCAAATCTGGTTCTTAAGACTACATTATGCACAGACAGAATAACTGGAAATGGATGTAAAGTTTAAGAAGTAAACTCCATGTTTACAAAACCTGTGTGGAAATATCATCTATGGTCGCGGCTAGTAGCAACAGCAAATAACATGTGTTTCTTACAACCAAGGGTTAATCAACTGATTCCATGATACATGTATTGTGCCAGAGCTCTTGGAGATAAGGTGTTCGTGACGTAGTGGTAGTACATTGTTGAATGTACACCCACTCTCAGATCTAGACTCGAACTCCGAACCTAGAATGACGAGTTCGAGAGTCGATAGCACTACGAAACTGGTGCATTACATGGTTGTGGGTTCAGTTTACAGTACTAGATGCAACACAATAATGGCCGCCTCAGTGGCGCAGTGTTCAGCGCTAAGAAGTCACAGGACGAAGTTACGAATCCTATGTAAGGCATAGATATACCCAATAGGTGGGGATTTATATCCTTCATTTTTTATTATTATTAAGAGTTTTGTTATCATGGTACTTCACTTCGACTAATTGCATGTTCTGTATATATTTTCATTTATAAGCGCCACTTGCACTATGCATTTCGCCACACAGCACTAATACTGAAAGAAACCGACACTACCTTACGGTATCAACACTGGCCGCGTACTGAGACACAAGGATGTTGATATCAACCGTCAATATCTCTCCACTTGACTTTCAATTGTTGGCATTCAAAATGTTTACATTGATTCTTCGAGGAACAATTGCTTATATTCGAGCACTGTTACGTGACCTCGCGGGGCTTCCTTTGTAGTCTGCCATACAGGATTGCACTCCGGTTATGATGTAAGAAGTTATTTCAACGCTAGAAACCCCCATTTTCTACCTTCTCTCACGAAATAAGGAAGTAAAAGGGTTTGACATGTTTTATTTTGGTGTTCCGACCCTTCAGTGTCTCATTTTTGTGCGCCCCCCTGGACGTGCGGCACCTAGGCTAGCCTAGTGGTAAATCCTCCTATGGATTGTGCTTGTGCCATCATCCATCTCCTCATCCAGCTCACCGTTACGATTTACGTAAGACGCAGAAAAGCGACGTAAAATAACCGAAATAGAAATCTATCAGTATACTTTCCTCTTTTGAGAAACACAAAAAATTACGGCGCGGCAAAATTAGCATCCTTATGATTGGGTATGCTATACTCACGCCCCTTTCCCCCCTTTAGAGCAAACTCTCGACCCAGAAGAGATGAAGGTAGTTATCGCAGCAGTTATCCAGCCTCTCTAAGCTGCTTGCACTCAAGTCACGTCTTATGGATATTCTTTTACGCCTTCCGACGTCGCATACTCGATGAATTATAAATATGCTAAGACGCCCGAGGGACTCTGCACAAGGAAACCTCGCAGCGTGGATATTACACGAAACGGGGCGTAAAAAGATTGCTACAAATGCATGCGTGATATTAACATAATATATTATCACTGGGAAAGATAAGCGGGCGCATAGGATTTCCATGAAGTAATGCTGATGTGTGCCTTGAGAGGATATTGGACTTGAGTGTCGAGGGAACAGTGTGTAAAGTAAGTTTATACTCGTCCATTGTGGACTCGTGATTGTCCGTTATGTGCGTCTTGTTCTTCGGATATATACAGGATGTTCCACTGTGGTAAGGAGACAGAGACGATCCTTTTCAAATCGAGACGAGAACGAGACGAGATCCATAGAGACTCGTATCAACGAGAAACATTTGTAAAGCGGCCCAAATACTAACGTGCAAATACGAAATGTAAAGCTACTGCTTATTTACGCAAGTACGTTAAGCCAGACATACACTATGAAGTAAATTTTCATTCGTACATCGGAGCTCAGTTCCTCGAAGCACAAGCCCAGGTAGTCCCGTACTACCTGCTCGCCAGGGACCGACCTTTCAATGGTGTACCTCACGGATTATCGTTGTTCACAATAACTCAGTCTTGACCGACGGAAGAGCAGGGCAATTATCTCCGCTGGTTTCTTCCAGTCCCAACCTGCCCTATCATCCCCAGCCGCCTTTACGCACGAGTATACTCATAAAAGTTAAGACCTTCTAAACTTTTGGGCCGTAGGAAAAGTACAAGGGTGCGTACGAAAATTGCGGTGCGTAACATCCGCAGGTCTCCAAATACTGTCGGATTTCTACGTTGCGTACAAAATTTAATGATCTCGTCGTGTTTTCACGTTAATGTAATGTATATCCGCCTTAAGCAAGTTCCAAAAATTTCAGAGAAACCAATAATGTTTTAATTTGCAACTTCTTCGAACATACCAATGGAATGGTTAATTCTTTATACATAGGTCATATATTGTTTAGCGTAAGACATTCCATTGTCACGGGTCGGGCGTTCGGACTGCATTCTTGGCATTAAAATAAATATTCTACCGATAGTTAAGCAACATTCTTCATGCAGTTTCTGTGCAAGAATTATGAAACTAGACACTGTTGATTGAACATAACTACCCTTAAAATACCTTCCCAGATTTATAGCTATAAGAGAACAATTTTGTGTTACGGGTTAGACAGATAACATACTGCCTCTTTACTTAATAAGAAAATTATTTTAATGTATTGTAAGTTTCAGTGTGGAATGATGAAAAAAATATTTAAGACAAAGAGAGAAGATAATTGATCTCTTAATATTCTAGTTGCGTTGAAGGGGAAACGTAACAGTTCCGCCACGGAGGTCAGCGTGAAACTTCCTACAGAGGTTTATCTAATATAAGCCATTTCCAACATGTCAAGAATATAGCAAGATTACGAACATGTGAATGACTCGGTCTAAATTCATGGTGACTGGGGTGCTGTAACCTTTCCTCCAACCCTTTTTGACATGCATCAGCGCTACATATCACGACGAGAGTGGAAAAGCACCTCGTTGAACACGTGGTCAGAATTCCCTAACATAATCAGGGTTGCAGGAAGTATATGTGAAAAATAGACCATTACTGGGATGAGTGATATCGGGGAGAAGGAAGAATAGGTTGGGATGGAAGAGCGGAAGAAGGAAGAGGTTGTCAGCGCCTCTCGCGGCGTAAACACGAACCGCAGAATGTGGCCTCCCTACGTACTTCCCCACCCCATCCTTCCCCTGAAACTGTGACCCACTAAATCATGACGAAAAACCGTAATAACCATGTGTAAATTTCCCCCGCCCCTCTTTCACCCCCCTGCTCCCCTCGGACGGGGTGAAATATCGAGTTTATTAGCCGACCCGGGCTCTCTGCCAGGTCGCTCTCGTCTGCGAGACCCCCCTGCGGCGATAGAGGGCGAGGGGGGCTAAGGGGGGGTATCTTCAAAAGAAAGCCAAAGGATCGCTTACGGGTTTGTAAGCGAAGATTTTGCGTGGTGTCTTTGCATAACGGGTAATAAGATCTGAATGTTTATCCTTGGAAAACGGAATCCGCCACATGCCCGCTTTTTGACGAAGACAGCGCCAATATTTGCTCTTAGGGCTTGGCTTTAGGAATGTCACGTAAGGTCCAAATGTTCGTCTCTTAACTCTTTGTACCTGATATGGTTTCCTATGGTTAAATTAAACTTTTTTTGCTTTGGTTGGATTGAGGCGTAAACATAAAATGAAATCTTCCTGTGAGGGGGAAATAGTATACGTTATAACAAAACAATAAAAACTGCACAACGAACCGTTCATTCTCTCACCAAAAGTATATTCCCAGAGTATTCACTGATCTAGAGTCGAGACAAGCTAAATCCGTGCCCGGGCACCGTCTTTATATCAGTGACCCACTGTTGCAGAGTTTACCTACAAAGAAACTTGCAGTGAAACAGCCAATTAGGCCTACCGCTGCCTCCCTGTTTGGGCAAGCGGCAACCTTAGAATCCACCCTTTCCGATGCGGCCAGCAGAGCCACAGGATTTTGCCAAAATAACCGTTCGGCGATGTGAATGAGAGACGGGAGTTAGCGTGCTCAGGTATAGTGTTGATCAATACTGATTTTTAAAATTATTTTTCACAAATTATTGCATTTTGCAACAGGTGCTGATAGCCCTTTATATGTAGTAGCTGAAAAAATATAAGATATGAACAGTATGAGAATAATAACTAGGGGTGTGAGGGATACCCAAATGTAAAACACCCTGAACTGCATTGTAAACACTAACGAGGGGCTGGCGTCTGGACTCAGAGCCCCTATAACCCTCTGCGGGGCTTGTGTGCGATTACCCTTTCATGAATTTCATGTTATCACCATTCATCCTCATCTTCGCGACTGACCAAAAGTTGCACAAAAGCGAAGTAAAATAAAGCAAATCAAGTATGAGAAATAGAAACTTAACTGGCAAACATGTACTGATATTCTATGCAGACGCCAAGGTAACGAACAATATTATATATAGAGCTGGTGTAGTTCTTAAGATATCCATGGTTGATATGCCGTCAAGATGATACCACGATGAGACGAACAAATGGTCCTCTTATGAAGCTCTTCCCATTCGTTGAGCAAGTCACCTGCTGTAAAGCTTAGGTGCACTTGATGTGCTGGGCGAATTCCTAACCAAGTTGTCGAGAGTGCAAGGCGCAAAAAAAAAGTGTCGAACTGAATATTTTCCAATTCAAAGTAGGGCAAACACTTTCAAACTCTTGCAGGCTGCATTCGTGGCGTTAAGTAGCCTTTAAATGGTTGTTCTAGTAAAAAGTATTTGCAAACTTTCTGTGCAACATCTGCGTCAACGGCATGCTAAGAAAATCGCTCACGTTTGCAGTACGAGTTAAGACTACTAGTGAAGGAAACAGATTTGGTAGAGGGGTAAACATCAGCTTCCATTGTGACGTCCAAAGGAGGTTGGCTGAAGGGTGATTGAAATATGCAGATGATACAAAAATATTGTGCAAACTAAGGCATTAATTTGCGAAACGTACAAATATTACTAGAAATTATTGTCGTTCGCAATATTTAAAAGAGGGTAAGATCCATGAATTTATTCAAAGCGACCCAACATTACATTCACAAACATTACTGTCGGTATAGTAGTAGAGTTTTACTTTTCAGAAACTCTTCACATGTGGCAAGTACTGGGCATCTATGATCTAGACACATTTCGAGCGAGGTAAGCATCGAGGGGAGCGTCCGAGTTTCTGGAACGAGGCTAGATTATATGGTGGGAAAGTGGAAACAGGCACATTCAAAACATGGCAAATTCTTCCTTAATGATTTTGCCACACAAAGGGGTCGCACTACGTAGAAACTTAAAGAGAAAAATGAAGGCTCGAACAGGAGTATCTGGCATATAATGCCCTTTCTCTACTAACTGAATTACCGAGTCAGCCTTAGCAAATGATACAAGCTTGGCCAGGACTCAAACGTGGGTCTCTGGTACACCGTGCTATTGCTATACCAATGGAGCTACCGAAACATCTCTAGCTAGGAGAAACTAGGCACCCGTCGACGTCATAAGTGCTTCAAAGGCAACGATTACCATTGCGATAGCAATGACAGACAACTCACACAGCGGAAGCGAAAAATCAAGTGTAAGCAGGACTGTCAGTTGGTACTGCACTGACAAGGTATGCCAGAGACCTAGGTTCGAATCCTGGTCAAGCCTGCATTTTAAGTTTAATTTTTTTTTATGTGCGTGAATAGCTCACCGAAAGGGAGTAGGGTATAATCAGCTGCAAATACTGATATATTTCCTTTAAGATCGACTGTGGTATTATGCGGACTTATACATTTAGACTTCTAAGCGCTAGAGTAATAATGGTTAAAAATACTGACAATGATGGTCAAATGTTATATTGATGAATCACTTCTATTGCCGCTTCAATAAAACATGTGGTTTAGGAATGTCCGATTGTTTAGATTAGTACTTTCAGGTAGAAATGTTACATTATAAGCGTTAACTAATCTTTTAAAGGATTCTTATCAAGCGACGAAAGTTCTTGTTATCCGCAGAGCATATCAGAACCTCCCTGACATTGTAGTGGATAACACCAAAGTCTATACTCTGTCCCAGGAGATTGTGGAGCAAGCGAACAGAAACGAGTCTTCTGCGCAAGTAGCGACTCGAGAGGGCTGGGCCAGTGAACGCATAAGAGCGAAGAGATTGCATGGCCCTCATGAAACGTGACTGCAGCCACCAGCTACTTACCTCAGGGCGTACTGATATGCTCCTCCTACTCTCTTTCTTCCCTTCTCTGCCGTTATGTGCGGCGTTGCTCCACAGTTTCCCGAGACGGAATGTGACAATTAAATAGCTCTGGGTTTGATTCCCGGCTGAGGTACATTGTGCAGTGGGGACGGTTCTCACTATAAATCCAAAGGCCAGTCTGTACTACTACTTAAAACAAACTATGTCGAACCTCTTTGCAGGTAGATAAGATCGAACTATTAACGAACAATGGCACGAGATTTTGCAAACACTTAAGACGAACAAGCGGAATCTTGATTGATTGACATAGTTTACTTCATTTCGCTTCTCTGCCACTTTCGGCTAATGGCGAAGATGAGGATGAGTGATGACATGATGAAATTGATGTTGGGACACTCACAAACAACTTCCATACCCAGACATCGAACCCGGGACCCCTGGCATCGGAGTGCGCTATGCTAACCAATCCGGAACGGAGGTTCGGAAAACTTGTTCGACGATAGATTCAATCTCTTATTCTAATTTAAAATATTCCTCTCGCATCGGGTTACTTTTCAATTCGTCTTCTAATTTTTCTTATGGTGCTTCAGTTGTCAGCTCTCAGACCACAGGTAGGTGTATTGCTGTCTGCTGCTGGCAAGATAAAAATGAACGTTGTCATGGTAGATCGGTGGTGCTCGGTGAGTTTCATGGCGTCGGCACTAACGTCACCTCTCCCGTATACACACGCGGATTCATACACACACCCGAACGCCAGGCTTGCGGCGGGAGCGATATTTCCAAGCCAGTTATTACACTTCCTTTAGCTCTCGGATCACGTGGCTATGATGCAATCAATTTTCATATCGTTCTGCCTCGGTAGGTTTTTGGTGGGAACGAGGTTGATCTGATTACTCGTGCATTTTGGGTTAGTTTCTTTCTTCATTTTGTGCGGGAACATGATCGACTCATTATCATTCTACACCGCTCGACTGTTTCCATCACGGGCAGCAAAATATCCCATTTCGCGTTTCCCCCCGTCTGCATATGTGGTCAACGACAAATTCCGAAATTAATGCTTGTGACAAGGATTGCATTAATTAGCAGAAACGGCTCGCGCGAATGTTTCCAATGTTTTTCTGTGAATTATTGGTCAAGTTGCATTTATATTTACGCTATATTGCTTGAAAATGCCCTAATGGTCCAATGACAATGGTTTCATTCACTTGACTTTAGAAAAAGTGGTATTTCAATTCAAATCATCCCTGGTAGCAAATCACGTCATGGCATAGTAAAATGATGGGTGCATCCTCGAAAATCATGCAGGGATAGGAATTACAATATCGCGTTGACGTTTGCTGGATGGCATTGAAAGTTGTACTCTAGGCACAAATTTTGCAGAAAGTTGCAATAATTGGCGACATTGTTTTGGCGTTGGTTTTTCAGCTGAAACGTGCCATGAAAACCGATACCAAGCTTGCATTTTGTCAGCTTTAATAGAAAATTGTTATGAGTTAGAGGTTGTTTTGACTGGCAGTGGTTGTGTTTTGTTTTGACAGAAACGAGATGTGAGTGACGATATTCCACAGTCGTTTCCGGTGTGGTGGTTTCAAGTAACAACTTAAAAATAGGCTACTATTATTGTGGGTAATTAGAGTTAAAGCACATGTAATGATACTAAAACGCAAAGGCAATAAGGTTTATTCAAACCAAGATTAGAAATCAAAAGACAAACATTGCATTTTTGATGAATTTTTATCAATGAGGAAACATAAGAATATATTTGGCGGGAAGTTTGACATGTTGTAATTCGATTTATTGTGCAGGTTCAATAAGGGACTATAGCCGACCTCCGTGGCAGTGTGTCTAGCACAGGACGTACGACGCCAGGTGTCCCTGGATCGTATCCCGGCCTTGGCATGGGTCTTCTTTGTGAGTGTCCCTAGCAATTTATCATAGCGTCACTCATCCTCATCTTTGCGATTAGCCAATAGTAGCCGAAAATGAAAGTAAAATATACTAAATCAAGCTATCAGTAAGGAATTATAAACGTTTAGAAGAAAAAAAGCTTTAATTCTTAAGCCATAAGCGGGTTCAGGATTTACCAATTGGCACTTATAATTGACTTTTGTCGTTCTGTTAATGAACATCTTTCCTATTTGCTGCATATTACATAAATAACATTCTATTCTCCATTATTTGTAATTGGTTGGCAAAGATGCGGTTGATACAAACCGTTTATACATACTTCCAGTCTGGATTTACTTTGTCGTCAAGTCTTTTTGGTGTTAATTCTCTATTTTGAAGAGAAGAAAACTGTCTGTTTTTGAAGGGTCTTATCTTCTGGATCAAGTTTCCAACTCGACACATCCCCTCTGTCTTCCATTGTATGGCTTCTGGATAGATGTTACTCTCATCACCTATCACTGCACTTATTAGGACTCTAAGGTTAATAGGCCAGAGGGTTGAGATCGGTGTTCATGAGAAACAGCCGAAGCGCAAATACGTATATTCACTTCTTCTTTTCAATACACGGAACGATTTTGTTTTATGTAACATATGAGCACAAAATAATGAAATCTCACTTTTATTGTTCAGGTTGTAATTGTAATATTGTAATGACGGGTTTGGGGCTTAAGAAAAGGTCCAGTTCTTTTGTTAAAGGTACAGTCCAGCATTTACATTGCTTTCCGCAGAGTTGTTTCTTTAAAATTTTTAGTACGAAACTTGAGTGCGAGATAAATATTAGGGAAAACTTTTTTTCGAAATGTTAAGGTGGCTGGAGCGGAAAAGTGGCCATTTGTGAAAATTATCACAGAGGATGCTTCTTCCGTTTTCGACGCCAGCGCACGTGATGGCTACATCAAAGCGAAATTGGAATCTAGAGAACATATGCCAACATTTCGAACAAAAAGTGACTATAAAGTTCAAGGAGAAAACTAGAAGAAAATCTTGGCCTGCCCCTTAGTAAAATTATGTTTGCCAACATAATTTGGGTGGAGGGTGGGTGGAGCTCGCAGTCCAGCCACCTCCTCGTGGTGAGCTCTGGGTTATTTTCAAAGCATGTTAGCAATTAGAAAGCCAAAATATTTTATTTAGTCCTTTATATCGGAAAACTTTCAAATAAAACACAAAGTCGAAACCAATTAGAAACCACCAATAGAAAAAATGGAATTTTTAGCCTCAAATTGACAATTTTTGACCAAAAGCATACGTAAACAGCATAGGAAACCACCCCTGAGGCACGAATATAACATATTTGCCATAAACAAAACAATAAATGACCATAATGCAGAAAAAAGACATGAAATAGCCAAATAATGACATTTTCGTGAAATTGTTGTGCGTGTTGCATAACCAAATCACTATCAAAACTTCAAGGTCGATGCGCACCACCTAAACGACCTCCAAAAAATCGGAAAAAAATCAGACGTGTTTTTGGTCACAAATGGCCACTTTTCCGCACTAGCCACCTTAGCATTTCGAAAAATAGTTTTCTTCGATACACCCTAATGAATATCCTTTGTCAGCACGCTAAGTAGCTCACGTGAAATGTAAACGATACCTTCAAACGGGGTAACTTAATCTTTGAGGGTAACTTCATCATGAGACCAATAGATGTCGGTAGGAGTCACATGCTGGTGGAAAAAAGGGAGTGTGAAGCCACACACGTGCAGTTGTGGAGCGGACATGAAGGGAGGAAGTGTGTTCTGTGCAAGTGCATTGTGCTTTGGCGCTGTTTGCAGCATTTTCTGGTGCACGATGCCAAGAACATATAAGAAGGCAGTTGATGGTAGGAAAATATCAGAACTATACCTCCGATCAGGTGCAGGGGACTTTACGATTGATCGGAAAGGGAAAAACCAAAACCGTCATTTTGCGTAACGATCTTACCTCTTCATGGGGGTAATTTTGACCTTCGTCACGAAAATGCTGACGTATTTGCCCCCCTAATATTTTGGAATTTCTTTGCTATTCCTTCAGTACATTTGTAAAGGACAAAGTGTTCCTCGCGTATATTTTTCGGGTTGTCACTCGCAGGGCACATTAGAATATGCCAAAAGTAGAAACTGTAGGTGAGTAGTTAGTGATACAGATCCATGTTCGAGCTCCTTGCAAGGCAGATCTTTCTCCTTTAATTTCCCAACGGAAGCACATGTGAAGCACATTCAATATGAGTGTGGTCGAGACCGAACGGCGACAAATAACTTTTAAAAAAATTACGTAACTATAAAGATTATCCAATATCTAATGCACGAGTCATACACGTGAATTTTTTTAATCGATGGTTTCATGCACAAAAAAATTTGTGAAATATCTTAATTTCTTATGTTAAAGTATTATTACTGGTTAGAACATGATCCTGTATCTACCGAACGCTCTTAGACGAAGCCTTTTGTCAGATTATCTGAACGTACGTATATGCTATTACGATCTCTATGTATTTAAAAAGAGATTGTGTAGAGCTCGTTCCCATAAGTTTGTATTTTCAACATTTTTGCATACATAAAAAAACTATGTATGTATGTTTTTATATCATTGATAAATAAATATTTTTATTAGAATTTTTCTAGAATCAAGAATAAATCAAATATTTATTCTTTTTAAAAGTAGTATATCAACACTCCAAGCTTATCCGGGGTGATATTGATCGGTGATATTATTTACGCCATTGTATATTCTCCATATACGAAGTTACACATTTTCAAACAAGTTATGTTGACATCTGAACCATACTGGACAGCTTCTATTAAATTATAAAGTGACATAATGTGATTCTCTATTTTCCGTTTGTTATTTTTTACTTCATTGACATACATAGTGCAAATCTTTATAACTTACTGTTTTTTTAATGACAGCTTGCCACAAGATTATTAGCACTTCCAACATTAACGTTTGCGCCTGTGTATGGATTTTGAGGCAAGAATTTATACATATCTACATCAGCAAATTCATGATACACTAAACAAATAATATAGTAACACCAATTTGATGCACAACATTGGCTTCACGATATATCTCATTTCACAGCCCATAACGTTATTACAGTAGTTTAGTATTGAGCAGTGTCATACTGTATTTGTTCATTCGAATGCTCTAGAGAGGAAATTCCAAATAAATACAATTGTTCACAATTTGTTTTTTCGTGCGGAGAGGAATTTTTCGAAAACGGCTTTGCTGACCCAAGAGAAAGTTCCGGTCTAAATCTGCAATTATCACCTTGCCTAATTCGTTTATATTATTTCCTGAGAACGGGCATCTGGCACCTCCGCACGGACCATTTGCAGATCGCGAACATTCGCAGCGAAAACACAGCATATAAGAACATATCTCCGAGCATCCATCAATAAGTGGCCGTTGCACCCGACAGGGGAAAAGGGATAGGCAAATCCCACAGGATGAGCAGCCAACGCCCTGGACGGGAGCCAAGGCCCTCGGCCCGAAGATTCGGAAACCGTCTTCCTCCGGGCAATAATAATCGGATCGGATTAATCGGGCTTCGCCACGTGAACCTAATCGCTTTCCGTTAACGCGTTTTCCGATTCGTTTCCGAGCGGCGGGTGAAATGGCCGCGGGGGAACATAAGGTGGAAGCCATCGGTCTTTGCAAAAGCACCTCCTGAGCGTGCGAGCTTTGTCTTAAGCTTCTAGGTTACCTTCCCTTCACGTGGCACTCGGCTTCTGTCGTTTCCTCCTGGTTATCTTCCTGGACAGATTTCCTCCAGTGACTACTCCCATTTCGTAATTTCGCTTCAGTCATCTGGATAGTTTCCAAACAGATCAGAACAGTAAGACATACGCTTCTAAACTGCTAACAGTGTCTGAGAACTAGATTCTCAAAACTAAAATATATGCTTTTTATCACTGGGGTTGGGACTTTTAAACAACTTCTTAGCACTGGATTCTCAACATCAAGATGTAGACTTTTCTTAATCCTGAGACTGAGACTTCTAAAAAACTTCTTAGCACTGGATTCTCAATATCCAGATGTAGACTTTTCTTAACCCTGAGACTGAGACTTCTAAAAAAAAAAACTTCTTAGCACTGGCTCAACATCCAGATGTAGACTTTTCTTAACCCTGAGACTGAGACTTCTAAAAAAACTTCTTAGCACTGGATTCTCAACATCCAGATGTAGACTTTTCTTAACTCTGAGACTTCTAAAAAAATTTTAGCACTGGATTCTCAACATCCACATGTAGACTCTTTTTTAACTCTGAGACTGAGACTTCTAAAGAACTTTTTAGCACTGGATTCTCAACATCAAGCTGTAAACTTTTCTTAACTCTGAGACTTCTAGAAATTTTTTTAGCACTGGATTCTCAACATCAAGATGTAAACTTTTCTTAACTCTGAGACTGAGACTTCTAGAAAATTTTTTAGCACTGGATTCTCAACATCAAGATGTAGACTTTTATTTAACTCTGTGAGATTGAAAATTCTAAACAACTTCTTAGCACTGGATTCTCAACAGTAAGATGTGGACTTTTAAACAGTGACTGAGCACTGAATTGAAATTTTAAAAAAAGAAAGAAAGAAATGGAAAGAAAATAAGAAAAAAATAGATGGAGATTCTATACATAGCTACATTTAATAATTTTGAGTTTGTATTATTGTATTAGCCCGTTCTGTGACCGGAACAAGTTTTGAAATTTCTTGTTTATTTACTGTGCATTAGTATGATTGGTAATTAATTCAACTTATTAGTGGTATGGATTAATTTGTGTTAGTTAGTTAGTTATCTTGTTGTTAGTAGAGAATGCTATGTATAGGAGGGACAATCATTCTGGTATCCAGAACTATTTTAGGCTTGAGGGGGAGAGTATGATGGGGTGAGGGTTTAGATTAGGGTGACATTAAGTGGATCTCGGTGAGCGATGGCTTGGATTAGTCTGTACGGACGCAAGTTCCCTGTCTGGTTTCCAAATCAGGGTTTTTTGTAGTGTGTGGCGAGAATTTGCTATTTAGAAAAAAACAACTTAAGTCCACACTGAATACTGACGTAGTTCATTAATTTAGTGGGTATGGATTTCTAATAAACCTTTACTGTAAGGGGTTCTGTATTTTCTTATTTATCTCGCCGTTGTTGCAGTTATGTGTTGAGGACACACATCACATGAACACTTAATTTTTAACACTGAGGTTTAGGCCACTAACAGAAGAACTGTATTATAAAATATTGGAGTTCAGCCTGCTATGCAGTTCCTGATCACTGGATGATCAACATCTAAGTTTTAATAATGAAATTAACAGCTGAGAGGTAAATTGTCGCTTCTAAACAGAAATTACGCGTTGGATTCTATGCATCAAATTTTAGGCTCGTAAAAAGTACCGAACACTGGCATCAACGCCTAGAATTTTGTTCGTAAACAGTGCCAGAGTGCTAACTCAACATCTAGGATTAGGCCTTCCAACAATGTTTGAGAAATGAGTTCCAAACAGAGGTTGTCTAATTTTAAATAATTTATCAGCATTTGTTTCTGAAGAATACACTTGGAGAGAAGTAAGAAAAATATATGATTAAAGGGGAAATGAAAGAAGTTGGGTACAAAGTCAAGAGGAATGTCATAGTGGGAAGTTTATAAAAATGGAAAACGTATAGGGAGAGAGACAGAGAAATTATAGAAAGTTGTTCTTAGAAAATAGTAGAATTGAGTTGGTTGAGTTGTGCACAGTAAGGCTAACCGGGATTGGGCCTACAGTTTAAAGTAGGATCAGAACCACTATGTGCCTCCACCGAGGATCGAACTCGGGACCCCTTGATTACAAGGAGGCGACACTATCACTGCGCCATCAGAGAGGCCTAAAAAATAGTAGAAAAAGATAGAAGAATGCAACCTATGAATTATAGATGAAAGAATTGGGATAAATAAGAACAAAAGTGTGGAAACGAAGATAATATTTACTATGAATTTTTGCAAGGACATGACATTTGAGAAGCTTAGAAATGCAAAGTTCCAGCCACAATTCATTGATTCGTTCTCCGGCGAACGCGTGCATGAAATACCCGAAAACAAGCGAAACACTCAGCACCCCTTTTTGAGTCTTATTTGTATAAGACAGTTTCTAAGATCTCAATAATAAACATATTTAGCGTGCTCCGAAGCCACAGAAAATCGAGATGAAGATGACTGGAGAAACTGCTCTCCTTATCTCAGAGAATTAGAGGAAGGAACGGAGAGAGAGAGAGAGAGAGAGAGAGAGAGAGAGAGAGAGAGAGAGAGAGAGAATGATTCCTAGAGACCATGAAGTTTTCGCGAGGAACTCAAAAGGGGCGGAATCTCAAACAGTGATTCTAGGAGCTGCAGCCGAATGGTCTAGGCCAGCGAGCTAGATTGATGACGTGTCACAGAGGGGGCCAAGAAGGAAGCAACCGAGGGGGGAGGGCGGGGGGCTCTTCAAAGAATGGGCGGGGGATGGCCTTAACTTAGAGAAATCTGGAAATAATCCAGCATGAATGCCGCGTCTCCGGCCAAAAATCCTACAGTGAAGATCTCTGGTCCAGATTGCAGCATCCTTACCCGAGACAACATAGAGTTTTAGGGAGTGAATTATTCGCAAGCAGGGAAACGCGTCGCAGCCAGAAACGAGCTTTTATCTTAGCGTTTTAGCATTGTTTTGCACTGTATCTTTCGGAACATCAGCTGCAGATTTCACACCATTGCCGTCAGCGATGTGCATCTAAGCATAAGCGACGATGGTCTACGTCTGTGTGTAAACACCATGGACTATATATATTCAATAAGTCTACGTGTACTGTTAGGCCTCCCGGAAACTTGCAATATTCCACCATTAGTTTAAACTACAGCGCCTTGAATAACGTAGTGCGGAAAACGGCACGGTTCTGCGCTCTCTGGCTGGTTCCACTCGAAAATGATACCGCTAGAGGCGCTGGTGTTGGACCCGGTGCTTGGTATTTGTCTGCTTATAATGGAAGTAAATGGAGTTTTCGCTGCAACGTCTGATTCTTTTACATGAAGCATTTCTATGAATGTGATAATTGCTATGATATTTGGTACAGTGGTCGCGAAGATATTAACGAACATTCTAGACAGTCGACCACGTCCTGTTATAGTCACACTTTCGTTAATAATACGGGAGAAAAATACGCGTGGAATGCTCTTGGCAACTAAATTTTTGTGTATGAATTAGGTTCATTATTATTATCATCATCATAATTTCTTTTAAAGATACACACACTAAAGCATTTGTATTTTTGATATTTACTGCCTCTTTTATTCCGCTTTAAACTAATCGCGGCGATGATGATAATGATGATTGCATGAAACAACAAGGGGAACCCCACAAAACTTTCTTAGTGCCATCGACATCAGTGTAAGGTAACTTTCAAACCAATGGGTCAAGCGACACGGGATGTTCACACTGTCACACTAGTGACACACACTTTCAGACTGTAAAATAGCATTGATTGCACATGAGGGTCCAAACAGCAAACGACACGTTCGTGTGGCGTATTCGGGTACTACTTGTTACTTCGGTCGGAAAGCTCCTTAAAAGGAAGGCTGCTGAGACCGAAGCGACACGCTACAGGGGGAGTTACCAACTAAGTGACAAGCGACATGGTGCCTTCAGTCTATTAGCAAGCGTTGCTTGCGAACAACAGATAGGCGACACTATAAACCGCACATTACAACAACAGATCTAGGCGACACGATAAGCCACACGTGTCGCTTTGTCGCTTGTGCGTCGCTCAAACTGGGCCATTTCCTCAATAGCTTGCAACATGTTGCCGAGGTTTGTTGTTCGCGCACACGTGATGCAATGAGTGTCTTGCTTTAGTGAGATTGCGCACCAAAGCTACAAGCGGCACGCGACACTTATCGCTCAAGGATTTTACCAACCGAACGCTGGCGTGTGCTTCCCGTCATGCCGCTACGATGTGAAATGTTGCTCTTGATTGGCTCTTTTCCAAGCAACATGTCGCTTCGGAATGAAAGTTGCCTTGGACCAAAGACCCGTGTCGCTTTGGTGTGAAATCCTCGTATAGTTTGTCGCTTGTCGCTTTGGTTTAAAATCTCCTTGAGAAAACGGTGCAGTCAGAGCTTGTGTCCCTACGGTTCGAAAGGCTGCATTGATTACCGACTGCTCGCTTTCAAGCGACACTTGTGGTTTGTCGCCTCGGTATGAAATATCTCTCAGGATACTATTTATCTTTAATAACATAGAGAAATAAACTCTAATACACAGTTCAAGACCTGACGTCCGGAATCACATTGCGATGTTTCTTCTTGTGTTACGCACGCATGCTATTTATTTATTAATTTTATTTTACTTTTCTTTCCAAATTAATGCCATTTCGTGACTGCAAATCACTACACAAATATAACTGTTTCCATCAATTCACGTACCGCCTTTCAAGACAAACAAGACAAACAAATCTACATAATATATTCCAAAAACTAACAAAGCCGCATTACTTTCATAAGAAAATTAGCACCGATTCTGATCGCACTGCCATCTATGTTCTCATCAGTCGCGGGAACCAATTTCTTTTGTCGTTTTACACGCTACGTTATTCAAGGCGCTGTAGTTTAAACGGTACGCATGCGCATATATGACTTCCTTGTGCTGTGGCTAGAATCAGGAGCAAAGATGGCGCCTTTAAAAGTTTTGAATATTGAACACGGGCACAAACTCAAATGCTTACATATGCAAACCTGCAGTTCAGAATTGAGACATAAGGAAAAACTTTTCAAATTTAAATCTGAATATTTATCTTGCATAAAGATACATAATAATTATAAATTACAATTTTGTGTATCATAAATATATATTTTAAACCGAATCACACTTACTCCAGTTCACTATTCAATAACTGTTTTTATAAAAATGATAATTGTAATTTATTTACGGTATTTGGATGGCAGAGAAAATTGACAAAATTTACTGTCTTAAACCGTTATTTGTTTCTTTGAGTTTTCGTTTTAAGCACACTTTATACACAGATACACTAATCGGGACTGGACCTACAATTTAAAGTGGGATCCGAAGTACTGTACCGGACCCGGGCAATAACGTTACCAATATGCCATCGGGAAGGCTCCATTAGACCGTTATTTCTCCTGTCAATTTTTTTACAGTCTTATACTACCTGATCGAAATTGAAACTACAGAAGCAACAACAATCTTTACCATTTGCACACGTAATGCTATATGGAGTTTCTAGCAACTAACAAATAGAGGAAAGGTCTCATGAACTGAAAGAAAAAGACACTTCAGTCCTTTTAGCTTGCAAGCGTATGGCTTTCCAAAAAAGGTTACACCCCACTTTAAAGATATAAACATAATTCTTACCTTTATATCTCGATAATGTTTTCAAACAGATGGCGTACTAACCTGCAAAAAGAAAAGAAAATAAGAATAAATACTTTGTTGTTTTACAAATATCTTGCTTGCGAGAATGGCCATAAGCCATAAAGTGCTTATAAAAATATTAATGCTGTTTACTTTCTTGTAAAGAGTTATGTAAGATGGGTGGTGACGCTGTAGGGAGAGGAAAGCTGCGTGAACACACTCCGCAGAAAAGCGGGTGGACTTGTTTCTACATATTTAGAAATATATTACACATTCCGTTAAGGGTACATATTTTTATATACAATGCCGTATTTTGTCCCTTTTTCTGGTTTTAATTCAGAAATGCATATATGTGTGTGTGTTTGTGTGTTGGGTGGGGGGGGGGTATAAATATTCACCTACAGCAGAAATCAAAGATGTAGGTGACGGGGAGCAGTTCAGTAAGAATGATGTACAACTTAATTTCTGTGTATTATTATAATATATATTTGTTATTATCGTCCATCAGTGCACTGCATTTGGCGTTACTTTGGTCAGCAGAAGAACACTAAGTATATTTATATTATTTTATGTTACTTTATAGATCTCAAATAAATAGAAGAAGAAGAACGAAGAAGATGAATGATGAGAAAATTGATGAGGGATAGAATCAAATATCATCTATTCTGCGACGCGAATTTGTGTTAAATTTTGAAATGCAAGTTGAATTATTTTATAATTCTCTTTAGCACATTAATGAAACAGAATTCTTTTTTTAAATAAACAAACAAAAAAAAGGGGGAAAAGCATCATTGCACGGTCGACCGCAAGTGGATACTTCGGTCGTTGGCCAAACAAGACCCGTGCGATAAACCCTAATGTTTACAGGGTTAAAAAGGGCCAGTTTTTATGACGCGAAAGTATACCAGCAAGCAATCACCAACACGACTGTTTTCCCCCAACTTAACTTCCACCAACGTTCATCCCGGCATGTATGCAACACGCCTGACGCGCGAGTAACACCATACAGTCATTTTGATAGGATATCTGCTCTTGCGCGGAAAACATGCTTTTGCCCAAAGCAGACTTCCAAACAATTAAAACAGGCTATTTACTCGGATCACTGTAAACTGGGTTATGTGACATATCCCCCCTTCCCTCTCTGCCCCCAAAACTCGAAACTGCAGAGCCCAGAGCTCGGGCTACAATTAAACCGATCCTCCAATGGCAACATCGCTTCACTGTTATCCCAGGATCAGTGTCCAATCAATGGGGCTGTAATCCTCTGTATGCATGCGGACTAGGCTACTTCAGTTCGTCCACGAATCCTCGGATTACAAGCCGGTCTCGGTCGAGCTAGCACACACCTGGAAATTGATTTTGCTATAACCTTGTACGCGAAGGGGGGGGGGGGGGCACCACGGGAATGTTATTTACAACGCCGCCGGTGGTGGAACTCCCAGTTTCGGTTCGGGTGAATTGCGGGGGAGAGAGGGGGGGATTTAATTCTCTTGCTTCGAATGCAGAATTTGTTAAGGGATCATGCATGAATTATGAATTAGCGGATTATTCTTGGCGTTGGGCCGGATATGTTTTGTCGGCGCATCGGACTGACGTGTGAGTTGCGACGAACAAGCCTTTGGTAAAAGGTTGGATTAATTTTGCATTTATTTCCGAACTTGCAGAATTGTAAACGGTGCAACTTGAATAGTGCGTTGCAAGCTGGTTAGAGGAAGGTACAGGCAGTGGCGTGCCCAGGGTTCTAATAGTCAGACCTCATTTTGACATATTTTTCTGCCTTTTACGTTCTTTTCTTTATTTCTTAGAAATACTAGGCCAAAGCGGGGGGCTATGACCCCCACCAACCCCATTTGGCACGCCACTAGGTACAGGGTTAGTTTCTTCCCTGAGACCCCTCACTTCAATAAAAGAGCATACGAGGGTTGTTCGTTTTGTGTCAATGATGATGACTACAGCCCAAATTTTTATGTAGTATTGACATATGTTAATTTATATGTTGTTGAATAGTTAAATTTTCTGAAATATTTAACTACAAAAAAGCTACAAATTAAATAAACTTACGAAATATGTTCAAAACTATGTTGAACAGGATCGTAGCGGGCTATGGTTGAACAAACTGATGAAATATGCAGTTAAATATGTAAAGACAACAATTAATGCAAATCCCACGTACACACTATGATCTTCAAAAAATTGAATTACCTTGTCAAACACTGAATAGGAAGTAGCGATTAAAATATTTTGTGGTTAAAACAACACACATTTTAAACAAAGAAACGACATCGCATTGTTCACATACACGCACACCAAAACATGGAAATTTGAGGCACAACTTTCTTATGAAGTGGTTGCATAACTGCTAGGGACCCTAGGTTTGAATTCTGCAAGCCAAATGAACGTTCCAATCTGTTTGCTCACCTGTGTAGATTATCGGTTATTATAGGTTCCATCTAAGCGATTAACGAAGTAGAAGAGCTGCATAAAATACATTACAGAAATTCTTGGAAGTAGATCGACCTGTTCTCTACAATCCTCTGTTAAACATATTTTCCATGCTCCTTTATTACTATTATTATTTCGAGGATATTTCTGGGAGAGGGGTCTAAATCCCTAAACCCCCAGAACAGGCTGCGCTAGGATCTGGAATACAGGGGGTTTGCGGTTTGTACGATTTATGAGAATTTAATACAGTGACAGTCTATTATTGCGATTATGTGTTGTTTGCAGAAAGATTGCGCTTATATTTTCATTATTGATTGAATGTTGCATCTCTTTCAATACAGATCAACATTTTGCATTGCGTCATGGCGTATCCAGCTGGGGCCCGGCAAAAATGCATTTGGTCCCCCTGGGAAGAAGGATGGTTAACATTTCGTTTGGTTCACTGTCGTCCTTTATACGTGAAAAGTAAAATAATAGATGTTCCCTTTCCAAATAATTCAATATAAAGTATTAGAACAATTTCAAATTATATAATCCTTCTTGTAGTTTGCCCCCCGAAAAAAAAATGTTTGCAACCTCCTAGAAAAACGTGTGGTTACACCCATGCACTACGTAGGTTAAAAGTGAAATGTTAATACTTGATCTACGTAATACTGTATAATCAAAATCTAAATAACGAAAAAGGCATTGACTGAACCAGAGAAACACAATATATGTAATTTCGTAAGAAGATAACTATATAAACATAATTAATATATATGTTTGTTTGGTAATAGAAGTTTTTAAAAAAACGACAGTTATATTAAACAGAGTCAAATTGGGACTAGATTACAATTGGACATGAATATGGCCACTGAGAAGCAGATCATCTTATTGCAATGTGTACTACAGCAAATTTGATTCATTATATATTTGTTTATTATTTTTTATATTATTAATAACGAGATAAAAATGGTGGTGTGGAAGGGGTGGTGACCTAAATACGATGGGTACGCAGACTACTGGCGCTATGCTCCCTCAACACGCCCTTGCGTGGACATGAATGTTCATTCCACTTTCATAGGGCACTGAAAATATGGTTGCAAACTCTTAAACGGAAGTCGTTCTCCGAGATTACTTTTTCTTCCATTCACTCTTTTGTGACTTTCATCCTTCCTTTTTCTAATTGCCCCACTCTCACTACCACTCTTAACCTTCCATATTTAGCAACGCTTCGCAAGTTCAGCGCCAGCGAAACTTCTTGCATTTATGAACTGGCAACGGTCCTTGGCTCTTCATAAATCCCTCCTCTGTTTAGCTCGTTAACGGAGCTCATTACCTCCACATTAAATCTAAACGTCGCCAGATACCGTTGTCCCTGCGGGGAAAGTTAACGACACCGTGTCTTTTCGCTCTCATAAGCGAATAATGATTCCTCGCACTTTAAAAGCTACAATTATCCAAAGACAGCAGATTTGAGATAAGCTATTAAAGCGATAATAGATGGCGGAAGTGTACCGCTGGAAGGTTATGCCTTGTCAATTGATACAATCTGTAACAAACAAAGCTGAAGAAAATGAATTACAGGGAACTTATATTCTTTTAAACATTTACTTATCATACATACGAAATATGCGCTGGTTGTTTCACATTTAGCACCAATTTGATTCGTGAATGTAAAAGTTTAAGTACAAAAATAATAGAAGAAATTGTTTGCTCCAGTCTTGGAGGATCATCCAGTAACCAGTGATGTGCCGTAGACTATAAGTTTACGTCTACGTGGTTGTCTACACGTAATCTATGCGTAGATTACATTGGGTTGTAGTTTACATAGACTACGTAGACAATTTAAAGTGCATTAAAATTAATTTTCAAAGGTTTCATGAAAGGAAAGTGACATTTTCAACTATATTGGTTCCTAACGAAATGAAAAGAATCCTATTTACAACAAAATTTCTCTTGTCTTCTGTAATCAAATATGGAAGAAGATAAATAGTATGCTAAAGGGACAACAGATGGCAGTCGAGAGACAAGTGTGTTTTTTTCCCCATAAAACACTAGAATATTTCCTATATTAGGTTTCTTCCTAGGTGAGAAATTGTTCGAATTTTGAAGAAAGAGTATGAAAAGTTCTCTTCACACATCAGCAACTGATACGTACTATAATTTTCTTTCAATTCCACGGCGCCCTTTTCTAAGTTATCACCTTTTGTCATGTTGTTCGAATAGATTACGTAATCTACGTGTATAAAATAGTCTACGTGTTGAATGCAGACTATTGTTGTTTACGCGTAGACGCACATCACTGCCAGTAACTCAACCTCGAGAGGTTAAAGCTACTGGTGATCAGTATAAAATGGTGAACGAAGATGAACTGGGAGAAAATACAGCAGTGACATCTCTGGACGGTATAATCTACAGCAGAGTGAACTCTGGATCTTCAGTCAACTTATTCACAGAGCAACTGTGCTAGAAACATGGGTATTTAATTGGACCATCGCCCTCCGCTTTAAGACCCAGATTGCCAATAAGTTGCGTAAGACATCTCGGAGGGTGGTCGGATCTCACACTGAAATCTCCGGAACGTAGCACACGTACTAAGTTGCATGCTTCCACGGCCATAATACGATCTGCCCTATTATACAGAAATTGTGTTGAGATACTGCGCCTAGTATGTTCATGGCCAACAATGGATTGTCCAGAGCCTGGCATCAAGAGCCATAAGTGGACACGTACATAGTGCGCATTACAACTACACAAAGACTTGCACTTATCATATCTGAATTACATACAAAAGAATTGGGTTCTATACTAAGCCAGTTAACCTTAGCACCAGCCAAGAAGCCCCTCCTCACCAGGCTCATCGCACCATCCCGATTAACAGCTTAACTTCGCATCAGCAGAGCTAAAAGTCGGATTCTGTCCACAATTGCTCCATTCATCAAGGCCACTTTTTAATTAGCCTCTTCTTCTGTTCTAAATGTCAGCAAAAGTTATCACTTCTGTAATCCACCTTACACATTGTTTATCTTTCTCGCGACAGCAGAAATAAAGATCCATCACCTATCCACGCAAGCATCATCAGGTTTCGCTACAATCAGCTCTTTCCAGCGTCAGGGAAAGAGGACAAAACTGATCGTAACAAAACGCTTTACTGAAAATAGTGCACGGTAATTAAATTAACTGTCATCTTAAAATTAAGTCGTCTAGACGTCGAGTTCAAAGTGTTGACCTAAAATTAAAACTTAAAATAAATATATATTATAATTTACTTTGCGAGAGGGAAAAGAGCAGTAATCAAGACTAAGTTGTTTCCGAAATCACGAGATTCTTGAAGAACAGGCAATAAGAGCACGACCGAAGTAAGCTAGTTCAAAACGTAGGGTATTTAAAAGACATTTGTGACGAAAATTTAAAAAAAGACACAACTAAAGATCCATCTTTCCGAGGATTCCGATGCAGAAGCAATTAGTGGGCTCGGAATAAGATCGTGCATAACAGGAAGCAACATTAAGCCTACGTATGCTATTGGCTGATATTCCACTGCTTTTAATCACGGAAGTATCAACTGGATGACAATTCTTATGTTTCAAGCAAGCGCGGCTCGTGGATTGTTTGTCTGGGGTTTCACCGATGTAATATGAAGCCAGTAATGGGCTCACAATCTTCGAAAAGTGAAGGGGGATTACGTATACGTTTTTTTTGTTGACATTTTCCTGCCTCTGACGTTCATTATTTAGAAATGAGGAGGAGGTTATGACCCTCACCATTCCCCCTTAGGGAATGTCTATTTGTATTGATTTGTTGTTTTAAGTCCACTTTATGCACAGTAAGGCTAATCGGGACTGGATCTACAGTTTAAAGTGGGATCCGAACCACTATGTGCCTCCACCGGGAATCGAACCCGGGACCCCTTGATTACAAGGCGGCGACGCTACCACTGCGCCACGCCACTGTATGAATCATAGTCAGTTTCCTCAAATGATACTTTCTCCGCCAAATAAGTGGGTTGGGTAGGGGTGTTCAGAATGTTTTTATCTGGGAGTATAAAGTTTAAAAGTAGGGATATACGAAAAAATTAAGCGCTGAAACTACTTAAAATTCTGTCTTGATTGATTTGTTTTTTTTTTGTGCCACACACTTCTGGCTAATTTGCGAAGATGGGAACGAGTGATGATAGGATGAAATTGATGAATGGACACACAAACATCCATGTCCAGCCAGGGATTCGAACCCGGGACCCCTGGCGTCGTAGCGCAATGTGCTAACCACACCGCCACGGGGGCCGGCTGCAAGTGAAAAGAATGAGAAACTGTTATGAAGGTGTCGGGAATGTATTTATGAATACTGCCCTAAATTATTTCATACAGCCGAAATTATAATGAATAACATATCAATTGTAAGCTACGCCTCCAAAAAAAAAAAAAAAAAAAAAAAAAAAAAGAAACGACCCGTCAGAGATGGTCTTACTGTTCTAAAAGCGAAATCGCACATGCCATGTGCACAATAGAAATCGAACCTGAAACCCCTTGATTGAAATGCGACAGCGTTGTTCAAATTTGTGTTGGGCCGACAAGCGTCTAATTTTCTTTCAACGAGGATGTTTACGTTAATATATCCATTTCTAGCGGTCATTCCTTACCTGCACCGACAGCAACACCTACACTCTATCAAATGACGTTACCTAAGCACAGTCCACCCCTTGATTCACTCAAAGCATAATTTTATATTTTTAACGACTATCCAAGCACTTCAAAATCTATAAAAATTGAGACACTGACAGGGTCGTGGCTTCCAATCACACCATTCTGTTACTTTCGCGTACCTGAAGTGTTTCCACCTTTAAGGGAAAACGTCCTCTCAAACACGCTACTTATTACGTAGGATTTTTTTTTTTTTGCGAAAAGGTAAAGATATAAAGGGTGTTTCATAAAGTGCGCAGTTTTTGAAAAAGCAATAACTTAGCCAAAATTGCATGAAAGTTGACATTTTTATTTTTATTATTTTACACATTCACTACGATTTAATAATTGAAAAGTGAAAAGTGTCCAGCATATGCCCGCATGCCATTTAAAAGTGAAAAATGATGTCTGGCATATGTCCATATATATGGCATATTTCTTAGTTTCGCATGATCGGTTGCTTTGATCTCTTGCGTCAACTGAACCTTGTAAGGGTGCATATGAAGGTCTTCTTTCAGTATTCGTTTCACTGAGGATACCGACATCCCCAACTGTTGTGAACGATGGCGAAGTGACTTCGCGGGGCTAACATTCACACTGTCTTGCACTACTGCAATGTTTTCATCTGTGCGACGACTACGTTTTCGCCCAGGCGAATTTATGGTTGCAACTGACCCGGACATCTCGAATTTCTTCACCAACCTCCTAACTGTTGTTGCAGTGGGGGCATTGTTACGTCCGAAGATCGCGCGAAGATTACGAACTGTATGTGCATAAGACTCCCCTCCCCGTTTCTGCAATGTGTTTTCAAGATAACGACGCCTTGCTCGGTAGTGAACCGCTCCATGGCAACTAAACTGAACAAATGCCAACAAATTGCTCAAGTAATAATCGGAGTGATCAGAGATTACGAAAATGATAAGAACAGTGTTGCCAACCTTCAAACAAAAAAATGACAAGCGATTTAAAAACTGCGTACTTTATGAAACACCCTTTAGTTTATTGTCCATTCTTGAAGTGAATACCGTACATTACTGGGGGTTCACTGATCCCATGCGCTATAGGGCCAACCGCGCCTGGCAAGTGCTCTGTGGTAAACCATTCCATTATTTCAAACACTAAGCTAAGGAGCTTAAAAGAAAAGCTACACGTGTTTATTGCTATCTCTTAGCGTTAGTATTAGTAACGACACTAAATGGGTGTAGGGGCCATAAAAGAGAGAATATATTGAAAAATTTCGCCAACAATCAATGAAAATGTAACTTCAAGAATAAACACGTATTCAAAATATTAACTTACTACAGAAGCCCATAACTGGGTAAAATTCCAACAGCTTATCAGTAAGTGGCAGAAAAAGTCATTACAAATGGTGAGAACCAAACTTACGTACTCCTAGCCAGTTCATTGCACACATCCACCTTCCTCCAATTTCTAGTTTCGTAAAAATGTAATAGTACAACTATTTAAAAAAATATCAATCTTTTAATTTTTGCATGAAAATAAACACAAGCGTGGATGAATAAATGAGGTAACGTGTTCGTTCAATTAACTGCCTATATATATACACATAGGTACTGGTTTAATAAACGAGGAAGTTATCTCGATAGCCGTTGAGTGCTGGACTCGTGCTCTCGATGGGCCCTGGTTCGAGTCCTGGCATGGCTTTGCGACCTGCCCTTCATCAATTTCATCGAATTAGCATTGTCTCCAGTCCATCAGGACGTTTTGGAGATTATAGCCCTTTACTTAAATATGGGTAGTTATAATTATTTTCAGTGCTATTCATGTCTTTTTTTTTTGCCTTTATTTATTGTCGATTTTCTCAGTGTATGAGTTTTAATACACAATAACAGTAATGACTTTACCTTCTTTAACTTTTCCGAGAGCTGACATGAAAGAGTAATCACCAAAATCGCTTGTTCCTAAGTGATAACACGGAAAATATAGTTTTCCTTTAGGTCCGAGCCGGGTCACTGCGGAATGTGACCCCTATCACGACACAGAGAATTGGCGATTGTGTTGATAGACTAAGTCACGCAGCATGCCTATAATTGCTACGAAGAGGTTTCTGATTGGTAGGGCGGGTCACGCGAAGAAGACAAGAGACTAACAGGGCTTGTTATAGGACGAAGGTACGAGTCCCTCTGCAATGCTCAGAAGTAATAATTGTGTATAAGGAGCAAGGAATTCTTGTGTTCTTGTCGTTGTATAAGGCCAAGAAATTTAATCTGAATCAGTTCCCGCTACTGAATATTCCGTCATCTGCTGGAAGACCTTTTCAGCCATCACGTAGAAGCTTCCACACACTGACAGAAGAGCTGGAAACAGCACGTGATTTGATTTCTGCCAGCCAGAGCTCACAGTACCCTTTGGGACGAGGATGGACGAAATTAGTGTGACGTCACGCTGTAAGATTGAGTCCAAACGAAGTAGTCACGTGGTATTAGCTTATTCAAAAGCATTGAATTTTCCGTTGGAAGGGGTAGCTTTAAGCATTGTGACAGCAGTTATGAAACAAAATTTTGATGCGTATCTTACATCAATGTAAAGAAGAGATTTCGAAGAATACGTAAATATATACGTATCACATACCTTACAGAGCAGAATGAATTAGGAAACCAAGTAAAGCTAATGTTCCAACGGCTTCCGATCCCAAACGACAGCCAATAGGCGGCGGCGCTGCAGTCACGTGAGCGTGTTCAACTCCCAGAATTCATACCAGAAGTATCACTGAAGGTGAGCTCGGTCTGGCTTGGTTGAGCTTCGGCTGTATTCGGAAACAGAGTAGCTCGATTTTCTTTTAAAAATGCATGATTTTCTTACTACATTTATTCTTTATCGTACGCTCTGTAAGATATGTTTAATACATATATCGACGTATTCTTCGAAATCGCATCTTTACTTGGATGTACGATACACATCATAATTTTGTTTCATAACTGCTGTCACAATACTTAAAGCTACCTCTCCCGGTGGAAAATTCAATGCTTTTGAATAGGAGAAATCCACATGTCACATTTGTTTGGACTCAAATCTTGCTCTATCGTCTGCTGTGACGTCACCACTAATATGGTCCATTTGAACAGCTCGTTACTACATTCACAGAGGAGGGGAGGGAAGGCAACCGTCTCATAGGGAGCACGTATTTCAAATGGCGAGCGGAAAAGAATTTAGCCTTAAAGGACTTGAATGTCTCATTGATATTACATTGCTTGCCCTTTGTAATGACTTGTACAACACTATTAGTCACCATGTTCGCAACAAACACGTTCTGCAACAATGGTTCGCAGACGAGAGACTACTGGGTGGCAGAAAGTGTTCCAGGTTAACTTTCTGGCTTATAAGGAAAGATGAACGTGTACTTTGAATTATCCGCTAAACCCCTGTTTTGTTCAGAGACTGACGTAACACAATACAATACAATGTAATGAAGTTCCGTAGGTTCCATGCAAGAATCTCCGTTGCAGCGGATATAAGGAACGACAAAACATTCAGGGAGGGGGAGATCACAGATGAAAGCTTTAACAAAACACATCCTCTCAGTATGCCTTTGTGAGGATCGCATAACCAGGATTTTCTTTCAGTTTGTTCTCAGAACATAACAATCTTTAGAGTTGCCTCCTATCGTTTTCTCTTAGAAAGTCATAAGATATCAATACTATACCAATTTCAAAATTTTCTCTTGCCTCTCAAGTTACTGTATTGTGTTTGTTCGCTTCGGCATTCCTTTGAGTAACGTTGCCTATGAAGATATTCTCGTGCATTTTCTTTCTTCGGCATTCATTTCCTAACATTGTTTCCAGAAATATTCTGATGCCTTTTCTCTCTACGCTGTTTAGCTTCTTCCCCAATGTAACTGCAATTCGCAAAAAATACAGAAATTAAACATGATAGAAGACTACCGTGCGAGAGACCAGGCGGGGGAGAACCGGGATTTTTTCCACCTGTTCAAGCGGCTCCGGCGCCCACCCAGCGTCCTATAATGGGTACCTGGAGGAAACCCTGGACGGCCAGGGGCGTGGTGCTGATTACATCACCACACCTTCGATCGTGATCATGAAAGTGTGTGGTCCTAACTCCACACCACCTATACGCCTTCATGGCGTGGTGCAAAGCACAGGGGAGCACTTGACTTTACTTTTACATAAAAGCAGAAGCAGCTTTGCCATTGTCGTTAACATACACACTCGAACGTTATGCAATCTGTACACTCATTGTGTGTTGCGGGTTGACTGTCCTGTAAGGATGCTGGTATGGTTAAGAAAAACGATGACTTTTGCGTACAGGTTACCGACAAAACTCCAACACGCTTTTAATCTTGACTGTACAGCAGACATTAAATACATGCGTACATGACCATCTGGATTTTACTGACGGGATGGAAGACAGCGGTGACAACCGTTGAAGCATATGCGACGCATGACTGTTTTCGAAGCGAAGCCATTCATTGGAGTAAGTTGCTAGGTAGTTCAGGGCCTAATCACTGTCTGTGCGTCTCATCGAAGGTGTCCACTTGTTGATCGCCATTATGTGCTTAGACGAAGAGAACCGCCGACCCCCTTCTCCGCGATGCACGTTCGAAGCAGGGGAAGAGAAGAAAAAACAAAGCAACATCGAGAAAACAAAAGAGAGGTTCTCCGGCATCATTACACAAAAGACCGCCGAGCTAATGACGACAATCTCCCGCAAGCAGTTGCCATGGGAACGAATGAGCGGAAGGCAAAATGTGATGTGCGTTTCTCTTCTTCCGTGGATCTTAGCAATGAGGATGAACAAGAGAATTGAAGCAGCGCTCGGAGAACGAAGCTGCCGACTGCAGAGCGGGAGGTACTTTTGTGCTGTAAGCGCAGCGGAATCTGCTAGCGTGGAAATACGTTCTCCTGCTTCAGAGGACGTAAAAAAAGCAGAGACTTTGCAGTCGTGGTGTGTATACCTTTCAAGAGGAAACACACGCATGGTGAAATGTTAAATGGGGAGACATTTATTCTGCCAGTAAGTCCGACTCTTGAGGTTACCACGAAACATAATTTCACTAACATTTTTCTCTTTACTTCCCGGAATTGTATTAGTATCTCCATTATTTTTTACCTCTTACAACTAATTGCGACGATGAGGATGAACGTGTGAGGGCAAGGACGCCCACACACAGACCGGGTCGCATGAGGAAATTGCAAACTGTGTAACATGAATTGAGTACTCCTGTAATCGTTAAATTTAAACATTTCACTATACAGTCATGGACACATTACTGAAGGCCACTGGGATGTTTACAACAACTCATAATATCCATGACTGTACAATTTATGTACCGTGACGAGCAATAATTTTACATCTCCTGCTTTAAGCTTAAAAACATTTCCATAAAAAAGTTTACATCGATTGTACAGTCAAGAGTATTATTACATTTGTTATGTAATTATTGAAAAACAGGCTGAAATTTCTACAATCTTTACCATATATTATAGTAACCTTGTATCTGGTATTGCCTTTTCAATTTTACCGTTACCTGGCTTGGCTAAGAGAGGAGAACATACCTTTCTAAAATAATGGCAGAAAAATGGCAATATTCTCTTATCTGTACAATATATCTATATACCGGGTGGCCAGAATTAAAGTTATCCAACTCAGAGCCATCTGTAGCCTGTTTAAGGCATTGTACAGGGTGGCTCAAAAAATCACTTAACACCCCCGGTACAAGGCCACTGTAGCGCGCAACATGGAAATGGTGATGACCAATCGTTATCAGGCCAAGGGGGAACCACATTGACGCTACCCACATGGTCGGCGACCATCTTGATGTCCGCCATCTTGAATTCAACTTCAGAATTTTAAATGGGAAGGCGGTGATATGATATATCAAATCAGGCTAGAATTTCACGAGAAATGCAATAGTGAAGGTTTTTCGACGTATCTTTAACCAGTAAAAAGTTATTACTGCATTCTTGTACCAATTTACTCCTTTTCGAGGTGTTAGAAAAATGCCTTAAAATTTGTTTAGCGCATCGGTAATGCATCGAGATCAAAGTGATGTCTAGGGAGGGACGTTCGCATGCCATTGCACACGATTTTAATCGGATACATCCACGAAGAGCTGCGCATTGTGAATGGTTGTCGCGAACAATTTACAGTGTGACGCTTCCATTGAATTAAAAATCCTTCACAATGACCAGGCTAATGTGAATCGGGAAAGAAATACTGTGGGGGGGGGGGGAGGGTAAGACACCCCTGGCACCGCTAGGGGTGGGAAAGGGTGGCATGTAAAATTAATCGAAAATGACCGATATTATTGTGGAATATATAATTTTCTGGGTCGCTAAGATTAATAGTGACACTCCCAATGCCGTTCAACTTCAAGTTCATCACCTATCGGCATGGGGGGTGAGAGGGGGTGAAAAATAAAATGTCAAAAATGATCTAAGTTAGTGTCGAATCCATAGTTTTCGGAGTCACTAAGCTAATTGGTTACATTCACGATGACATTTACATGTAAATAAAATTAGTTACATTTCACACTATAGTTAGAATTCATTATTTTCCTGTCTAATAGAAGATTGGGATAAATAAAACACCCGGGCAACGCCGGGCAATCAGCTAAGAGTATATTATATTTACTATTAGGTAATTATTGAAAAACGGGCTAAAATTTTTACAATCTTCACCATATATTATAGGAACCTTGTATCTGGTATTGCCTTTTCAATGTTACCGTTACCTGGCTTGGCTGAGAAAGAACATCATACGTTTCTAAAATAATGGCAGAAAAATGGCAATACTCTTTTATCTGTACAATATATATATATATATATATATATATATATATATATATATATATATATATATTAGTGTGTATAAGCGCAGGAGCTTACAACAAGTATGATTATTTAAAACACACTTTTACTTGTAACTGTACAATTAGGTCACTCAGGTAAATGCAACCCTTCCCTAACTTTTAATCACCCCACATACATAAATACATTTCGGCTGAGCAAAGTTTTTACCTTGCAGAGGCTTAATGAATATTTTCGATGACCCTTTATTGATTCGAGATTTATTTTGCCGAGGGCGGAGAGAGAGAGAGAGGGGAAGGGGGAACCCATTCCGGCTGAGGTTGTCATTTTTATTGTCTTTATGAGTTAATATCACCTTTGAGTCAAACTCAATTAGAGAGCCAGTGAGCAAGGGAAGGGGAGGAGGAGGAGGGGGGTTTATTGATTCCGGCCTGGCCATCAGCTTGCACGCATATACAAACCGGGCTTATGGCTCGAATGCTCTCCCTCAGGACCTTGCTAATTGAGTTTCGGGAAGCTTCAATCATAATTTCAGCAGGAATGAGTTCGGGGGAGGGGAGGGGGTGCAGTCCCGTTTTGTGTGTCAGTGTGCGTTCGCCTGTCCTTGGCTGTATGAGAATTCGGTCAATAGAACAGTTCTTCAATAAACCAGAGTGTGTTGTGGTCGACTCCGTTGTATTGTGGTTAAGGGGGTTCCAGGTTAGATTCCTGGTGGTGCGGATCTCACTTGAAAATGTAGGTCTGGTCTCGATAAGCGTACCTGGGCAAAAACGTCAACATTTTAACGGACGAGTGGTGAGAATGTTTGCCAGCACTTGTGTTCTGCAAAGGACGAGTGGAGAACATGTTTACCACTTCCACGTGGCTGCAATTCACGCGTCATTTCTTCAAAACTACACATAATACTTCAGTTCGCTCTCTTTTTTGTTCATTTCTATACCGGAAAAAAAAACCATACTGGGTTTTCGGGATCGAATCTAGGCTGTACCAGCCAAAAGCAACTCCCCTCTACGAGAGGTACCTTTTACCAGGCTATCCCAGAAGTCCTGCACCATACAAGGGCGAAAATGAAACACAGAATATTAGAAACAAAGACAGATTTTATTCAGCAAAGTACAGGCCTCCATGTTCAATCACCTTCACCCATCATCTCTGCGACAACAGTTCAATCTGATGGCGATACCAGGTGGCAGGTTTAGAATTGAAAAACTCACGACAGGCAGAATTTACCTCATCATATGAATTGAAGTGCCGACCACACAGGAAACGTGAGAGAGAGCGAGAAAAACCGTAATCCGATGGTGCAACGTCCGGACTATAGGCGGGATGAGGTAACAACTCAAATGCGTCAAGCTCAGCCAGGGTGTTGGTCACTCTTCGAGACCGGTAACTGGGAACATTGTCATTTTGCAGCAGTAACCTCTTCCTCCTCGTTATTGCTGGGTATTTCTCGTTCACAATGGCATACACTCGGCGTAATTGTTCAGAATACAGTTCACCTGTTACAGCATGACCTTCTGAAAGAAGGTCATAATGGACAATCCCGTCAATATTCCACCACACACTCAGCATGAGCTTTTTCCCCAAATCTGTCCTGTTTCACATGGGCGATGGCCTCCTCTCTCTCTTCTCCCACTGTTTACGTGTATCAGGGTTTTCAGAAACACCCACTTCTCGTCTCCTGTTACAATTCTCCTCCAAAAACGAAGATCATGCGGGTTCTGTAGCAATGTCTGGCAAATCGCAACTCTGCACTGGGCCTGCACCTCTGTCAGCTCGTGCGGACTCTGTCGGGCTGTTTATTGGCGTAATCCATGCCATGCAAGCGACGGTTACTGTCGATTTGGATGCCCCAACCACTCTTGCTAACACACGTGTGCTGGATTGTGGTGTAGCATTCACAGCATCCTGCAGTGGCTCGTTAATGTCCATCGGAGGTCACCCTGTGCGGGACTTGTCCGCGAGGCGTACATCACTTGAAGCAATTTTTTTAAACCAAGGGGAAGCTGTCGACCGATTCACCACTTCTTCGTTCTCCACACGACAAATCTCCTCCTCAGCCGCTTTTGCTGTTAGTCGTTCTTTTCCCATAAAAAACGTAGCACTGCACGAAGTGCAATTTGGTCCTCACTCATCGTGCCCACTTTAACTTCACGGGAACACTCGCTACACATGCAGTGCGTGCCTTCACTTGTTCCCACGAACCTGTCCTCTATGCCTGCCAACAGCCTTTCACCGGTGGCGCCACCTACCCTTGCAAACTTCACCTCTTGGAGCTCAGTGTGCTGATGGTGCAGGACTTCTGGGACAGCCTGGTATATGTAAGGGGACTCTGACTCACCCCTGTGAAATAAGGAGAACACGAACGACATTCAATATTTAACACTTCTATTGACTGGACATGGCGGGCTCACGATAACAATAGAAAGGATGTTCGTTTACGTGTCTATTCCTGTAGAGATTATAGTCTCCGCTGATTTGGTAGATAAGGCACGGTCCTGAAATGAGACGTCTTTAGGGAACGCAACTCCCCGCTTCTAACTCTAACATAGCACCGATATTCAATCTATCACTTGGAGACAACAACTGTTTACTTTAAGACTTTCGGACTACAACTGGGCGAGATCTGTTATCGCGATCTATTTCAAGGGTATTCAAATTTCCGATCGTTAAAACCGTTGAGCCAGGTCCATCCTGTCGTTAATCGTACTTTTTGCATAAGGCTGACGTTACGTTATTTCAAATGATTTCCTGTCGATTCCCGTGTCAGCGGAGTTTAAAAATTCAGTGAAAGTCTCCGGTGTAATATGCTTGTAACAAGTTACTTCCAGCGCTTCAGCCGGACCCCTTGGCGAAGAGATTAGTCTATCGAGCTATGACGCCAGAGGTCCCGGTTCGAATCACGTCTTTGGCGTGATACGATACTGTAACGTGGCGTAGCTCAGATGTACGGGAGGTAAAGCTGTAAGGGGATACATTATTCCTTTGGTAGAGACTTAACTTACGACTTAGGTTACCAAGACATGAGTTGACCTGTTGAGGGGAGAACACAACTATATACATAATTAACAATAACAAGGTTTATTACAAAATAGGGTCTGATATAAGGAAGATTCGGTCTGATATAAGGAAGATTCATCCTAAAGTGTTAGAGAGAAGAACTGCGCGAAATGAAGGGGTAGTTAGTGGACACTTAGTAAGACGAGGAGAAGTCCAGCGAAGTCCATCTTCTATCGGCCTGGTGGTCCTCTGGATGTTGACATGGTCAGCGCCTCCGGAGGCAGCCTTCTCCGAGCACACTGACTGGCACTGTGAACACACTTGGGAACCCACTGAACTGAGGTAGGGTTTTCATACCTGCGATGCACCCCGGTTAGCCAGCAGTCGGATCACGTTGCATCATCTTTCATAGGACTTGTCATCATTGCACATCAGGTCTGAGGTCAGTCCTGGAAGTCATTCAAGGACGGGGTTGAGCTGTTACAGAGTCTCAAAGAAGATGGACACTCATAAAGTATTCGTATGACGCAATAGGGCTGCAGAGCACATGTAGACAAGTATTTCTGCAATTCTTTGCGAGGTGGAATACTTCTGGCTCTCACACTTAGTCATTTCCAGATAATGTTAGCGAAAATTTGAAAATTATCCGTTTAAATACACTACCCCATACTCGAAAAACAAAACAATATATTTATTAACAAACACAGCTTGAAAATGTACATTTCCTCCTCTAACGACATTATGGGATAGAATTTATAAATGGACTGTTAACTCTTCAACCTCCACTTTTTGTTGATGTATTTTACTTTTATATGTAATAATGAAAACAAAACTTGCACAACATTCGACAATAGGGGTCCAGCGGGAAAAGTCCAATTTTAAAAATTTCACAATTATGCTTTTCTGAAATTTTGCATATTTTCTGTATTTTTTTAATTTGGTGGATGGGCATAACATGTTCTCAAAAAGTGGTCTTTTGTTGTGCTTTCCTGCACATTTGGTCCATCCAGCGTCTATAAGGCCGACGCTACAGGCGATTTTGCTGGCAAGACTGCTTTGCTCATACAATACAAGAAGTATTTTCAACGCAGGTTTGCATGGTTGTAGGAATGTACAACTACTACATAATACATTTTTAATTCTTCACTTTGGTTTTCTATTTGGTGGCCACAGGGGATGCTGAATAATAATAATTTTGATAATTTTCGATTTTCTTCTTCCTTTAACTTTCATTCTTGGGAGCCGGACCCTGTGACCGAGTGGTTAGCACATCGCGCTGCGACGCCAAGGGTCCCGGGTTCGAATCCCGGTCGGGCTTGGTTGTTTGTGAATGTCCATTCATCAATTTCACCATTTCATCACTCATCCCCATCTTCGCAAATTAGCCAAGAGGCACAAAACGCGAAGTAAAATAAACTAAATTAAACTAAACTAAAATCATTCTTGGGAGATACAAAGTATGAATTCCACATACGCAAAAAGCCCTCTCATCTCGCAAAAGAAAGACCATTTCATCTCTCTACGACAATTAGTTCTCGAGTTACATTTTTTTTTTTTTTTTGTTACTTCGCGTCAAGTTTGAAAAGCGCGCGCCTGGAAAGCCCTCGTGCGGAGAGGCTATACAAGCGAAAGGCTTTCGTACGTAAAAGGATTTAAGTCAAGCTTTTGGTTTGGCAACAGTAATCAGTGTATTAATTGTTCCTACTTGGAAAATACAACACGTCCTGTTCGAAATAGGCCTGTATTAATTTAACAAAGGACAGCAACAAGTTATAGTTTACTGCACTCTCCATGCGTTCTGCTTTGTCCCTTGCACTTCATTCCATCTACTTATCCTTTACCTCGACCAATTTATTTCGCTTCATACGTTTTCCAATTTGTAGTTTATTAAGCGACTCATATAAGGCCTGCTGTGACAGTATAACGGCTGACTGGCTGATGTGTCCCTCCGTTCCTGATTATGGGTGTCATGCTGTTATAAATAATAAATCAAGTTTGAACTCTCCCCGCCATACTAATTGTACACCGAACCGTGCAGCCGAGTTTATTAGCTTAAGCTTCTCATGTGCCAACAATCAATTATGTTTGGAACTCGATTGTTTAACAATCATCTCTCTAGTTGCCAAAGGGCGTAATAGGCTTACAGGGTGTCTGTAAAGTTTATTTTTCTACTTTATGTGCAGGTAGGCTACTTCCGACAGGACCTCCATTGAAATGTGTCCTCAACAATGTGATTGGAACACTTGATTAAAAGATCCTTGAAAAGTTTGCGTACAGGTAAACTAACAGAAGGATTGGGTGTAGCAGACTGAGTTCTGGACGCACAGCCGGTATAATCCTGTGTGTGGATCGTGTTGCGTCCTCCCTGTACGTCTGTGATTGCCCCTTCATCCGTCTCATCTCACCACTCATCCTCATATTGGCGATTAGCCAAAGAGGCAGAAAAGCCACTTTAACAACCGCACGTAAGAGGAAACTATCCACTTTCAGCAGGTGTGGCAACATGGAGTGCCTCAGATTCTCGTTTATTTGGTGCCGCTAGTGTCGTTAAACGATGTTAAACTATAAGGCCGGCTTTAGACGAAAGCATTTCCTTTAACATTTTTGCTAGCATAAATGCTAAGTAAATGCTTCCAAAAATCTTATAGCAGGTAGCACTTTTCACGAAAGTATTTGATGGAACATTTCGTTTAGCTGTTGAGATTTCCTTGTATAATACATACAGCACGATAGGCACATCGAGTTACACCATATATGATGAGTGCAAGGTGTTTACAATTGAAAAAAAAAACTAAAATATTCTTCCATACGTGTACAGTAAACGTTGTAAAGTGTATGTATATTTACTCAGCGCAATGCTTCTCCACCTAAAACCATTTAATACGAAGCGTAATTCCTCTCGGTTGAATAATTATCGTGTTTTAAAAATGTGAAGTGATACGTTGTTTATCTCTCACGCGGCCGCCATTACAACTGCGCTCTTGATCTATAGGTTGCTTCTGATTGGTTATGCTATGAAAAATGCTACGGAAATAGGATCGATCCTATCATTGAGAAATGCCATGAAATATGCCGTGGCATCTGAAATGCCATAAGATTTCTCACTTTACACTGAAGCATTTTGGTCATGGCGTAAATGTTAAGAAAAATGCTAAGGAAAATGTTTTCGTCTAAAGCGGGCTTAACAGTCGAACCCAATCGAACCGATCGCTAGTGTGCCAGTTCCAACCGCCCTGCATAGTGGAGATATTGAAGGAGGGGAAGTCATTTTGTGTGGCGGAATTCGAACAGGAGCTGTAATGACAGCGGAGCGACACATTCAGACGAAGTTGTGCAAAAGTGCATAGATACTGCACTACACGTTGGATTAAGCGGCCCGAATCCACTGCTGGTTTATGCCCCGGAATTTAATATCACAGGAAAAGTTGGAGATACGTCAGGGCAATACGGAACTACACTCTGGACATATGCCGTTTGAACAACAGCACTCATATTCAACAATTGTAATGTCCTATGTAAAACTTGAAGAGTTCCTATCTCAAGGTACGTTCGGTTGAGTATGTCTGTTCTGGTGTGAATAAATCAGTTATATTTTTTGCACCATCCTTTTCCTTAAATAGGTTAAAGTTGAATCTGGATGTGTTGGGATTCTCAGATAGGCTAATCGGGATTGAACCGAACCATGGTGCAACGTGCATCCACCAAGGTTTGAACCAGAAAATCCTTAGATTACAAGGCGACAGAGTTAGCCACTACGCTATTCCAGAGGTTGGGGAAGAGAACCCGAGACTTCACACGTTCTTTCAGTCAAAAGAACATGATTATTTAACAAAACCACAATAAAAATGATCACATGAAGACTCGTAGAATTCACGTGATGCCTCTCAGCGTATTGGGTAATAAAATCTATGTCAGTTCGTTGGTGAAATAAAAACCAAAGTCAAGTTTTCACTAAGAGAAAATAAGTATATTTTACTTCTTAGCAAAAAAAATACTTATGCGCATAAAATCCATTTCACTCAAAGAAATAACAGCTTCTTACAATACAACTTTTTTTTTTAATATAAAATATTTATTGGTTGTGGACAAAATCCATGCACCAGTTAACAATTTATCAATTGGTATTATATACATGTATGCACATAATATTTACTCACAATTATTCCTTTCATAATAAATAGTTTCCAAATTTCATTACACTTTTACAGAATTATATTAGACTTAAGATATTTTGTAAGAATATAGATTACCGAGGATGAAGGTGAAGTCAGTAAACAAGGCAGTGTCAGTGGCGCTTGATGTCCACTCCTGTACAATTCCTGTAAAAATGGTTCTCTGTAAGTTTCATAAAGTTTGCATTGAAATATAATGTGGTTTGGAGTTGCAGTATATTCATTGCACAAACAAACTGGTGAAGTCACTAAATTCTTCTTGTACAGATGAGCTGCGGCGATAGTGTGATTTAACCTGCAGCGCATTATAGTTGTGAGGGAACTCCGGGAGAGTTGAATCTGTTTAAACCAACATTCCTTTGGAATTCTTTCTTGTATAGAATAGTAGGCCTTACCGCATTGAGTGCCGGGGCCTCCCCGATGGCGCAGTGGTAGCGTCGTCGCCTTGTAATCAAGGGGTCCCGGGTTCGATACCCGGTGGAGGCACAAGTGGTTCGGATCCCACTTTAAACTGTAGGTCCAGTCCCGATTAGCCTAACTGTGCATAAAGTGGACTTAAAAACACATATCACCGCATTGAGTGCCAGTATTTGTCCACAAGTTTTGCCAGTCAGTAAATAGTATTTTTCTAGTGTGTGATTCCAAAACTACGGACGGAATCTTTATTGAAAGCGGCCGTTGGATTGTTTGATTCGCTGCATATTTTGCCAAAGTATCTGCTATATTATTCCCTTCTATTAAAGAATGTCCAGGTGTCCAAATAAAGTTGATATCATATCCCAATCTCGTTAATTTCAGTGTGAGTATTCTTATGTTAACAATGTACCATTCCGTATGACATGACCATGATGCAAACTGTAAAGAATTTAGCACAGAGGCTGAATCGGTTGCAATTAGAACTGAATTTAACTTCTTCTTTTGTACATAAAGCAATGCCTGTCGTATTGCAAAAGCTTCTGCAGTGTATATTGACAGATACGATGGCAAAGGAAAAATTTTGAATTCTGCAGAATTATCACAGTAAAATGCTGCTCCTGTTTTTCCAGACGTTGATTTTGAAGCATCTGTATATATGTGATATTCACATTGTAATTTTGAATGTATGTAGTCTTGATATATATTATTTGAAATTGTAGGGATTGTCTTCCTGAAAACTCTACTTGGGTAGGCAGGAAAATGAATCCTCATGGGAGATATCATATTAAAGTAGTCTGTCATGAAGCATGGTGCATTAGGTAAACGAATAATATTAGCTTGAAATTTATTAATGTCCTTATAAGCATAATATAGTATAGGTAATCTGGATTTATATTTTTCTGAACGTCTGTTGAGCATCAAAGAGTCTAACAATTGAGGTTTTGATATGATCGGAGATGTCGTGTTGGCAATTTTCTTAAGTAAAAATTTGCTCGCAAGATATTTAACTCTAAGTTTGTATGGTGGATCTCCCACTTCTACGAAAGTTGCTTGTTTTGGAGTTCCTTTCCAAAGGCCATAAATCCTGGATAAACTGCTATATTGGATAGAAGATAGCGTGTTAAAAGCCCAACTTAAATTATCATCGTACATAAAGGAACCATACTCTAGTCTTGAGTTTAGCATCTGTTTATGGATCTGATGTAATAATTTAGGATCAGCACCCCACTTTTTCTTAACTGTCAACATTTTTATTATGTTAAACACTTGAGATCCCTTACATTGTGCCAGTTCTACTTGTGACTTCCATTTAAGTTTTTCATCTAATATAAGTCCCAAAAATTTATGACTTCTTTGTTGACTAATAGTTTTTCCGTTTATATTTATTGATATGCATGAATGAGATCTCTTCTTATTAAAAACTACCACCGAAGACTTATCTGGATTTACTTCAATTCCATTGATATCACACCATGATGATAATTCATCCAGAGATTTTTGAATTTTTGAGCCCCTTCTTGAATATTTTTACTACTAGTGTATATAACAATATCATCTGCATATTGTAATAGACGAGTGTGTTGAAGAATATTTGAGCCTAAATCTGCCGTGTACATATTAAATAGCATGGGACTCAGCACTGCGCCTTGTGGTAGACCTTTATGTGTATAACGTGCGGTGGATAACTGTCTTCCATATCGAATGTACAACTTACGTGCCAATAATAATCCAAGAATACTTTTTATAAAATTACGTGGAACGTTCATTTTCTCCAATTTTTGTAACAGTATATTTGGAAGGACAGAATCATAGGCGCTACTTAGATCGAGAAAAACTACGATACAAAATTCTCGCCGTATGAAAGATAGCCATATATCTAAAATTAGTGTCGCTAATACATCTACTGTTCCAGTTCCTTTCCTAAATCCCATCTGATGTTTCGGTAATTTCTGATTATATTCGACCCACCATGTGAGTCTGTTGAGTATGAAATGTTCATATAATTTAGCAAGGCATGATGACATTGCAATAGGTCTATAGTTCGTATGTATTCCTGATTGTTTACCTGGTTTTAATATGGGTATTATCACCACTTCTTTCCACTGTGCTGGAATTTCTCCACTATTCCATATTGAATTGTATGTATTTAGTAAAATTTCATATCCATACAAAGGCCAGTGTTGAATACATTCGTATGTAATACCATCTAAACCCGGAGACGTTTTCTTTCGTTTATGAACAACATATTCTAATTCATCCATAGTGAATAGCGATTCTAACGTGGATGTTTCTGGATATTTCATAGAGTTTAACAATTGACAAAGATTAGTTTCAACCGTATCTGGTGTCAACTTGCGGTGAAATTCTTTAATCCAGGCTGAATTGACATCTCCTCCAAAATAATGGCAAGTATTATTATTGGACATACTTCTTATTATTTTCCAAGTCACTGAAATAGAAGAATCTTTAGTTAATGTAGAGCAAAATGACATCCAAAAGTATGATTTTGATTTCTTTAGGCACCTCTGAGTTTTTGCTGCTATTTCTCTATATCTAATAAAATGATTGATGGTAGGATTCTCCTTATAATTTATGTATGCTTTTTGTCGTTCGTTTACCCATTTCTGGCAATCCGTTGTCCACCACGGAGTCACTTTTCTTCTAGATCCAAAATTAGATACTGTTGCATTTATTTGTTCTTGTCGAATGAGAGACACCAATGTGTCATACGATACTTCTTGTTTCAACAATTCATTCTTTATTGCATTGTTTACATTTCCGGAGAATTTCTGCCATTCAACCCTTCTTGATATATATTGACTATTGTTTTGTTCAGAGCGCATAGTAAACCACGTTATATTTTTATTATGTTGAAAGGTTATCATAATTGGCATGTGATTACTGTTGTAACACTTCTCTAATACACTCCAATGGATTTTTGAAGCTATATCATTTGAGGTAATAGTTATGTCTGGAGCACTCGGATGTTCATTAGGTCTTGAGATTATTGTAGGTGTTCCGTCGTTGAGTAATACAGCTGAGGAATCTTGCAAGTAATTATACAAATCTTTACCTGATCGATCAGTTAGAGAACAGCCCCACATAGGATGGTGTGCATTAATGTCCCCTGCCAGCACAAATGAAGTGTTTGGTGGAAGCTGCCCAACGATATTCTGCCACACTGTAACAGGGAGGTGCACTGTGGGAGGGCAGTAAATTGATACATAAGACGTATCAGCAATCCGAACACCTGTAATCTGAATTTGACTGTTTATATTTTGAAACAAAATAATGTCATACTGTATATTTCTTTTAACACCTATAGCTGAACCACCGTATCCATCTAAACGATCATCTCTTATCCAATTGTAACCTTTAAACTTCAATGTTGAGTCAGTTTTCAACCACGTTTCTTGTATAAGAAGAACATCTGCAGAAAAATAAGATAAAATATGTTGTAAATTATGTCTATTAGGAATTAAACTTCGTATATTCCATTGTAATATTTTCAAGACTTTGTCTGGCATGCTGGTTGTTGAAATAAGTATTGCAAAATACTTGTAGCAATGCAAGTCCAGTCCTGGTTAACGTTCAATGTCGAAGTCCCTGCTAGGCTACATAATTGTTCTATAAATAATGAAAAATTATTTAGGAATTTTGTAGAATTTTGTTCTTGTGCCCGATTTGGCTGGATAGCTTGAGCCGCCTCTGCAAGAACAAATAAATTATTTTGTTGGCATGTTGTCGACAAATCCGGAGCATTGTCTTTTCGAGATCCTGACAAAGAATAATCAGGGCTTGTCATTCTCTTTTTATATTCATTTTGTCCAAATGGTTTCAATGTTTGAGAAGATTTCTGGCGTTTTCCTTGAGAAGACTCAGTCTCTTCCAAATATTTTCCAGCTTTCTTTGAACTGTACAATGGGCTTTTATTAGATACACTGTATTGATCTTGTATTATATTATTATGATATGAGGTGCTACTCGAATTGTTAGATATCGAAGCATATGTAAATGGCATTACTGTCTTTTCTATTTCCTGAACATGGCCGGTAGATATCTGTTCATATCCATACATATAATTAATTTTTGGGACTTTCTTCATAGCTTCGTTAAACGTAACATTCTGAACTGTCATAATTTTGATTATTTCCTTTTGGCGTTGTTTTTCAGGACATTTTTTGTCAATTGCAGTGTGCTCCTGATTACAATGGAAACACTTGATCTTATTTGTGCAAGAGGACGATTCGTGATTCTCACCACAGCGTTTGCATTTTAATTTACTTTTGCAATTAGCCCTGAAGTGCCCATAATAAAAACAATTAGTGCACTGTTTAATCAAGGGAATGTACCTACCAATATCAAACTTTTTGTAAAACAGTGTGACATATTGTGGTAAGGATTGCGAGTCGAATGTTACAATTACCGTTCGAGTTGGAACAGCAACGCGAGTACTCTCCTCGTACTTATACTTCACAATGCGTTTTACCTTTATTACTTTGGCTGTTGATCAATTTATATTTTGCAAAATATCATCTTCACTTATTGACTGATGTACATCTTTCATAATTCCCATTCTTCGTACTCGGTGTGATGGAACAAAACCTTCCCAATTATTCTGTAACAGTAATGGATTCGAAAGGAAATCATTTGCATAATTAGATGTCGTAAATGTAAGTCTAGCTAGATTTTTCCCAAGGCTATCTATCTCTTTCAAACCTCTAATATTTTCTTTGCTGACTATTTGGCCTAATTTTAAAATGTGAAGTTGACCAATGTTTCCTTTGCCATTTCCACCTGAGGCATCCTGATGTTTAGATTTCACAAATATTTCATACGGACCTAAATGATTACTTCTGTACTTCAATACCTGTTGCTCATAAACTTTTTTGGAACTTGATTTACTAATTTGTTGGGTGTAATCTATATTATTACACTGAGAATTCAACTTATTAACTTCTTCTACAGAAGTTATGATTTCCACGTTGCTGGAAAGTTCCATGGCACTAATGTCCGTGTCCATGCTGGATTCAGCTGGTTTTGTACCAGCAAATTTGGCTTTACGGCCTTTAGATTTTTTCATGAATTAATGTTCACATTGTCGCACATATATTTAGAACGACACTAATATTCAAACAGTAAACTATAAAGTCTCAAATTCTAACTTAGAACACAAAATTATCTTTGCAACAAATCACTTACACAATCACATCTGTAACCACAGACTCAATCCCTACAATACAACTTGACCACTCTTTAAAACTCAAAGCCCGACCTCAAAGTCAAGACAAAACACAATCGTAATTCCCATGGCAACAGATCATACAAGATATGTACATAAAGGTCAGTCACTATCCTGACATTATCAGTGATAGGTTTAAATATTAAATACCACAAGAATTACAAAATGAATAACAGAGATTAAGATTAATAACAATAAACATTTATACAACGAGAAAGGTAATTAGGAAAAAAACAATAAGCATTTGTACAAGAGGAAAGGACGTGTCAAACTCCTTGATTACAAAATGCTTTCAGGGGTCGTTTAATTCCACCTTGTGCACCGTTGGGATAATATGGGATTCGACCTACAGTTTTAATTTGATAAGAGACTCCAAATTTGTTCCTAACTAGAATCTGACCCAGATACCTTGATTAGAAGACCGTTAAAGAAAAAAAGGCACATATTTGCAGTCCCAAAACAGGAGAAAAAGCACGCGAAATCAACAATTTCTTCTTGCAAGCCAGAAATGATTGGATTTTGAGAAGGGGCAGCGGAACTCATCTTCGAGTCTTTAACAACCCCAAGGGAAAAAAAATTGGAGGGAAAAATCAAGCCTGAAAATGATTTCTCATTTGTTTTCTGCCTTTCTCATTAGTATCCGGAAATTCATTATTAATCTCCACCCCATCCTCTGTTCCGCGCTACGATTTACCCCCCTTCATCCCCAGAACCATGAAAGGGCACCCGATCCTTTTGGGGGGATATATACGAAAAGTTGGACAAACTAAATGCCATGACATCGCGAGAGGTAGAGCGTAATTAATAACAAAGGTTAGACAATTTCCGGGGTACGTCGTCATAGCAGAAATTTAGGAACACAGAATGCGAGAGGGAGGGACGAAACGAGCGGGACCCGGAGAATGTTCCGGTCGATCCCGGATTCCCCGGAGCCAAAAGGGGGACTCTATGGTAGATTGAGGGGGAGGCATTGTTAACAGACTCCGGAGGTTCTTAGGGAGGGAGTCTACTTGCTTTCTCATCCTTGCGTAGGTGCTGGGATTTTCCGCTTCATCCCACTGGAGCCCTGCACCTCGGGGAACATTGCGAAGCAAGCGCTGGGTAAAAATATGCAATGGATTTCCTAGGCGAAACGCGAACTAAGGATACAGAACGGTTAAATTTCATGTCGCGTGAATTCTTTGTGTTCTAGATCCATCCAGAACAAAGAAGTTTTTACTTGTGATTGCCTCTCCATGTAGGACTCAACTTATTTCCAAAACAATGTTTGCAATTTGAGTGAGAGTTCCAGAAGCTTCCAATCACCTTGTGGGTTGGTGACGTCATCTCAGCGCAGCACCTATCGCTCGCCCTCTTTTAAATGTTCTACGCTGTACAGGGGTGCCCACAAAGGGGGATTATGGCGCAGGTTGCGCCATCGAAATTTCTTGGGGGATTTTTTCCCTTTAAGTAATAGAAAATTCAACATTTATATATTTTTCCAAAATATATGTAAAACTTTTACACCTTAAATGCACCATATTTAATCCATTAGATGAAGAAAAGAAAATGATTAAGGGTGTTATCGAAGGGAGGGGTGTGTGAGAAATATCCACCTCCAAATTATTAGGCCTTATTTTACACGTGCTTCTGGGGAGGATTCTGAATTAAACTTTGGGGGGGGGACAGATTATGGAGGCTATTTTAGTTAGAGGGGGATTGAGCATTAAATTGTGGGGGGTATCCAATTCTTGTGTATTGCTATTGTCTTAGACTGTTGCGGAAATTCTTGTGTGGAGACTGAGAATTAATTTTTTGGAGGAGGCAATATCCATTCTTCAATATCAACAGTAAGTCTAAAATTGGCTTGGAAATTATGGTGGTAGGATTGAGTATTAAATATAAAGGGGGAGATAGGAAGCTTTTGATAAAGTGTTAAATCTTAGGTTGTCAAGGAATTTCTGTAGTGAAGAGACAGTTCGAACATTAAACTTTGAAGACTGTATTTAGCGAAGTTTAGACCCCGAACGTGCCAAAAGAGAAGCTGAAAAAGACTAATTAATTATCTTGGGATCCTAAGAAAGTATTGACACCCCCCTTAAATTAATATTCTTGAAAGCCTCCAAAGAGATGGATATAAAAATTTGTGTTGCAGGAATGCGTGTTTCTTTGGCGCTATGCTGAGGTGAATGTGAAGGTTTATACTATAGGTGCATTACAAGACATAAGCGATATTCTCGATGTTCATTAATAACACTTAATGCTTAGTGTTGGTATACTGCTTAATTTAAAGCAGGTGCATCATTTGGAACAAAAATATATCGAATCCGCTTTCTAACTTTACGTCACAGAAAAAAATTACTTAAGTTAAATTTGCACTGAAGATAAAATCCACGTAATTTTTGTTGTGGGTTACTAAAATAATTATATTTACCCCAAGAAAAGGGGGGACGGGTGAGTTCTTTCAAAGAGGAACCGTATTATATTATCGTTCTGAGCTTTACTTTCTGGGGATAAGTATATGGTTTGAGGCGCGAATAATATAATTTGGGGGGATTGCGTCATTGACCTTGGGGGAATGGGCAACCCTGACGCTGTCTGTAGGCTCACTAACTGGTGGGGGAGTCGAACCCCCTCCACAGTTTGTTTCAAGTTACAATGAAGCAGAAAGCTTCATATTTTTACTGTTAACAGAAAGAAAGTTCGAACAGAATAACAAAGTAAAAACCGTGTTAGATCGAAAAAAAATTAAAGCAGGCTATGTTTTCATATTCTACCATTTAATCCAAAGAAGAAATAGTTCACTGTTTTCAAAATTCCAAAAATTAAGTTTTATGCAACAGGTCAAACAACATAAACGTTATGACAAGAATTCTCCCTAACTTTTAAAGCATTTTTTTGCACGTGATGTATAAAAGTTAATAACAAAATAGAAGAACTGTGCAATTCAGTGCACTAACTGTATCAAATGTAAAAAGGATAATGAAAAACTCATCTGGTGGTTCGAATGGAAAAGTCTTCCCAAAAATATAATAATAATAATAAATTAGGAATAAAACTCGTATGTTTTATTACTTTATAATAGCTATTTTTGTGTAATAAAATAATCATGATAATTATTATGTGTTACTATTTCTACTATTCAAGTTCTATCAATGGGGTTAACCCCTTCCCCTGCAAAAATTTCTGGCGACGCCCATGACCAGAGGCCTTAGTGTGGCAAAATGACGGGTGACCAGGGAAGCGAGTATAATAGGAATACGCTTTGTATGTGCAACCCTTTCCAAATGATATGACGCAGTTATAATAATAACTACTTGTTCCACCAATATCGTATTGCTACTGCTATTAAAGTCTTAAAGGGGAAGTGTCAAATGTTTGGCAAACTCTACTATCACTTGGACATGTGTCGCGTGTCAACGATTCACATATTGAACTTTGTGATGTTAATAAAAACTTTTTCTTATTCAGAAAACATACTTTGTGCGAAACGTGGAAAATTGGTATGCCTGTATTTTAAGCTTATCTGCATAGATAGATAGCCAGGCATACCAATAGCAGAAGTTCTTGTACCTTTAAAAAAATGTTTGATATCTCAGTTTCCGGTAAAGGATTAAACAGTGTTCTTATTTCTAGAGCGCGCTCTCCTAGTGGACGTTTTTGCACATCCCCTGCAAAGCGGCACTCATCTCGGCATGGCAGCGATTTCTCGGGGTGAAAAACGAGGGGCAGTAAAAGTCCTTTCCCCCGCTCCACTTCCCCAACTCCCCAGAAGAGAAAATTACCCGTTTTTGGTTTCAATAGTAGTTGTTTCGAAACTAAGCCCAACTACCCGGAAATTCTGATCTTCCGGGGATGCGAACGAGGGGAGGGGAATGGGGTGGAGTTTACTGCTCTCTGGTGGAAGAATCGGACGTGACGCAGGCGTTTACTCCCTAGAGGATCGTAGGGTTTGTTTGAGAAGAGGGGGGGGGTGTTACTCAAAGCTCTGCCTCTGGGAGGGGCCCCTGCCACCCCCCCCCCCTTCTCTGGACAACACCTCCGGGATCTCCAAGCAACGTAGACCCTTGCCAGGAAAATAATACATGTGCTGTGTACACGAGGCATCAGAATGAGTTTCCTATGCAAATCAGATTTGTGTTTCCTCCAAACTGTTTCCGGAGCCCAAGTTCCACTTGTAACGGCGGTCTTATTTCTCTACGTGAATGTTACGATTCTTCGGGAACCAGATTTTATCCCTTTTCTATCTTAAGGGGTGAAAAGTATCACAGTTCGTTTTTGGGAAACGAGGCGGCTGCGATAGAAAAACCATCAAATTGTCGAATTATGGTTGGTTTATGGAAAGAAATTTCCTTCCACATCGACAACACGAACGCAGGATCAAATGAATAAGAAAATTAAGTCTGGTTAATCGAAACAAGTTCCCTTCCACGACAAACATTTACGCAAGATTAAACGTATGGGCGAATTAAGTCTGGTTAATCGAAACAAATTCCCTTACACGACAAACATTTACTCAAGAGTAAAAGTATGGGCGAATTATGTTTCGTTAATCGAAACAAATTCTCTTTCACGACAAATATTTACTCAAGGTTGAAAGTATGGGCGAATTAAGTCTGGTTAATCGAAACAAGTTCCCTTTCACAACAAAACGTTCACTACGGCAAATCAACGTTGAAGTTATAAGTGAATTAAGTCTGATTGACTGAAACAATCTCCCTTGAACAACCACATGCTCGTTACAGATAAACGAAAATTAAAGGTATTGGCTATCTAAGTAGGTATTTCCTTCAACCTTCAGAAAAAAAGATAAAAGCATGAGTAAGTTGAAGTCTGGTTAATGGGACCATGCTTCCTCCCACGACAAAACCTGGGTACAGATAAACTAACATTAAAGTGCGGGCGTATTTAAGTTTTGTTTTTTGAAAGTAGTTTCCACAGCCAAATGATGCTTACAGAACAAAACAAGATTAAATGTTTGGGCGAGTTAAGCCTGGTTAATCGAAACAGATTTCCTTCTACTTACAGGACAAACAAAACGAGATTAATTCTTTGATGGAGTTGTGTCTGGTTAATTGAAACCCATACCTCTGTCCACTTTCAGGCACTTCTCACATAGAACTGAAATATGGAGACAAGTGCTATCTACATTATGGGAAGTCTTCTGGTACTGTTTTTTTTAATTATTTTCAAAATCATCAATGGCTTCTTTCTATCCAAATTTCTGCTAACACACCTAAAATCTTCTCATTCTTCAATATCAACATATTCGTTTCTTTCATACTGCATTAACCCGCAGCCTTTGCAATGCAATTGCTTAACCTGTGCAACCCACGGTAACAGGTTTTGACAATATAATTCCATTCTGAAAATATAGTATACCATTCAATGAACAACGTTCAATTTCACAAACCAAATAAATCCCCAATTAATAATTAATTGGAACCTCTGTTGGAATTAATAAGGGATGCAACAATGAGGGCAACAACAACAACGAAAAAAACGAATTGAGAGAACAATGGTCGCGGAGCGGTTTTTTTTTGTACATAAAACGGAAATACAGTGTACTGAATTTATGATATTATTACTTCAATTTCAGGCTAATTAACACTTCCCGAAATGAGTTCTGTTTCATTATCTCATCTGTTCCGCCCTGTCCTCCCGTTCCGTGCGTTTAATGGGTATATCGGTCCGTTTCCAATTTACTCCTCTCTGCACGTCGGTCAGTTACCAAAAAAGAGGGGCAGGAATCAATAAAATACTCTGTGATAAAAGAATTCGCCGTAAAATTACCGTAATAATCTCGCTACCTTCCACCCTGGCGAGCTCGCTACCGTAATTGGTATACGGATAAAGCGGGATTATATGATTTTTATAGATCAAAGTCGCATCCCGCAAAGCCTCTGTGAACTCTATGCCTTTGGGTGTCTCGTTTTCATGCATGGCTCTATTAAAGTGACTTCTCTTTCCCCCTTATCTTAGAGTTTTCACCGCATGTACAATTGATCAACTTCATTGCTTGCTATTTCTACCTACCTATGATAGCACGGGGGAAATGTTTTTCAATTTTATATTCATCATTCATCCTAATCATTGCTATTATTTTAGACAGGCAGTGCAACTATGTACAATAAGAAAAAGGTGGTTAGCCAAGTAGCGTGTGTGTGTCAGGGTTCCATTCAAGGGTAATCGAGGGGTCTCAGATTTGATCCCTGGTGGAGGCACACTGCACAGTGGTTCGTATTCGGTTTTCAAGAATGTAGATCAAGTCACGATTAGCCTAATTGGGCATAATTTGGACTTAACATACAGCTACACACACTCTCTTCCTCTCGTCTGTACCTTCTTTCACGCTTACATATCTGTATCCTTCTTCTTATCTCTCTTATTTATCTCTTTCATATATATCTCCTTCTCTTATCTCTCCCCTCTTCTTCCTCTATTTCATATCTCTTCTTTCTTGTCTCTCTCTTCTTTTTCTATTTCATATCGATCTTCTTTTCTTATATCTTTCTCTATTCAATATCTCCTTTCCTTTTCTTGTCCCTTTCTCTATCTCTCTTCCTCTCTTTCATATCTGTCTCCTTATATTTCTCTTTATCCCTCTTTCCCCCCTCTCTCTATCCGTGTAATGAAAGGGTCCCGGGTTAGATCCCCCTGGAAACAAACTGCACAGTGGTTCAGATCGAACTTTAAATTATAGGCCCAGTTCTGATCATCCTATCCGAGCCTAAAGTGGACTTAAACAAACACTGGGGAGCTATAGCAAAAATACACGATCATGTAGTTGGTAACACTGCAAGAGCAATGCACGTCTTAAGCAGACTGAGCGTAATGTCGATTGCGTGACATCCACTTTGCATTGTAAATACCGAGGCGTGACAGGGGTAGGAATACAAACACAAGCGAGCTCCTCCAAAATTCCTCCCTGCCAATAGAGGAATCATCACAGAGAAGGCGTAGTGGTAAGACCTCCAGATCCCCTAAACCCGGTCTGGAAACACGTCCTCAATATCCTATGACCCCCTTTCAAAATATGCTTCCCGAGCCAACAATGGAAGGGTGCCGAGACAAACACGACATAAAATTTCAATATGTCTTCGTCGCGAACGACACTCGGGAGCCCCCACCGTAACACTGCTTGAAGGCTCGGCGTTTGAAAGACCCGCGGAGGGGGCCTTTGATTCCACGGGTCGCAAAAACAAGGCGGTGATGTATGGTGCTACGGGAGAGACGACAAGTTGCGTGGCACGGCGCTCTTCAGAGGAGATGCTGTGTACATTCAATCGCCTCACAATGCCCAGAGCTTCGAAAGCGCACTGTGGGTTGAGGTTAAAGGACCCGAGCGTAAACACCAAGAAAAGCTGGTTGGCGGAGTAACGTGTGTGTGTGTGTCAGGGTTCTATTGAATGATGGGGTGAGGGAGCCTCGGAAATCTCTTCCTTTCAAATCAGTTTCCAGCGTAGAAAAACATTTCCTTCGTGGTATCATGGGTATACTCTGTCCCGGGTATCTCTGGAGCAAGACCACGCATAACGGCAGAGAAGGGGGGAAATCGAGTGGGCAGGGCGAGAGCCTCTCACCTGTTCATTGATGTAGCCGTCTCGTGTCACTAGTTGCATAAAGACTTATTTTCGTTCTCTTTCTCCAGAGATAGACCGGACAGAGTATAGGTAGGTAAAAGAAGCTACCACCCCGTTCATTGCAACATACCATGAAAGCCATCCACGAATGTGATGTGATCAGCACTACGCTCCAGTCGCCTTCACTACCTTCCACAGGTACCCATTATAATTAGAAGCTGGTTAACCCCAGGCCGGCACGGTGCAGGCATATTGATGGAAAAATCTCCACCTAAAATCACCCACCTTCGAGAGTTGAATCCGTGGTCTCCTGAGTGGCAGTCAGACACCTAGCGACTGGATGGCCGCAGCTCTACTATCATAGTTACTTATTATTCGTTAATAATTTTCAATGTTGGAACTTAATTTTAAGGTGAGGAAGTTATGTACATCTGGCAAAACGATTATTTGTGGATACTAGTTGAAATCTTCCAACTAAGTTACACAAAATAAAAATAAACTGCAGGCTTTAATACATGCATAGTACAGGGTGTCCATAAAGTCTCTTTACAACTTCAAGATTTTATTCCAAACACATATGAAGAGATAATTAAATTAAATTTGTCACATAGTAGCAGTATATATTGAAGTTTTTTTCCATAACTTAATAAACCTCAATATGGGCACCATTGGTTGCACGAAGGACGTCAAGGTGAAAATCGATTTCGTGCCATGTCCGCTCTAGCATAGCCTCATCTATGGTGGCAATGGCATCAGTGATCCTTTGTTTGAGGTCAGTAATGTTCCGTACATTTGTTCGATACACAGTGGCTTTAACATAGCCCCATAGAAAGAAATCTAGGGACATTATGTCTGGTGAACGAGGTGGCCAGGGAATAGGGCCATCCCGTCCAATCCACCTACCGGAAAATGTTTGGTCCACTAAGTCACGAACATTTAATCCCCAATGTGGTGGTGCACCATCCTGTTGGTAAAGGACAGTTGGTTGAAGGTCAGCCAGTTGTGGTGTCACATATTCAGTCAAAAGGTCAAGGTAAACATTTGCAGTAATTGTTTGCTCCGCAAAGAAAAATGGACCAATGATTCGATTGAACATCAGTACACACCAGCCATTCACCTTTGGACTGTCTCATTTGAGGTCCATTGTCGCATGGGAGTTTTCTAAGACCCAGATTCTTGCATTATACGTGTTCAGTTTACCGGAAACATGAAATGTTGCCTCACCAGTAAAACACACTCGGTTGAGGAACATTGCATCCTCCGATATTCAATGAAGCATGTCCACTGCAAATGTTTTGCGTTTCGGTTTATCATTGGGCTCGATGGCATGCAACAGTTGAACTTTATACGCAATCAATCGTAGGTTGTGGTGTAGGACCTTGTGCACTGTTGATCGTGGTAGCTGTAACTGTCTGGCAGCAGTGCGAATGGATTTCTTTGGAGAATTAACAAAGGCTTGTCTTACACGTTCGATGTCTTCCTCTGATACTCGTTTTCTTCCACTTCTTGCTTTATCGAAAATTGTACCGGTCTCCATGCATTTCCTGTGCCATTCACGAATTGATGGACGTGCTGGTGGTTGCTTCCTATACCTAGTCCTGAAGTTTCGCTGAGTCTGAGTGTCAGATTTTGTTTCAATGAACCACGCAACACATTGTGCCTTTTCTTGCGGAGTAGCCATTTTTCTTGTGAGAACTTCTCTTTCTTCACAATGTTACCGGAAATACACAAATTGACTATTAGTACAAAATTTAATAGTAAACTAGTACAATAAAAAAATCACTCAAATATCTCATCATTTGCATTTGTAGTGAATTTTTGAAGTTGTAAAGGGATTTTATGGACACCCGGTATATTTTCTATATTATTTTACTTACTGACTAAAGAGGCCAAATATAAGCATATCAAGACTATTATTTTTTTTAGTCACTCGCATACTTATTGACTTGAATTTTAGTATTCTACTGCATATGACTTAGTATTGCCTTGCTTTTCTGCTGGTTCAGGCTAATTGGAACGATGATGATGAATGGCCATTAGATGAAATTGACGGATACAAGGAAGAAAAAAAGACTGCCCATTACCGTATACTGTGCAGAGTGTCAAAGCATCAAAAGAGAGAGGGGAGTAAGCATAAAATACTTAAATTAATTAAAACTTGGGTGCATTCCACAATTTCCATCATACACGTACTAAATCTTCTATCTTCTTTCTATCTTCTAATATATAAAAATGAATATGTGTGTGTGTGTGTGTGTGTGTGTGTGTGTGTGTGTGTTTGTTTGTTTGTTCCGGCATAACTCTCGAACACGTGGAGCGATTTCAACCAAAGTTGGTACACGTATCACTTGCAATCTCGAAAGAAATACTGTGGGTGTAAGACACCCCTGGCATCCCTAGGAGTGGGGGTGGAAGGGGGTGACATGTAAAAATAATCGAAAAGACCGATATTAGTGTGGAATCCATAGTTTCCGGGGTCGCTAAGATGAATAGTGACACTTCCAATGCCGTTCAACTCCAAGACACCAATGCCACCCTTAGGGTTGGGGGTGTGAAGGGGGTGATATGTAAAAATAATCGTCGAAAAAGACCGATATTAGTGTGGAATCCATAGCTTTCGGGATCGCAAAGATGAATAGTAACACTCCCAATGCCGTTCAACTTCAAGACACCCCTGGCACCCCTAGGGGTGGAGGTGGGAAGGGAGTGACATGTAAAACGACCGATATTAGTGTGGAATCCATAGTTTTCGGAGCCGCTGAGATGAATAGTGACACTCCCAATGCCGTTCAACTCCAAGTTCATTTTACACTATAGTTATACGGCGTACGCTTTTAGAAGGAACATGAGTTCGGCCAATATACAACCAGTGCTACTGCGCTGTTGCCAACCTAACTGCTAGCGCAAGGGAAGGACAGAAGATTCGCGATGTGTCCATTATTTTCATAATGCATGCACAGTATATATGAGTACAGTGAAATAATATAGTGAATATTTCTACACAGCATTATAATATCATACGCGTATCACTGTAGCATATACGAGAAACCCATACCTGAAAGAAGTTTGAAGGTATTTATTCATCACCGCTCTCGTCATCTTCCTCGGTCTCCGTGTCACTGATTTCACTCATTTCCGAGTCACTCTCCTGGAGGTTAATGATTAGATTTTGCACCCTTGGTGCCTGTACTACTGGTGCTAAGTTTCGAGACTGACATTACTTAAAATAAAAAGAACACACGAAAGGGCTGTATTTAATCTTTTCACAAACTGTTCTTCGTGGCGCACGAGTGAACGATAAGCGAATAATTTTACACCAACCTTGCTACGAAAACGCTGAACTCAAACTGACCCAGACTTTCAATGTTCGAGAACGCCCAGAACAATGAAGGGTCATTGTTTATATCGAGACGAATTTAACACCCACCGTTTTCCCTAGACACAACAACTCAGCTGCGTCAACACGGTGGCAACGAAAAAAAACAGGTGGAAGGAAATGAAAGGTGATGTTTCCCTTGTTTCTTCAAGGTACGATAACTCCGGCTGTAGGCGACGGAAATTCATGGGACTTGGACAGTCAGGTTCAAAATGTCTTGCCCCATCTTATCATGAACCTTAAAGTGGCGAGTTTTATGAAAACTTCTTGCGCGCAAGAAAAATACAGAACACGGCTTTTAACTTCCGCCGCAGTCTCCTAACTGTACAACGTTGTACTTCTGCCATTTCCTGATCGCCACGCACACCCTTTGCGTGGCCCCGCCCGATATCGCTTCTAAAAGCGTGCGTCCTATAGAGTTCATTATATTCCTGTCTAATAGAAGATTGGGATAAATAAATTCCCGGGCAACGCCGGGCAATCAGCTAGTATATATATATATATATATATATATATATATATATATATATATATATATATATATATAGTACATACACAAAAGAATGGTGCGATTTCAAAAGCTTATAAAAAATGTATTTCCCACCTTACACGGGCACCACCACATACATCATCATCAGCGGCAACTGTCCAAGTTTCTTATACGTTAGTTACAATCCTTCAAGGTGTACACCCTGGGCCACACGACATCCATCTAAAGGATAGTCAAACTCATACCAGACTTAGTGTATCATGTCTGCTGTGATGGTCTGCAGTGCATGCGTTACCCGTTTGGATGGACGAGGGCAATAGTGATACATAAACGCTGCATTTAACAACCTCCCAAAGAATGCAATCACATGGTGGAAGATAAGAAGAAACGGGTGGCCAAGGGACAAGGTTGTTGTTTCCATTTGCAACACGTCCGATCCGGCACTGTGGTTCGAGAAACACTCGTGTTCGTGTGAAAATGGGGGAGGGGAGGGACTCTTTCCAGTTGTAGAACGTAACCGCCATAATTGGTATTCATTCGGGGCATCATGCTTGCTCTAGTCACTGACTTGGGGGGACTTCACTTAAACGTCTTCGCACTCGCAATGCTGTTATCAGAAACGCGAGGTGGGCCAGGACTCTGCTTGCATTTACACAAGCATCCAATTTCCATAAATTTTCGGTACCATCTGGTTATGCTATTGTTATTCTCGTGTGGTGCGTCTTTTTTAAACCGTGCACTAAACTCATGCTGCACTGTAATCAATCACGGATCTGGACACCTGAAAACGGAACACAAAGAAAGCCTTCTCCTACTGCGACGCCATCTTGGAAATTTGTCCCGCAGCCTCCAAGTAAGCATGAGAACCGAACTGCTGGTAGCGTATTTGAAACTTGGACAGTTGCCGATGGTGAGAAATAATTTATTTTATTAATGTTTGAAATCGTACCATTATTTTGTGTATACCCTGTATATATTTATTTAAAAGAGACAAATTTGCCGTATCAGTAACCGCGCGCGGTTGGAAATCGACTCACAATCTCACCGAAAATCCAGAGTTCGAGGCCAGGCCTCGACATTGCCAGTATAGTGCCCTTTATCAATTTTCTATTCATCATTATTCATCCTTATCATTGCGATTACTTTAGAGGCCGTGCCCCCAGTTATATAAAATAAGAAAAATAAATGTACCAATACAGTTCAGCATTTCTTTGTCGTTGTCATTTATGGAAAGGTAAGTAGATGTTGATATTTTACTACTAGAAGCAAAAGTGGACAATATTCTTTTCTTTACGTAGCTTAAATGTGATTAACGCGTGGTATTGTAGAAATAACAGGAATTTCTTCTTTGTATTTCTGTTATTTAGCGTCCCATTTCAGCCACTTTTGGCTAATCGCAACGATGACGATGAGTGATGATATAATGAAGTGACACCCACAAAGAATACTCACGCCCAAGCCGAGATTCGAACACTGGACCCCTGGCGTCGTAGCGTGCTGAGCTAACCACTCCGCCACGGAGATCGGCTGAAACAGACTCGAAGACCAAAATACTCAAAGGATAGGGCTGGTATCGAGATCAGACTTGGCAATATCGGTCTCGAAAGCAAAGCCTCCATCTCGTCCGAGTATAGAAATGTACAATATCAACAACATATGCAGGGTGCCACAGCAATAATATTCATAGGGTATGGAGGTCACTAAGGCAGGGATTCCCAAACACGCGCTCTTACTGTTTGAAGATTCTTCCGCGGCGTGCAAGTCAGAACGTAGGCCTATCTAACACTTGCAATTCTCAGTTAGTATGGTTAGGTTGCTTAACTTAAGTTAAATAAATAAACATATTTCAAATTCAGAAACTTAACTTTAAAAAAAGTACTAAATAAGTACATATTTGGAACAACCATATCATTTCAGTGAAAATATTGGAATATTTCGTGAAGCCCCTGTAAGTTAGTCACGGCGAAATAAAGGTTTTATATTTGACGCATTGTTGAGACGCTACGAACGCTCCTAATACGGAACTTTACCCTAAATATATGCAACAACACAGCATAGGCTAAAAATTGTCATTATATATCATAGAAGTCTCGAACCGGACACGAGTATAGGCCTCGATCTCGTCTACATCTCGGTACCCTCTCTGATAAAGGCGAAATTGTATTTTTACTGCAATTATATTTCGCACATACGGATATATATGCTCCAAAAACTGCGGACGGCTTCATTTTGTCATATTTGCGAACAGGTCACTTTTTAAATAATTGAAACAGCAGAAGCCGTCTTTTACATCAACTCGGGGTGTTATCACGCTAATGCAAAACTATTGTGCGCCACGCTAACTACCCTGCAAGAGTATTCGGGGATCTTAAGGTGGAAGAAGACGTATAATGCACATTGGCACACAAAGACACCTCTCGGAGACAACAAGAGGTAGGTGGAATCTGAGGAAGAGGTCTCTGAAAGGTCTTGCTGTAATGAAAACTTGATGCCTCCTCCAAGATTAATGCTTCGAGAAGAGTTGACAGTCGCAAGAGGGGGCTTGGGGAGTAGGGGGGGGAGGTTTCCCTTTGTTCAACCCGTCCAGATGCTCCCTGCATTAGTGTTTTCCTCCATTCCGAGAAATCTCCCGCTTGCAATGCGCAAACTGCGAAGGTCCCCTTCCCTCCGAAACACGGAAGTAAAATGTATCTTGGAGATCAAAAGTTGTTACCGGGATTGATGCCGTGAATGGATCGTAGGAAGCTTCTGGATCATTTTTCACGGATGCAGGTCTCTTTCCTCCCCTCCCCCCTCGACCTTCTCAAGGGAGGAAGATGCTGCTACCTTTGTGTATCGTCCGGGCTGGTTCATCTCTTTGGATACTGCAGCAGTGATCTTCTCGCGGAAATGTTACGACGTCGTTTCGGCTGTAAGATAACACTTTGGAAGATCTCCCGTGGATGATCCCACGTGCTTGAAACTTGATCCTCCTTTGATATCGAGATCGTTTACGGACCGCACGTCTTTCCAAGGCTTACACAATGCCTGGAGACATGATTTGTATAGAGTTGGGTGTGTTATACTTTGATCTAACCAAAGCATTCTATCTTGTAGTACATCATTACCTTAATGCGGCTGGGATTTGAGGTATTTTTACAATCCGTCTAGACGAATACTGTGATAGTACCTTAACAAAAGATCACATCCCTGATATTTCTCTTTAGACTCTCACCTCTCGGTTAAAGTTAACCAAAGTGTACAAATAAGCAAAGATAATTAAATAAACATTACCAATTTGTGGTCGCTAATAGATTTTGTATTGCTAGATTCGTATTTGGACGTGTCTTTGCTTACTTACGGACCACCATGTAGCGTACATTAAAATGTACTGTACTTTCTCCCGGGAATCTCTGGAGCAAGACCGTACATAACGGCAAGATAAGTAGAGAAAGCGTGTAAATAGCCTCGAAGCTCCAGTCGCTTTTCTCCCTCAATGCAATCCCGTTCTCTATCACGTGTTCATTTGTCGATCTGTCTCGACTTACCACTTGCGCAGAGACTGTTTCACTTCGCTCGCTTGCTCCAGAGATTCCCGGGACAGAGTATACAGAGAGTATTGTCTCGGTTTTTATAGAGCCTGTCTCTTTCTCAGACTAATCTCTAAAGGTTTCTAAGGATCCAGCCTCGTTCTCATCTCGATCTGTAAAATTCCTTTAAACAAGTCAACTCATAAAAAATGTTGTTATTGGCCATGTTAAGCCTCGGAACTATTTACCACTAAAATGCGTACCAGCCGCCGAAATAGGTTCCAATGCGAGGTCAAGTAATAGTCTTGTACGCGTGGAGACACAAAACCCGTGTATGTGCTGTTAACACAAATTACGAAATAGAACGAAGAACAAGTAATATTGGTTTCGTTCCAATAAAATGACGTACTGTTGGAAGGGACAAAGGACGTGGTAACTCTTCCTATCCCGTCGAATGAAAAAAAAACCTATTGCGCAGGAAGCCAAGAAGAAACAGAAAAATATCAACCATTTGCTGACTCTTACAAGTGCAGTGCAGAGAAATGGCATTCCCTCGAAGTACTATTCACTCTTAGCAGAGTAATGAAGCCTATGAGATAGAACATCGTCTTAAGATTTGATCTAATTAAGACGCTTTCATTTCTTCCGGCAATGCATCTACCATTCTGCCAAGAAATCACAATGAATTTCGGAGATAATTAAGCACTTGTAGGGAGCAGTGGCAGTATTTTGGTCTTGCTTCACTTCAATACGTCAGAAAGGGTATTTATGTAAATCCCTCTGAGATGAAAGAAACGAGGCGGTATATGAGAAATATATTTTATCTGTCTAAAAGATGGTAATATTGCTGAGCACAGATTGTCGCACTGCATCATTTACTGCTTAGGTACAGTACATGAAACCTGAAAAGTGTTCATAACATTTCCTGTCTGAAGTTTCATCGCCACGATTATTTTATTGGTGGAGAAGCAAGGCGACAAATAACTAAATATATAAGATTTTCTTCTTTATTGTCATATCCAATTTTATTTTTGTCTTTCTCTTTCCAGCTGTCCAAATTTGTAATAGCAACAGCTCAGTATCTTCTGTAGCCTGTTTCCGTATTTTACCGTCTTCCGCCCTTTCCATCAGCATCTTTGCTTCTTCTCTCATATTCTTATTTTGCTCTTACTTCTATCTTTCATCTCTCTCTCATTCTCACTTTGATTGTTTCTTCACACTCTCTCTTCTCTCCCTGACGTTCTTCTCGCCTTCTAGCACACACGCCTCTCTCTTTCATCCGATTTTTAATTTCATCTCTTAGTTTCTCTTTCCCGTCTCTCACACGCTGTATTCTTTTTACTTGTCTTCTAACTCCTTTTCTTCATTGTTTACTCACTCACTTATTATCCAATATCTTACTCTTCTCCTTTCTATTATCTCACTATCTTATTTCATAAGAAATGCGGTTTTAGTTTTACCATAGATAATTTCATGAAAAAAATGTCATGCTTGCTACGAGTAGTTCAAGACGAGTATGTGGTAGCTGGATATTCAAAACAGACATAATATATGTTTCAAGGAGGTATCTGAGGGCAATTGGAACGAAATAGTAGAGGGTAGAATCAATCCTGGAGAGATTAGTTTCAGAATCCATGGTCCAGATAATGCGAATCCCGCATATGACATTATGTTTGCCCCTTCGCCTGTTTCGTCGTCGCCGCGATAAACATAGAGAGGTAGAGAAACATGAAATCTGCAAAATACAAATATACGCAAGTTGTTACCCCCCCCCCCCCCAACCCCATACATAGGTATTTTGCAAGGCTCCGAATACACTTGATGGAAGACGTTACGTGTGATTTAGGAGAGTGACTCTTCTCATCTAAAAAAAAAGTAAAAAATGGCGCCTATGTGGCGGCGCGTAATTCCGTCCACCATTTGGAATCAAATCGGGACATTGCGGGACAACGTGGGTGATAAAAAACAAAAATAACGTCAGGGAACAAAGACGAACGATCATAACTCGCAATTACTCAAAACTTTGTTCCCGGTCGTACGTTCATTTACTCGATCAAAATTTAGGACACGACGCGAAAACGTAGATGGACGATAATAAAAAAAGAGAGAGAAAGAGAAGAAAGACCATACAACACAAAGAAATCGGATCGTAATTTGCAATTATACCAACTTTATATCTCTCTTTCTCCCTCTCTCCCCCCACCCTCTCTCTCTCTCTTTATAGGGGCAACGTTATTGGAAAATTTCATTCAAGTTTCGAGCACTTTTCCGCCAGGTCTTTGTTAAAACTTCCAACGCCATGTCACGCGAACAGAATATGATTTGGAGGGAAAAAGTGAACCGTCTAGCTCGTACATCACGGAACAGTCTACCTCCAGACTGCTACAGGGTCAGTGTTGGCAACCACTTTCCACAAAATTCCCTAAAATAGTCCAAAAACATAAATAGATATCTCAAGCACAGCAAGTGTCGCTTTCATGCAAAATACTTTGGGTGAAGGGAGGAGGTAAATTATGTCTTCTTCAAAATGTCTCTCACGGGGGAGGATTGGTACCTTCCCCCGAAAATCAACTCGAAGTTTAAATAAAAGTAATGTGCAATGCCCCATGCCATAAAGACATATGGGAGAATGTGGAGGTACGGCCCCACATATCTCGAAATCACCCTATAGTAGTGGTGATGTGATGAGTACCACGCTTCAGCGGACTTCACCCTTCAGAGAGTGCCTCAGAGCCGCTGTGCAGGGTACATTAAATTAAACCTTCCATTCATTTAGTAGGTGATATGAATGAGGTTGCACTTCCAGATTTATAAGTTATCTTGATTTAGGGGGAGGGGATATAGCCCCGAACTTCCATTTGCAAAGGGAAATAGTGGCGTTGTAAATCACCACAAAATGAAAAAAATGAGATATTTGAAATCTTAAAACCATAAGGACATCTGACATACATTTATGTGAAAAATTATAACTCATATTGTATATATGGGTCTCTCGCGATTTTGCCAATCCGGATCTCTATATACGGGTTAGCGTTAGAGAAGTAGATACTTTTAAAGTTTTATAGAAAGAAGAGTTTTAATAATAGGGCTGAAATACTTACACGGTTTGAAGAGTACGTCCTGAAGCTTACATCGGTGAGTTACAAGTGTTCTGTGTGTGACCCTTTTGTAACACGACAGATATCAATGCAATAGTCCAGTCCATGGTCTCCCAGGACTTTTCCCCTTGCACAGACAACCAGTTTCCTAAAATCGCTTGCTCCAATCGTGGATTGACTGCCTTGTGGGTGGTTGTTTACCATACCGTGTTCTAAAACGACGCTGCACGATAGTAACAGAATTTGTTTTTGCAAATTCAATCACGCAGAAAGACTTTTTTCACCTGGCTAGCGACCATACTGCTCGACTTACGTCAAGGGTACTCACGTGATTCAGACGTCACAAAGACAAAGGTAAAGCGGAGGTCGTAAACTTGAAGACTTTCTCTGTACAACAGTACTAAATGCTTTCTGATGTAACAAACACATTTCAATTTTTAAAGCGTTTAAACTATTTCTTTTAGGCTAATCCTTATATATATATAAATGTCATATTTCTCCCCATTATTATTGATACCTCCATCAGAAAATCCATACACTAGAAAAGTACATTGAAAAATTCCTAACTGCAGAGAAATGTACCTGCAGTTAACAACACTGGCTAGGACACATCAACAATGCGGCGAAATAGCGGTGCCCTTCTAACTTTGAAGTCTGCGAGAAAAATTATGACAATATCTTCACAGGCACGTGCATTTCAGTGTTGCTTTGAACAGTTTTTTTGTCAGTCCCTAAGATGGAATAGAGGAACAAAGAAAATTAAGCCACGACAAACAATTGAAGAGGGCGCTAGGAAAATAAACAATGCCAATGATAAAGCATTTATTCCGTACTGTTATATTTATTACATAGTTTTCTGATGAAACGGTAGATATTGGTCCAAAGATATTAATAACCAATACATCAGTTATAATTCGAAAATATACTTTCTCTAACTTTCCTATTCGTTGCTTTTGAAACTTTCCTAGCTTTCTCTATTTTACGGTGGACGCTACGAAATATACAACATACTTTCACTTCAATAGACCTCAGAGAATACAATGCTTTCATACTGCTAATGTCATTCTGCCTACGTATCGATATTAGCTTTGGAATACGTTTCGGCTACTGACCAAGGCAAAAACTCTATTGTCATCTACTCCAGGACAACGACTGATTTTCCACTTCGGACTTGAGGCCTGTCCGACATTGTTCCGGTACCACAAGATATGCAGACGAACTGAAGCGACTTGGGAGGGATAAATTTCCGAAGAGAAAATTTCATAAAAAAGGAACGGACGCCTGCGACTGTAGGTAGCATAAAGAGCCACGAAATAAGAGTTCCACTTGATTGATTGATTGATTGGTTTGGTTTATTTTATTCCGCTTTTCTGCTACTTCTGGCTAATTGCGAATACAGAAATGACTGATGATGATATGATGAAATTGATGAACGGTCACTCACAAAGAACACCAAGGCCGGGATTCGAACCCGACCCCTGGCGTCTTAGCGCGATGTGCTAACCACTCCTTTACGGAGGCCGGCAGTTACAATTTATGAATTCAAAGGAAGACATAAGAAGAACGAGAGAAAGAAATAAAGATAAAATAATAGATATAGAAACAGAAGATTTATTTATTTATTTTACTTCGCTTTTTGTGCCACTTTTGGCTAATTAGCGAAGATGGGGATGAGTGATGACATCACAAATATCCAATGCCCAGGCCGGGATTCTAAACCGGGACCCAAAAACAGAGGACAAGGAAGAAAGGGAGAGGAAAACGCAAAGAAAGATAAAGAAAAGTTAAATGAAGAAAGATATAGAAAATAAAAAGGAAGGAAGGGATAGGGAAAAGGTAAGAGCGAAAGAAAAAAAGAAGAAAGGAATAGAAAAAATAAAGGGGAAATAGAGAAAGGAAAAAGATAGAAAAGATATGTAGAAGAAGAAAGGAAGATACAGGAAGAAAAGAAGGAAAATAAAGAGATGTAGAAAAAGAAAGATATTTAGAGAGAAAGTTGAATGATCGAGATAAAGGAATAGGAAAGAAAAAGGAATGAGGTAAAGATGGGAAGATAGAAAAAGATATATAAATAAAGAAGGGAAGAGGAAGAAGGAAGCTAAACAAAGATATGTATAAAAATGATAAAAGGAAAAGAGAAGGAAATTGAAGGTAGTAAAAGAAAGAGAGAGAGAAAGAATGAAAGAAATTAAGAGAGGGATAGAAAGAGAAAAGGGAATTGTATGAGAAAGAGAGAGATGATAATTAGGGAACCTTTTTAAGTTATGACTATCAAACCAGAGTTCACTTCGAAACATTTCGTCCACCCTTGTCGACCCCACTGCTCAGTCCAGATTACCCCCCCCCCCCCGAGTTTGAAAAAAAAAGTCAAAAAAGTACAACCTTAAAAAATATATACCTGAGCAAATAACAGCAACCAATCAAAAGCTGAAAAAGCCGCATACAAGCACGATTGCTGCAACAACCTTTCCCCGCCGGGAGGCGTCAAATAACGAGTTATCCCGCCAAAAACCATGCAACGTCAAGTCATCGGAACAAGCGTAACGGACAAATTCTAATGACGTGCGGGGGACTAGTATCTCATCTCGTTTGCATGCAAGAGAGGATGAGGGGAAGGGGGGGGGAGGAAACGGTAGTGGACTGCAGTTTGCAACTGACAGGATTACTTATGCCTTTCATATCCGTCCAATTAGCAGAAAGTGTGTTCTGATATATGGCCACGTTAAGGTCCGTTTCTCACGGAGAAAAAAGGGGGAAGGGGGGGGGGGCAAAAGCCCCACACTTTTCAGGCATTCATTTTCATGTCGTCAGAACGTGGGCGATTAAGAGGCCGTAAAAAAATGGTTTGTGTAATAGAGATTTAGGCGAATCTTTGCAAAGTCTACAGGCTTTCAGATTTATTTTCCGACACAGACTCGATCTCGTCTAAAAAAAAAAAAAAAAAAAAGACAATCTGGACCAAATTTAAATAAATACGGGACTTATTCGGACATGCCGAGACATCTATCTATTTACAGACAAGTCTTACATTTACTTCATAGAAATTACGAAGTCAATCTATAAGTGAGGACTGTAAACTTGTTCCGTGTAGTTTCATACGATCAGGATAGAGTGTCGTGTTTTTCTTTAGGATTCGTAGCTTCGAAAGGAAGTGTCAATAGAAAAATGTTATTGGGAAAAGATATTTCCCTTAAGGCACAGAGTGACAGCTTCGCACCGTGTATGTGGTTATTCCAATATCATAGGAATGGGGGCAGCCAATGTAAAAAAACATAGCACGAGAGAGTATGAATTTCTCCCCATGTTGAAAGTGGATGCGGTTTTTCAAGTTGATTATTAAGCTGCATATACTGTCAAAAATATTATGAATAACGAACTCCCATGTATTCCTTGTGGACAAACAACTTCAAGTTACGGCTAATCAAATGGAAGTTTCGGCTATTCTCAACACAGACAAAACCTGCATCCTGTCCTGTTCCCGTCTATGTGTTTTTCTACACATCGGAACAAGAGAACAAGTAAGTACGTTTTCTCCTCCTCCTACAACAATCCAGCGCACAGACATCTCTATCCCAGCTCGCTTACTCATATTATTCTGAAACTTTAAATCATAACAGATCTGTTTTCGTCACACTTCTTCACTTCGAACTCAAATAGAACAATAATTATATTAACTTCTATTATTATAGACTTCTCTTTTGTAGACAGTTGGAACTTATAATAAAATTGTTATTCAGAAACTTTTAATTATTTCAAACTGAGATAAAATTTTGCTTTGAATGAAGTTAACTTGGAAGCAAAACGTGAACTCCATAACTATTTGCCTATATGTGTTTCAGTCTTGAATTAAGTTTTATGTATTAGTTTGTCCATTACTAAATAATTCACTAAGCTCACAAATCATCCTCCAGCTACTTAACAGTTTATTTACGAATCAGCGAACGCAAATAAACACTGCAATCTAAAATGCTATTTTTACGACTCCCGTATGAACATTAATGAATGAACGTCAGCGTCAAGACAGCCATCTTTTGAGTAAACAAACAAACTGAGATGGCAACACTATACGACCATATCCCAGGTCCCCCCTTTTTAAAGCCCCCAGTATGCAGCTAAGAATTTTATCTGTCGGGAATGTTTTGAAATACAGACCCCCTTTTCATTACAGAATTTCCGGTCGTGAAAAAAAAAAAGAATTAAACAAAAGAGGGCCTCAGCTTCGAAAACAGACAGGGTAGAAAATAATCTTCAAATATAAACAGAGGGAGACTTGGTGGCTGGGTGCCGTAACTCTATCCCCTCCGAAGGATTCTGGGAGGATAAGATCTCGCATTAGGAGCCGCCAGACTTAACACTAACACTGGAAGGATTTATGCATTTTTATCGCCAAGCGCACACATTACACCATACCCAAAACTTGCCTCTTGCAGATTTTCAAGACTTTCTAATTATTACAGTCTCAATATAAGATGGTGCTAAAGGTCAATTATCCTCCAAGAACATACATTTCTATTATATATCAATTATTGTTGCTTATGTCTGTATCTAAAAATTTGTACTTTTCGAAAAAATTCTCAGAGCTATCAAACAGGCGAGTTGTGGAAAGGATTTGGTATTTTTGTTAAGCCTATTTACTGTAGCTCTTTTGTCTATCTATGATAACCGCGGCTTTATATATTCGGAACACGTAACTTTTCCAATACAGATGTGCAACTAGAACAAAATGGCTCGTCAGAAGAGAAAATATATTCCCCGAGAAAACATTTCTGCAGTTTTAGGCCAAAGAGAGCACGAATTGAAGAAGGCAAATGCCAACCGTGATCCGGACACTTAGTTTCGCTTATTTATCTTTGCTACATGCTATTTCCATGAATTTTTGTAGTGGCAGCGAATTTGCCTTTCATTTTATATAAAATGGACTAGGTTTCGTCTTCGAGGAAGTATTCTCATTGCCATTGTCATTTTTTTTCTTCAAAGCAACATTTAATGAAACTACTCCGGTTCTCAAAACCTTTTTTCGATTTGTTGTTTTTCCGTAAGCAATTTTTAGCCACTAATCGTGCTGTTAGAACTAAGATCAAAGTCAATTGTTTTCTTCATCTTGTGTGTATTTTGGAGATACGTAAGTACTATAAGTGGGTTTTAGTACAGCTTCACTGACTGGGAAAATCCTCTCGCTCGTCTCAAACTGTATGCACATTCTGGGATGCATAAAGCACATGCCCAAAGATGAGTTTCGCTTACCAAGCTGGTTGAGGTCCTTCCGTATTTTCCTTAAGTTCCAGGACATCCCCCCCCCCCCCAATTCCTTGACTCATTTCATACTACAAGTAATTTTATCTCAAAGTCGCGGTTAGCCCAAAGGGACAAATTGACTGTGTTAATTAAATCAGCAATTAAGTAATGCACATTGAGCGATTCATAGTGCCGGTAACACATTTGCAAGACTAAACTCCGTTCTCAATTCCTTCTCAACCATTGTTGATCACCGATTTAATCTATAAGACACCTGCGAAAACCCATCCTTCTAAAAATGTTAGCTATCCACACTCTCCACAAGAGAGAAAAATTGGCGGATCACATATTACTACGTAAATAACCAGTGATCCGCTACTCTAGGGGACTAACTTTTGAAAGTCTTCTGGAACTACCCTAAGCACTTGACGTTTAGCTTGTCAGAAGCCTAGATTACGCTTAATTCAGCGTTTCCTGTCCCACAGACTACCTGGTCAATACAATTATCTACCAAACCAAACAGATGACTTTGAAAATCAGCTGTTCTGTAGAAAAAAATATACATTTTTCTTGATGTTCTCTTCTGTCTGTGCATTCCAATCCAAAATGGCTAAATGCTTTATTCGGAATCCTTTGTTAAATAATAACACCATTAAGCCTTGTTTCCATGATATGAAAAACTCAATATGCTGACCAAGGCAGAAATTTATTTTATTATAAAACATAAACTAAACGTAACGTTTCAACCTTCTAGCAAGGTCTTCAGACTCTGCACCAAGTACAAATGTAACAAGGTACAAAACAGAACGATATATATACACAAAAATACTCCCCTCCAGACTATTGACAGTTGACATGGGAAAGCCACCTGCTAGAATGTTCCAGAACAACTTTCTAATAGTCTGGAGAGGAGTATTTTTGTGTATATATATCGTTCTGTTTTGTACCTTGTTACATTTGTACTTAGTGCAGAGTCTGAAAAAGACCTTGCTAGAAGGTTGAAACGTTACGTTTAGTTTATGTTTTATAATAAAATAAATTTCTGCCTTCGTCAGCATATTGAGTTTTTGTTAAATAAGTAAATAAATCCGCTCTTGGTCATACATTGCGGAAAAACCAAATCAGCAATTCTCAGCGTTAACTTACTTTCCCAAAACACCCTTGTTTATTATTTTGTTAAGCCCCGTGACACTAACGAGGCGAGAAGTGCATCTTAACGGTCCTCCTTGCAACTTATTCCCCTCATTTTTTCCTCTTCTCCAGCATAGGAATAGCTTTTATATGCATGAAAGAATCTCCCACTTAAATACCTCTGCTACTTCTATGCGAAAAAGAAGGAGACTGTAAGGATTAAGCCCCCATCTCTCCTTCCCCATCAAAGAGGGTGGCTTTGTTCGGCAAAAAAGTCCATTGGAGAAAGATGCTTCTGAAAGAGAGGGGAGGGCAGTTATAAATTTTAATGCGTAAGCAAAACTTGTCCGCGCCGCAGTAAGAATCTTTACCCACTACAAAAGAGAGGGGGGAGGCACGTACACAAAAACAGCTTAAAAACGTTTTGGGGAGGGGAGAGATAAGGATTGGGGGAGTAAAGCCCCCTCTTCCCCCTTCTTGGTATACAAAGCTCGGGTTTCTATCTTCTTCACACACTCCATCTTACAACAGATAATATCCGGAGATTCTAAAGTCAACTTTGGCAGGGGCCCAAATCCAGATTTAGGTTTTATTGTGTAGAATAATGGAAGCAAGAAATGTAGAAGAAAAGGAAAATGGGGAACAGGGGGTGGGGGAGCTCGTCGACAAATAGGCAGTTCTTTTATTGGCACCTCGCCAAGATTATGTTTCTTTCTCACTGAAGTTTTTTAGGGGAAAATATGAGATGCTTCCCATGCAAAACATATGTAACTTACTTCACCCCCCCCCCCCCCCCTCGGGCTTGATTTCTTATGAGGAGTACACGAGATGCATTAGGAAGCATTTAACCAAGAAGTGGTCTCTGCCAGGATGAACTTTTCACAAGATCTCATGAATCTGTCTGATGATGTTCTTTGGAACAATGACGTAAGACGTTTCATAACTGTTATCTTCTATGAAATATTTCCGAGAAAGCATAATAGGTCATTGACCATACTCGTATGTACAGGGCATTGAAAAGCTAATATAGCTGCACTGATGGAGAGAGAGAGAGAGAGAGAGAGAGAGTTAGTTATCAAAGTTTTGTTTCCTACACAAACGTCATCGTGAAGCTTACCCAAAGTGGCGCCGTTTAGAACATGCCAATCACATGAATACAAAAGATCAAATTGTGAACATTGGATTGGCTAAAGAAAGAGAAGCATATGCACAAAGTAATGGAAATAAAAAGTTAATGTAATGTGTTAATCGCGAGCAGTGCGCATGCGCTAGCTGGTCGAGTCCACTGGCGGAATAGGAGTTGGTTGTAAGTGGAACGCATGCGTGGAAGCAAGTACCAGGAAAATCTCTGCAGATGTGAGATAATGGAAAGTTCGAGCGTGGAACGTCGATGTAGTAAAAAGAAAAGCGAGCAATAATAAACAGCCGATAGAATACAAGCAAAAAACTGATCTGAAATCAACAGCGTATTTTCGTGCATGTTGCTACCTGCTTCCCCTTTCGTGTTTGGATTCGTCCACTGAAGCTAGGCGCGAAGTTTTCACCGGTGGAACAGTATGCGCAATATGAAATGCGGTACTTTAAGAATTAAATGGACTCACTCCTCTCCTCAGACGTGAACGGTACCTTGACTGATAGAATTGCCTGACCACCTCGACACTAACCTAGAAGAGAGAAAAAAAGGTATAATTATTCATTCACTGATACGTTCGGAGCATGGCTTAAAATGCATTTCAGTGCATCAACAGCTTGAAGTAAATATGGCTGACTGGAGAGATACAAGATTGAAATGATGTCAAACTTCGGTTACAAGAACATGACCAAAATAATTTACTCGAGCTGGTGTGTGCACTAACGTACATTTTTTTTATTTTAATTATCTTATTTTGTGTCTCTATATTAATCGCGGCGATAAGGATGCATAGTAAAATGAAATGACACAGGATTCAAACCTTAATTTCTTTTCTACTGTTACGGCGGCCGATCCTAGTGCTGGCAAGGGAAGTGGGGAGCGGTGAAGCGACCAATCCAGCGCGATAAGAAACGCAGCCGTCAGTAGAACGAGGTTCACGTAGTACTTTTCCCACCGCGTCGTGTCTCTCGGCGTCACTGCTGTTGTCTGGTTGGTTTGCGCGTAATCCCCGCTCCCCACTTCATTTACCAGAACTAGGACCGGCCGCCGTAAGAGTGGAAAATATTAATAGCACTGTCGACGTGGTAGCCTACGTAGAGAAAAACAAGATAAAGACGACATCTATATTTAGTTAACCGTTGATGTCTCAGAAGAACTAAAGAGACAAGCACGCAATTTAGAGGACGGAACGATCGTCATTTTTATTATTATGAATTCTGGCATTAAAAACTGTCTCGATTATATCATCTATTTGTATGTCTCGACCAATAAAATAGAAGGAATCTATTGTAAAAATCTCAGACGAACTTTATATACATGGACGTGAAAGTTTAAAGGAATCTGGAAATATTTCTAGTTTCTTTAGAGAGGAAACCAGTAGGAGAATGAGACAAATTGATAAGATACAGTGAAGAATTATACCCCTTTTAAAAATAGTAATGTAAATATACTTTCATTCTATTAGAAAGACTGGAATGGGCAGGTCATGAAGTACGGAGTCTCACAGCATGCCACAGAAAGTAACGTATTGTACAGTGGGATGCACAAATATTGCTCGCAAATTGCATGCGACTACTTTCATTAATTTTGCTCTTGCATCCTATATGTTTAAAAAGGGATGGATTTTCAAGTCTACTGGTGCAAAGGTTATTGTTTTGTTTCAGTTCTTGAAGAGAATAAACAAAGTGATGAATAATTTTATTGGTAATATTTATGCATCGTACTCTACAATAAAGTAGCAGATCCGAAGGAAACCCAAGTAGAAAATGCAGGGAGACGGTGGAAGATGGTGTGAATTCAAGATTGGAGGTAAGGAACTGTCCAGTTAGAAGACAGAATCCTGGAGCAGCAACATTAAGGAGCCTGCTTTGCAGACTGGTCCATTTGCCAGTGTTCGATTACCATGGAACATACCGCGGCTGCGCAGTAAACAGAGCTCCAACTTGTTTTCTCCCACTTGCTGCGGTTTACTTTACCTTTTTTTCGGCCCGTTTTCCTCGCTGATTTCCAAAGTCAGCAGGAACCCCGCGGTGCGTGTGCATATTTAAGGCCCTCCCGTAAGGATCTGAATCTTTCATCTGACACATCCATTATACAGAGTCCTCGCCCCGAGTTTCTTAATCAAACATTAAACCCAAGGAAGCAACACAAGATTGAGTTAAGCACGTTCAACCAAGCTAAGCGCGATTTATTTCTGAAGCAGAGGAAAGGTTAATGGCTCGGCGCGGAGAGGAGGTGATCTTTAATCCTATTAACCGAACTCCAGTCAAACAATGAGCTGGATGCGTCTACTTGATTCTGCAAATTAATCGCTTCATTATCTCCGGTCAAAAATCTCGGAAGAGGGGGAAGGTCTAGAGAGCATACAAAAGCCAAGAGGGAGGATGCATGCACGGAAGGGATCTCCTGGGGGATTTTGTCGATTGTTACCAAGGGTGAGGAAAGTTAGATGAGGGATTGTTTTTGCCTGTTTCTACCTTCACCAATAATTCTGCTTGTACTTTCAGCATGATCTTGCATGTATTCCCACCACTTGTACTTGTTCCAATGATTCTGCTTGTACTTGCTTCAACGCTTCTGCTTGTACAAATACTTCAGAAATAGAGCCAAAAAGCAGTCAGAAACAGCAACATTTAAACACTATAACGAAACGGTAAATATGAATATAAAAAATGCTAAAAACGTATGGCCTAACCTCAGAAGCGAGGGACTTTTACCAAATAAAAAGAGTAATGCGCTCTCCTCAGATGCATTTCGTCCTGATGCAGTAAACGAGTTCTTTTTTAACCCGAGTGCACCCTCAGATAGCAATGCAGCTGAGAGGGATGAAACTAACACCAGCAACCCAACAATGACCCGTTCTTTTTTACCCCCAGTAAGTAGCGATCAAGTACGTACAATAATAAACAAAATGAAATCAAGCGCGTGCTGTTATGATGGCATGAACCTAAGTGTTCTGCAATATTGCATCCCCTTTTGCTTAGAAGCTCTTACGCACATTATTAATCTTTCCCTTTCCAAAGATTAGTTCACTCAAGAGCGGAAAAAATGCGAAGTAACTCCTATACCTAAAAAATCCAACCCCACAGAAATTAAAGATCTAAGGCCTATTAGCATTCTATCCACAATGTCCAAAATACTTGAAACACGCGAGATCGAACGCGACGCAACGGAGCTAGCCCCGAATCAGCACTCAAATCCATTGCACTCTTCCCTCCTCTCTCTGCTAGCATGTGACCTTCACTGTAGCGTAGGTGGGTGTAGGCCACGCCTTCCTTTGCGACGTGCCCCGGAAAACGATAATTGACATCAATGCCGCTAGGACCGCTGTCGTATCCATTGCAACAGACGATGAATTTACGTGGATAAAAATCGCCTTTTAAAAGACTGTGTGATAGTTATGCGTTATGGTGATTGATAATTACGTGAATACGTCCGTTTTTCTTTAGGGGTTAAGCCCCGGAAGCCCCAAGGGACGAGACGCCACTGCCTACCGCACTTTTAATCTGGTTTTAGAAAAATGCATAGTACTTGCACTGCGCCTGTAGATATCGTAGACAATATAAGTAAAGGGATAGACGAAAATAAAGTTACACTTTCAGTCTTGTTGGACTATTCAAGAGCTTTCGACTCGATTAATCATGAATTGCTATTAGCCAAACTGTATCAATATGGCGTTACCGGAAACGCGTTAAATTGGTTTCGTTCATATCTATCATATGATCCATATTTTTATGTGACGTCACCAGTAGAAAATATGTCACTAATATATTTATTTTCGTGAAAGAAAGCGTAATTTATTTGTTATTATATGTAATAATGCACCTTGTTTGTAATGTATGTATATCTTTTGTTTATTGTATTTTATGCTACATTATGGGTAATGTAATGTATCTTCATGTTTGAGAGAGTGCACTATACGAATTTGTATTTCTAAACATGCATAGATGTCAGTTCTGTTGGTAGCATCTTTTTGTAAATAGTGAGTGATTCATCTGTACTTGAATCTGTGTTCTCGAAATAGTATAAAAGCGAGGATATCGCGTAAGAAATAACACACTTTCGCCACGGATCGACGAAGCTTTTAAAGGGGCGCAAGCTAGGCCTATGTGATCATAGGTACGCCGATAGCCATGCATTGATGCTATGCGCAATACTGCAACCATTCTACGTTAAATAATAAAGCTAGCCTAAGGATTAATTTGGAAATAAAAGGCTAAAGAGCAAATATTGGCTCAGTTATTATTGCATATCTCTTGGTGTGGTAGTTCGGGGCGCAAGCTAGGTCTATGTGATCATAGGCATGCCGATAGCCACGCATTGAGTTTATGCGTTTTTAGTTGAGTCAATTCGTCGACAAAGCGAAATCCTCGCCTTCGTCTCTTGTATATTCGCATTATAATTGCCATAAATAATGAATAAAACCTTTTAGTTTATTTACTGCAGCAATGGAGTTTTATTTCTCTGTGTTGTGAATATTGTCTTTGCCTAACACTATCCCTGCACCTGAGAGGAGTCTGTGTACTTCACCGAGTCTCATCGTTCACCGCTGATTATTATTAAGTTATTATTAATAAATATAATAATACGTTTAATAGTATAATAAGACAGGCATGAACGTATCATCTAGACAACAGAAAACAACGTGTCAAATATCGGGAACCGGAAGTTGCATACTCTAAATAGTTGGCTGTTCAACAAGGCGTCCCCCAAGGAAGTATATTAGGCCCACTACTATATATGATTTACATAGCTGATTTCGATCGTGCTGCCAATATTGCCACTACCATCAGTATGCTGACGATTTTCAAATATATGTTCAGTGTAATACAGAAAACCACGATAATACGATAACCAAACTCCAATTCGATTTTGATGCTATAAAAAATTGGTCATGGACAAACTCCCTTCAATTAAATCCAACAAAATCTTGCTTCATGATCATAGGAACTCACTGTACACTTAAAAACTTCACAAAAACGCGCCTTCTCCCCAACTCTCGGCAGTATACCGCTAAGCAAAGTGGATACAAGCAAAACCTAGGGGATTGTGTTCGATAGACACTTAAATTGGGAGGCACAAGTAGAATTTATTGTGAAAAACTGTATGGGGAAACTTAAATCTTTATATAATTTAAAACATACTCTGGACGCTAATGTAAAATATCACGTTATGCAAGCACTAGTCCTATCCACAGTAGACTATTGCGCTCCAGAGTACAGTAATATCTCCCAGGGCATAAATTATAAACTTTAAAAAATTCAGAACTGTTGCATACGTTTCATATTTAACCTAAAAGGAAAAGAACATGTATCCCCCTATTTAAAGAAACTTTCTTGGCTAAACATTAACAATAGAAGAAAATACTTAATACTCACCTTGATGCACAAAATACTTAACAGTGGCTCCCTATAATACTTATTCGATAAGATCTGTTCTCGTAGAACATCGGTCGAACATAACATCCGCAAGAAACACAATCTAAAAATCCCCAAACATAAAACCGCCACATATAACAAGTCCTTCATTGTTACAGGGATCAGGGAATGGAACAAACTGCCTGCACCATTGGCTAACATTATTTGCCATCAAAGTTTTAAGAAAAAACTAAAGAACTTACTATTGTCCCAACAACTACGTACATTAACCTTCATATGTTAACAATTGCACCTGCACTTACACATCATACAATGCATACCTAACACCGCCCCCCTGCACGCATACAATGAATTACTGAAGACTTATTGCTTATCTTTACTCCACAGTATATGGACTAATCAATTCAATGTATCATTTTATTATTGTATAATTTTTATATTATCTTTATTGTATTATCATGAACAATGTGTATTTTCTTTGTTTTTATTAATTTATTGTATCTTTGACAAGGGTTGGTTGTAAGAACAGCCTACGAGGCCGAAACACGCCTACTTAAATAAAGACCATTTCTATTCTATTCAATGCTTCTGCTTGTACTTCCACCAATGCTTCTGCTTGTACTTCCACCAATGCTTCCACTTATACTTGCTCCAATGCTTTGTCATGTGCCCGCACGGATAGAACATATGGTGGATGTTTGAAACGGTGATTCATAGATGGCAGCACTCCGCACGGCGTTGATCTCGCTCCGCTTAAATATTGTATATAGGATAAAAGGAAGATGAAATTATGTATATGTATTGCTAGTATATAATCGAAGATTGATCTATGGTATTATAACAATAATGAACTATGAAAAAGGATATAGGAAAAGAGGAAAACAGTCTTAACCACATACGTTTCGAACCGAGAGGTCAAGAAGCTGGGAAACGTTTCCAATTTTGTAACTTTTTTACGATCCGTTTGAGAACGAGATTTCTCAATCGAGTTTTGGTTGTTTTTACCCTGGCTGCGCCAAGTCCTAGGCTGCACTAAAGCACGACGTAGTTGCGCAATTCTTACGCGGCACCGGGTTAAGGAGCGCGGATAAGATCGTGAACCTTAACTGTCATTTCTGGGTCGCCAAGTAGAGTTTGTCGGCGCATTGATATATACATAGATGCCAAAGAAGCCTTGCAATATACATTATTGAAACAAGAAGAAAAAGTCCTTCTCATATTAAGATTGAATTGGAAGAAGAAGAAGCCTTCCCATATTGGTTATTAGATGATAAGAAGAAGAAGAAGTCCTTTCTCTACCTTGTAAGAAGAAGAAGCCCTTCTTATGTTGAAGATTGAATTGGGAGAAGAAGAAGTCCTCCTCATATTGAAGATTCCGTTGGAAGAAAAAGTAGTCTTCCCATACTGATGATAATAAGAAGAAAAAGTCCTCCCCGTAGATATATTTTAATATACCCACAAGAATATATATGTAGATAAACCAATCGACAGCTCAAAATATGATTATGTATATGAAATGAATGTATTCTGAAGAGATAAGAATATACGGTGCATTGTACCTTCTGTAGTGGGTTAAATAAGTTGTTTCCTTTCGTTTCCTGAGTGTCTCATGCTTTACCCTGGCCTAAGCTGGACTGGCGATACCCTCTCCGGGACGTGGCAGCTTCTGCTTGTACTTATTGCATGTACTATACTTCCATGAATGATTGTGGCTGTACTTGCTCGTACGTTTCTGCTTGTACTTGCTCCAATGTTTCTGCTTGTACCTATTACATGTACTGTACTTCCACCAATATTTCTGCTTGTACTTGCTCCAATGCTTCTGCTTCTACTTATTGTATGTACTATACTTCCACGAATGATTGTGCTTGTACTTGCTCCAACGATTCTGCTTGTACTTGCTCCAACGATTCTGCTTGTACTTGCTCCAACGTTTCTGCTTGTACTTAATGCATGTACTGTACTTCCACCAATATTTCTGTTTGTACTTGCTCCAATGATTCTGCTCGTATTTGCTCCAATGATTCTGCTCGTATTTGCTCCAATGATTCTGCTCGTATTTGCTCCAATGATTCTGCTCGTATTTGCTCCAATGATTCTGCTCGTACTACTTCCTTCCATGATTCTGCTCGTGCTTCCACCAATGTTTCTGCTTGTATTTCCACAATATTATTCTTTCGATGAATACTTGCTTCATATATCTTAACGCAATAAGTGGTCAAATCACGGCCTCTGCACTCAAGGTTCCAAGTACAATTCTTTGTCTGGGCATTGCGCTGCACATGGAGCTTTCTTAGGTGACAGTAGCCTTTTTCTATGCTGAACATATCGCGTTGTCGCGTTTTCATTTTAAAATTTTCGCACAGCGCGCTACAATGCCAAGGGTCCTGGGTTCGAATCCCAGACTGAGCATGTGTGTTCTTTGGGAGAGTCCCTTCATCAATTTCAACCTCATCTTCGCGATTAACCAAAAGTGACAACAAGTGAAGTAAAAGTACAGCAAACATTTTAAAATTTTCGCTTGGTTCAAGATGGCGGCTGACCGATTTGTACACTTTATTGTTGCCTCTAGGTACAGCAAGTCTCTATACTACAAAATTTGCTCATGCACAACTTTCATTTCATAAAGTCGAATTATACTAAATTGTTTTAACTCAAATCCATTTAGTGCTGTCTGCATTTTAGTTAATATAAGGATACCCAAGATGTCTTACTTCACACACACACACACACACACACACACACACACACACACACACACACACACACACACACACACACACACACACACACACACACACACACACACACGATGGCTGACCCCCGCAGCAGAGTGGTTAGCACATCGCGCCACGACGCCAGGGGTCCCGGGTTCGAACCCTGGCCTGGATGTTTGTGAGTGTCCATTCATCAATTTCATCATACCATCACTCATCCCCATCTTCGCAAATTAGCCAAAAGTGGCACAAGAAGCGAAGTAAAATAAAGAAAATCAATCATCAACACACACACACGAGGGACGTTTGAAATGTTAACCTCGGTCAAATATTGGAACTGATTAATATGCAAAGTATATGATTGTTCCCAAGGTGCCCTAAAAGCTCCTACGTCCAAATGAAACAATGTGATATTGTTTATTACTTGTATTCAGCCGCAGATAAAGTTTCGCGAAACAAAGAAAAGACAAGTACCTTCGCTTTGAGTTTTGATTGCATGAGCAACACAATATTGCTGGTTTTTCTAGCCAGATCAGTACAGTGCGTTTTCCCGCGCGCTTTATTTATTGTTGGATGGCAAGAAGGCCAGTTGTTGCCGCGAAGAAATTTCTAAATATACAGGCAACATATGAGCAGACGTCACGCGCCATTTTGGCGAAACTCCATGGCGCTTTCCTCCACCCTGTTTCGACGTACACGAAAGTAAGAAGATACGCGTCGCGGGGAATGTGGGAGGTGCAGGGAAGTGAAAGAATGGTCCAGAGAGGATGCTGGAAAAACAGGACAGTGATTGCAGGCTGGATACACAAAATTTCCTTCGAGAGGAAATATTCTCCCATTTTAAATAGAAAGTTTCCCTTTTCTTAAAAAAAAAAAAATCCTTAAGGCTTGGCTGGACCTTTGGCCAACGCCAGGGTAGTTGATCGAATTTTCCTTTTTTTTAAAAAAAACAACAAAAAAAAAACCGCTATGATATTACAAAATCGGAAAAATTATATCAGCTTAGGATTCCTTCTAGAGCATTCTAGGTCAACAGCGAAAGTAAATCACACGACGATTCATGTAAACGATCTAGAAGAAATTCTAAACAGGTGTATTATTTTCCCCAGATTTTGAAGTATCATAGCGATTTTTTGAAAAGAAATGAACATTCGAAAACAGCTTCCCTGGTGTTGGCCAAAGGTCCAGCCAAGCCTGAAATGAAACTTTCACATTTATCTAGGATTAGAATCTAGGACTTCTTGTTTTGTAACTCTACGTAAACCATTCCGCCACAAATGTGGTTTTGGTCCCAACATAAACAATGTAGCATTTATTAGTGGTACTCAATATGTTCGACGGTTGCGGCGTTTAATTTAATTGCACAAAAACCCACGCGTTAAACAAACAAACAAGCACAAATCACATCGCTAAATTATACAATATTACCACGAAACTAACATCTGCCGCTTTTCCACTCCTACTGCAGTATCAGCTTTAACAGGAAACAGAAGCGCATCACAAGACAGCACAGCACTGCAACGTTGTTTTCGGAAATTAATGAAACTCGGATAGGTAGCTATGAAGGATTGCACGTAGCGTTCGATTGAAAGGTAATTTCAAATTCTCCTCAGTTTGCATGTATAGAAAGATGAACGCAAATGTATGATCAAATTAAGATGGTGCAGTTCTCCGGTACTTTTTTTTTTACCCTGAACTTGCGAAACTGTTCGAAAAAAGTTTACAATATTAGGAATATTTTTCAGTTCATAGGGATTTTTCGACATCCTATCAACATTCAACGATACTTTTCCTGCGTTGAGTAGGTTTTGCCAGTTAATCGTCATTATAGGGATTATTTTGATATCCCTGTAAGATTTAGCCGGCCCCCGTGGCGGAGTGGTTAGCACAAGACGCTACGACACCAGGGGTCCCGGATTCGAATTCCGACCTGGGCATGGATGTTTGTGAGTGTCCATTCTTCAATTTCATCATATATCACGCATCCAGATCTTCGCAAATAAGCCAAAAGTGGCAAAAAAAGGTGAAGTAAAATAAAGCAAATCAATCAAACCTGTAAGATTTCTTCAGCCTTAAGGAAATTTTATCTACTTTTATCCCTAATTTTGCCGCAATATGCCTTCCAAACAGCCCCCCGATATCAGGGAATGGTGGCCATATTTTCTAATTTTAGGGTATTTGTTCAAATTTCCCTTTATTACAGTTGTTATCTACTATTACAGAAGCTTTCTGCTCTCAGAGTGAATTTTACGAATCAGAGGGATTTTTGTTGAAAATTTTCAGCTGGGAAAATTTCCCTCACACAGAGGTAAATTTCATTCGACCCACTGCCGTCACCACGAAGAGAAGATCTTCAGTCCCGCATCTCTCTGCAGAGATTGGCTCCGGTTGTGGGTTGAATTTATACTTCCAAGCACAACCCACCGCCCCCTTTCCTCCCTCTTACGAGCCGCCTTTGCAATGGAAATTGTCCAACTCGGTCTCTCCGGCACATGAAATACAGACGCCGCTTGATTGTGAATCTTTCCGCACCTGTCACGCGCAGCGTGTTGCTTGTCGTTAAGGGAAAAAGCTACAAGCAAGCCTCTAAAGAGTCCAAGGAAAGTGAGACAGCTCCCCTCCCGCCCCTACCAACCCGGTTAATAGCGCAGCGAACACGGACGCAGGAAGGCCTAGCCGTTAATAAGGACCCACACATTATGCGGAGGATGTGGCGCCCAACTTGGGCCCGGATTGGCTGGGGAAATTCCCCTGGATCTACTGTAGTTTATTTCCTGGACTTAACACGGTGCAGCTCTTCTGAATTGGATCAACTGATTCTCTGATTTAACGAATTGGATCGGCTTGATCCCGCCTTCCTGAACTGACTTGGCTATCTTCCACTCTGCAGTGGCTTAATCCGTTCCTCGCAGTGAACTAAATAAGTTTATCTTGCATTTGGTTGACTTAATTCGCTTCCTTTATTCAAAGTCTTGGCTATCATATTTCACTCTATTGGCTTGTATATTTCCCTGACTACACGAGTACCGTTTAATTGAAGTATTTTTTTCCCCTGGCTCTATTTCCAATTTGCCATTCCACTTAACGTCAAATCCCTTTCATATATTCATGATGTTTACTTTGCGTTTGTCAATCTAAGTTAATTCACTTCCCTGATTCAATTAGTTTACATACATTAACTTAATTTATTTCCCTGACTCAATTAGTTTACTACCATTAATGTAATTCATTTTTATATCTATAGTTCATTTCCTTCTATTGGTTTCAATCATTTCCCTCTGTCAATTCGCTTTCATACATTAACTTATGCCCCTGACATCGTGTGCTTCACCTTCAATAATTTATTTCAACAACCAACTTAAAATTGGCTTCCTTGCATCACTTTCTTTCATCTGTCCTACTTAAAGGAACGAAGTGAAGTAAGTGAAACAAATTAACGTGGTAAGCAGTAATCAGAAAGTCAGTGTTCCAACGGGAACATTTCTTTAGTGTAGATGTTTCATACTTAAACCATTTCTCCACAAATCCTGTGAATCAACAGAGAATTTACGTTTGCCATGTTTTCATTATCTGCATATCCAGTAATGCGTAAAGAAGGGGACAGTACCTGAAGTACTATGAGGTGTTGCATCTGGGAAATGTTGTGTCCAGACCATTTTTACAGAGAGTGAAATCAATCTAAGAAAGAGCATGTTGAAGACATCAAGACGATGTTTCCCTCGTTAAAGCCTCATCTGGACGTTACAAGCCCTTGTTTCCTGCAAAGCTGCACCCATGCGTCAGATTCGCGGTTAACAGGCCAATAAGGCTTCAAAGAGCAAGCTGTTTCCAAGAAAAGTTATGTTGATGACTTCTATACGCTGTGAAAATTTTTCGGTGTAAAACAGCGACACCCTGTATATGGAAATTCAGGATTTGTAAGCAGATAATGATTAGGGAACCATATGAAAAAAAAATCCCTCTTTTTTCCTTTTGCCACAAAAATAATTCCAAACTTCCCTATTGGGAGGGGAAAAACCTTCACTCCATGGGAAAATTCCCTTCGACGACATACCATCACTCCACACATCAAATGCTGCCCCCCCACCGGACAACTTACGCGGTAGAAAGGTTCTTAAGAACGGTTCCATTGGGGGCCCTCAATCTCTTTAGGGGATAATCCTAAAATTGCGTGACATCACGAAAACGTGGCCAGCGTAGTGTATAAAGGTCCCCAACAGTCCATTAAATAAATCCCAGTCCCGGCATCTTTCCCGCCCACCTGCATTTTTTTTCTTCTTTTCGTCCTTCCCGCTTTCAGTTAAGCTGTCAGTTAGCTTCTCCATTCAATTACTGAACTTTCGTTTATCGTCGTTAGAGAGCTCTTTCCACCGATACACTAGTACGTATTTCTCTTTCTTGTCAACAGATGTCGCTCTACATAACTTAGAAATTAGACAAAAGATTTTTTTTAGAAAGCTCTTGCTACAACTTTCAAAACATCATTAATGATACGTAGTAATAGCTCCAAAACTGTTACAATAATCTTTAACATAGGATTGTTGCATGACCACATATGCTAATGGAGTTCAAATTCTCATGAAATGCTTATTCAATTGTAGACTTATCAAAATTACAACTTGCACATCTGGTAGGGAGACTTTTTATCTCTTCAGGTTGTTCAGAACTTCGACATCTGTGGGGAAGACTTCTTTTCAGAAGACAATATCAGCAATAGTAACCTAAGGTATATTAAAATGTGACAATTACAAGTTTTGAGTGAAGATTTCAGGTAAGAAGGATGTTAATGAAGCATTGCAATTGTGCATTCCCAGAATCGCGACCGTGATTGAAATGTGGTCGAGCCTCGGTCTACATGCACATGATCGATCTGTCGAAATGATGTATGAGGCTTTAGAGATCTTTTACTCCTTGCAATTAATGAGAAGAGAGGGTGAACCGATAGAGATAACACAACGCCCCCTGCACTTAAAGGATCAGCCCACTCTTTGCATAATTTCGGAACAAATTGCTGTGCAGCAATGAATTAACAAATCAAACCTTTATTATCTCAGCCAATGGACACAGATTCTTGACTAACTACAGCGCCATTGTCGACAGAACAAGAGACGAATTATTTGATTTGGCAGAAGTACACAAATCCACAGAGGAACCAGAGCAGAGAATTGTTTACATTCACTTGCACAACGCATTGTCTCCATCGAATATGCCCATAGCCCTACATGCACAGTCTCTCATTTTAGGGGGCAATTTACATAAGCATGTTTCTGTACAACGTATCATCGACCGGGGCGCATTCAGCGTCGCTTCCGCAAACAACATAAACTGAGGTTGCATGTAATGTCTTTCTGCAGAATGTTATTAACATACGGGCACTAATGAACGCTATTTGCCCGTATTTATGAGAGATTGTTTGGATGCGACGAGAAGGATGGGGCCAGATGTGCGGTTCGTGTGCACTATTAATGTTGGTTTTCCGAGCCCCTGCTGGGCGCCAAGTTTTAAACAACGTTTTTCATTATGACAGATATTGCTTTAATTATGACTAACAAATACGGCGGCATTGCTCTGTAACGAGAGAACAATGTGGTGCTCTGTGTTTGTAAGCGACCGGTAGTTCAAACAAGTGGCCTGCAGTATGGAGTTGAAATGGAAGTCAAAACGACCATATATGTCATCTGTAAGCATGTGTCTGTTTTCTGGTCTGGTAGTGATGAATACAGACGGATTGCTACAGACTCATAACACAGAGCTGTTAACTATAGCTCCATTCTTGTAGTAGTAGTTTCGACTATTGGCATTATATCAGGTCCATTAAGTGAATGTCTGTTCACACCAACAAGGAACACAAGCCCCGCCCTTCTATGCATTACGTCACAAAAACACTAAGAGCAACTAACCTAATCGAATGTTTATTTTTTGTGCGAGAAATTAGTCCTTATGCATGTTTATGTGAGTAGGTCAGGTTTGGTTCAGATAGAATTTACTTCTGTCTCAGTTATAAGGCAGTGGTGTACACTAATCTAACATTAATTTGTTTCATTCTAGGTATAAAATCGAACACAGCTCGGAACTTTTACAACATATATTTCCAGTGCCTACATAGAGCCTTCCCGATGGCATAGTGATAACATTGTCGCCTTGTAACCAAGGTGTCCTGGGTTTCGATACCCGGTGGAGGTACATGGTACAGTGGTTTGGATCACACTTTAAACTGTACGTCCAGTCCCGATTAGCCTTTCTGTGCATAAAATGGACTTAGAACAATAATTCAATCCAGTGCCTACGTGACGCAAGATACCAACCTACTGCACCAACGTTGCCAAACATAATAATGCCTTTGCTTGTTGCCATTAAGGTCTTTCGATCGCGCACGACAGGGCTCTTTGGCAAGTTTCGCGAATACAATTGCGCTTTCAATAGATTCGGCAACGTGGGTTGCCTTCGACTCGTGTTTGTCTCGTACCGCAAGCGCCGTTCGGCACTTTGAGACACGAAAGTAGACGGTGATAGCCGAATTCAATTGAGTTGATCGCCTTTTCGTTGAATCCTAGTCGCTGCCAGTTGAAAGTAAGGAGGATGCATGCATGAAACATGGTCCGCGGCCCCAGATCCCACCAATAGGGTTTTTCCAATAGCATATTTTCCAAAAGTTCATTCAGCACGAATATAATTTTATCAGCTCTACAATGTGGCTTTTAGTGGTCAGTGGACAATGGTCTTTATAGAATTTCCATTACACTAGTACTAAATAACCAACCATTGGGCTTAGCACTGAGGTGAAACAAAAAAAAAAAAATCCTTGATTGCAATCCAGGACTTTACAGAGAGCTCGTGATGGCTGCGCTGTATCAAAGTCGGAAAATATGGGACGACCTTTTTCTGCGTCTGGCTCCAGTGTGACGCGACCGTTGAGGCGTGAACTTGGCTGAATCCGATGGACAGTTCCAGCGAGGCGTTGTAATGACCATTCCCCCTCGCATGATTGGACGCAGAAATGTAAAATGCACGCGACAAATGAATTAACAAGGCGCGTGGTACTCTGTGAGCGGTGTGGTTTGAGTGCATGTGACAATGGCATAACTGAAATCGAAATGGTAACCGCTAAATACAGGCGGCGAATGAAATGCAGGAAGGGAGCAGTTATGGCATTGTTCGGGGAAAGCGCCGTACACTGTTATGTTACACCGAAAAGCATTAAATGCCGTCTAATGTCGCCTCCGCACATTTCGATTGAGGGCGATTAGAAATACGGCCTTTGTTTTGCTGCAAGCTCTTCAAAATTTGATGTTTGGATCACCCATTGGTGGACAAAATGGTGAACTGCACATCTCTGGCGTTTTTAAAGCGACCATCCAAATTCCTTTCCGATCCTTTACATCATTCAACTTGACTAACAAATACTGCATTTCTCACGAAACAGTTTGATTCTCATTCCGGCGATATTTCCCTAATTTCTACAATTGTTTCAATTTAGCCAGTAAACACTCCATTCCTTACAAAACAGTTCTAATTTCATGCCAGCGTTCTACAATTCAGCCAGCTAGCGATCACTGTATTTCTCATAAAACACCTCCATGCCAGCGATATTTCCCTTATTTCTACAATTGACCCAACCTGACTAAAACTCTTTTCCAGTCTTACGGCGGACGCTCTATATGCTGGCAAGGGGAAATCCAGTGCGATAAAAAACGCAGCAGCCTGTAGAACGAGGTCAACATACAGTACCGCCGGGCAAGGAACCGACGCGGAGACCACCTTTATGGCAGTGAACCTGTGTTGCCACGTTTACCTGCGAAGGAAGTCGAGATCAAACAGCCAATTAAGTCAACCGGTTTTGCAAGAGCCGACAACGTTAAAATTCACAAAGCAGCCAGTGGGGAAACAGGATTTTGTCAAAATGACCGTTTTGCGCTGTGATTGCACACCGGTTAATACCCCGTCCCAACTGTAGTAGTTCCTCCCCTCGACGTCGTAACACTCGGCGCCACCGCTGTTGTCTAGTTGGTCTGCTGCGTATTCCACGCTCTCCACTTTCCTTGCCAGTATGTAGAGCGCCTGCCGTAATAGTAGAAAGGACCTATAGTCGACACTATACTTCTCTCAAAACATCTTCATCCTCACGCTAGTGACATTTCTTTCTACAATTGATTCAACCAGACTAGTAAACATTTTTATTCCCACTCCAGCAAATATTCTCTTGTTTCAAACGATTATCTTGTATTGATTCATGGATTGAGTTGTTGTTCTAGCTCCACTTTATGCACTGTAAGGTTAATTCGGACTAGACCTACAGTTTAAAGTGGGATCCGAACCACTATATGCCTCCAACGGGAATCGAACCGGGACCCCTTGACTACAAGGCGACGACGGTACCACTTCGCCATTGGGGAGGCCCCGGAATATTTTACTGATATTTTTATAATTATATTTCAAGATTCAACTTGGGGAGCAAACATTAAATTTCTTACATTATATTTTAAATGTCACATAGGTAAAAAATAAAAATAAAAAAATTTGTGGTGTGGTGTGGGTATGATGTGGTCAGCACCACACTCCGGCCGACTTTACCCCCATTCTGCTCGTTGCTCATATTTCCCTGATTTCTACGATTACACAGTGCAACAAATTTGAACTTTGTGTCTTGCCGCGAGATGAAAGAAGGTGTTCTTTACTAAATCAAATACGCTGATTACAAAAATGAAATCAGAAATGTTCCATCACGTACCAATTTTTCTGGAAAAAATATGCTACATGTACCACTTAGCCTATATTTCATATAGTAAGCAATATATTGTAATACATGAAAAACAAAGTAGCAACTTTCGCGACACTTGGAAACGACTTCATTACAGCACAGGAGGAACCTGTAGCTGGATAAAATAGAGATCACGGAACAAAATTAATTGTTTGTATTACAAAATATTAAAAAAAGGTACGAGAAAGCTGCAATAAGCTTGAAATGTACTTACAGTTAGAAACATATCCTGGAAACTTTCCGTTTGTTGGTGGATGGTGAAACTTCTTATAGGAGTGTCCAGCAGTAATCTGCCAAAAGGTTTGGTGACCATCTTTCCTTATATCATCTTTCCATGGCAGCGATATCTTGGTGAAATCGCTCACCATGTTCGTCACTCACATCTCCGAGATTAGGCGGGAAAAAATCCAAATGAGAATGCAGGAAATGTATTTTCAAAGACATGTTGCATCCCATAGCCTTGTAACAGTCCAGCATGTGTTCCGTCAGTTCCCTGTAATTGTCAGACCTGACGTTACCCAAGGAATTGTTGCATACATCTTTGAAGGCAAGCCAAGCTGCCTTCTCAGTATCTGTCAGCAACTTTTCAAAGGTTATGTCATTCATCATGTCACGAATCTGAAGCCTAATGAAAATACCTTTTTTAAAATTTTTGCAGTACTAATCGCAGAAAATTTGGACAGTAAAAATTAAAAACCCCTGCCATCTTTGTCCATTGCTTTCACAAAATTCTTCATGAAGTCCAATTTCAGATGAAGCGGTGGTAACAGCACACTGTCTTTGTCAACAAGGGGTTCATTCCAAATCTGCCTGTGACAATGGCTGTGGTTGGGGCTGTGATGTAGATGGCGTGTAATCAAGATCTTCGTGATCTATTGGTTGGTCACTACCATCGTCCATTTCATCTTCCAGTGTCCATTCCCTTGGTGGTTTTGGAACTGGGAGAGAATCGGAATGCGGAACTGGGCGCATTGAAGATTCCAAATTTGGATATGAAACTGTGTGTTTTGATTTACTTGAGATTCCAGTTACTTTCGTTAAACAAAATTAGCAATCTGTTACGTGGTCTCTAGGTTCCCTCCACAACTGTGGTACGGCAAATGACATAAATGGGTGGGTTCCATGCAACCAGCCTCTTAAATAGCGGAAGCAACGTGGGCAACAGTTCTGTGGTGCCAAACACTTAACCTCATCTACCTTTGGTTCAAAATACAACTCGTACGCCTTTTTGAAAAGCGGGGAAATGGGATGTCTTTGGGACTTCGTCGTAAACTCACCACACACATAACAGAAAAGGTTTGATAAATTAACACACTTCCTAGCCATCGCTGAACACAAAAAACACGCGAACACGCACAAACAGTATTCTTCACGTTAGGGGTTTTGCATGGCACACACTGCAGGAACAGACACTGCGTGATCCCACTAGTAACTGACTGATGCAAATAACTGCAACTCCATTATACCTTACTATACCTTAACCAAGTGGCTATCTATCCCTTCTCTCTCCACCCCCTCCCCTATGCACTGTCGAGCCCTATAACAGGCTGTGCTGATAAGTGACAACAATAACATGCAGTCGTGCGCTGATAAAATTTAGTTTCCAGAAAAAAGTTTAGGTGATAGCGAAAAACGACTTTCACTATCGTCATCAGGGCACTGAACTCCATAGAAATCACATGTTTTTGTTCTGCGGCAATTTTCATTGTCGCACAGTGTTATCTTAAAGGACTCTTCGATACAAATATTCTTGATAAACTTACCTATATGTAAGTTCGAGTCGATATATATCGATTTATTATAGACTATTGTATATAAAGTCGAACTATTTTATTGGAATATAAAGTAACTCGACTAATTCGATTGTTCAAAAATCTGTTATCAATGCATTTCCGATATATCAAGTATGTGAGTAGTCGGTAGTAGATCGAGCATCTATGGACCATATAAAAATCGCAAAGCGAACGTAGTTATGTTTGGTTCATTCTACCGCTACGGATATATTCTCACACTTATCTTACAGGAATCAACTTGGATGGTAAAACTCAAAGTTTCTCACGAAACAATGCGAAGTATCAATTTCTAAGGAGAAAGTTAATTCGCAAACTAGCGCACTTTATCGAAGGATCCTTCCAATGCATTTCCAAGTTTTCTCAATTCTCCGCTCTGCCTTTTCTACCACTCTGTTCTTCCTCTGAAAATTTACTCGGCGTGAAATATTTGCCTCCCGAAACTAGGCCAGCTAGCACGCTCCGGCCACCATTTCTCGGAGGTTTTATGTTGATCTCTGCGATTATAGACCTTGCAGGAGCATAAAATGCATTTGCGTCACGGGGGAAGGAGAGGGAACACTCTGCTGGATAAAACAGATAACACCACTTGCACTTGTTTCGCCAAGAGCTCTTAAGGCGACATCGATGTCAAGTTAGTTTCAATTTCCCTTGGTAGATGGGGGAGCGAGCAACGAGAAAGAAATCACGAAAATTAAATTAACTGCTTGTTTGTTTCATGCTGTTCTTTCTTTCAGGGTTCCACATCCTGCACCAGCCGGAAGAAGAAAAGTATTAAAAACTATCATGGTTCATGCTGTGCAGTTGAAAGGAGAGTGAATTAGTAGATCCCCAAGAAGATATGTACACGGAATTCAATTTTAAATAAACAAACTTTGGTCTCGATGTAAAAGTCAGTTCTTGAAAGCTACCAATACATCTTAAGTGACGTGGTAGTGAGGTTAATAACTTCCAGCTACCTCACCCTTCAGAGCCCGAAGATGCTTGAGCTTATCGTGTGGTAATGTATTTGCTGGATAATAAGTATTAGTCGCATTGAGAAGTTTTTTAAAGGTTAATTTAAATTTTTGATCTTTAACATCTGTATATAAAACTAAAAAAAAAAAAATACACTCTGTCTCGGTAATCTCTGGAGCAAGCGAACGAAAACAAGCCTCTGGCTCGACCAATGAACGCGAGAGAGAGGGGAAGTGAGTGCATGGAGGGGGCAACGGAATTGCAACTATCATACGTTTGCAGTAGCGCGCACTGCATTGGTCCGCCTACATGCTTTCTCTCAATCTCTACAGTTATGCACGGCTTTGGTCCACAGATTCCAGAGATAAGAGTGTAGAACAAAATAAATGAGTGATTAATGTCATATTTTTCTTCTTGTGCAGGAATAAAAAGCCGATCAACTTCGTGACCTTGGGTGATTCACAAGTTTTACGCAGTAAGTCCAGTATGAAGCTTAGTGAATTCAGCATCAAATTTTGAAGAATGCAGGTACCGGGTGGCCAGAATTAAAGTTACCCAACTCAGAGCCCTCTGTAGCCTATTTGAGTTATCGTAGAACTGTGAAATTTGGTGAATCCACTATGCAGACCATGGGGAAGAGGATGGCGATAAAAATAGTTCAATTTTCCGCCACCAAGTTGAAATGTGGCGCTGTACTTCCATGGTGGGTTATACAAATACTCACGTTAAGTGATTTAGCTGAGTTATTAATTAGAAAGACATTTGTTAATGGCTGAAAGTTGCGAAAAAATAATCTCTCGTTTATTGCAAGGTAAAGGCAAATCCATTGGCGCGATTTACGTCATTATTACAACCCATCATGGAAGTAAAGCGCCACATTTGAACCTGGTGGCGGAAAATTGAACTATTTTTTTATCGCCATCCTCTTCTCCATGGTCTGCATAGTGGATTCACCAAATTTCAGAATTCTACGATGCCTCAAACAGGCTACAGAGGGCTCTGAGTTGGGTAACTTTAATTCTGGCCACCCGGTATATAAAATTTGATGAAGCTCAACTAAAGTAGACATAACTTAAGACAGCTAATGCTGGTTTAGAATTTGAAACATCTGTTGAATAGTTACTAATTGCCTCCACGAAATAAAAGATGGATTATTTTTGTTATTCAACACTGTCCCAGGGTGGCTACAATTTATTTGTGTGTGTTGTTTCTGCAGCACAATTGCTACATGAGAGGACTGGGCAGTTACTATCGCACTGCAGTTATGTGTTTGCAATCATTTTATCACGAAAGGAATTAAGCGTGTCAGAGTACCTGGGTTGCATAATTTAAGAAACAAGCACGCAATTTGTACGACACGATTCTACGATAAAAATCACCTACCGGAATTTTTCTATAAATACAGTTTTTAAAAAGAAATGGTGCACGCCTTTCTTTCCCAGTGTCGCACGAACCATAGATAGCAACGCCAAGTGAATGTAATTTAGAACAGATTCTGATATAGACTAGAGCGAGGATATTTGCAAACTTTATAAACGATTCATTTGATTACTTTTATTCTAAATATCCGAGACAGGCAAAGTTTTAACCGAATATCAGCACTTTCACCTTAAGAACTGGCAGTCCTGGGTTTGATCCCCTCTGGGGGTTCCACAATTTCCGTGTTCAGTCAGTACTGTGATTACGTCTTGGGAAGCTACAAAGGGAGATAGACACGCTTCATCCAGTGAAAGATACTTGGCTAGGCTTGGCTCTAAAAGGGTTCTTGCACCAAGAAGTTTAAAATCCCTTTATATGTGCTAATCTCGGAAAGTCTTCGCTTGTTGCTTGGCCTATTCATTTGACGCTAACCAATCTGGTATAGGGACCAGCAATGAATTATTATAATTAATAGTAACAAATACAACAATCGATCTCATTCTTACAACTACACAATACCAAAAGGACACCTCGACACCTTCATATTTGGAACCACGATATGTTTCCCCTACACATCTCTCCTGCCTGTATTTACGAACACACCCTCGCACATCCTCCCTCTCTTTGTTTAGGAGCCTACGGCCCGTTTGGTGTCGCTGCTAGGTTCACAGTTTATTGCTAATGCTGAGGCATTGCAGGTTTCCTGAGGGGGATTCCCCTGTCCCGCGCTTTTTCCCCTCGCGTGTGTGCACGGTGGCTTTTCAGAGGATGGACGACCCGGCTTCTAATTGGTCCAGGAAGGTGTGTTACGAGTTAATCACCATAAATTCTTCCCGTGTTATCAGAGGCTCCGAGGAGAGCAGGGGCGGATCGATTCACGGGCGCCCCGGGCTTTCTCAAGCAAAGGCAGAGGCGAAAAATCTGGAGGAACAGCCAAAGCTTGGAGCTCCAGAATTCCTCTCCTTCAAGAATTACCTTTTTCATCTCCGGAAGAGGAATTTGGCTCCAGCCAATAAGCGGGGAAGGAAGGTGAGTACAAAGGGAGAGTGTGGGACAAACAGTAAAAAGTGTTTTCCCTTTAAGGTTTCTTCGAAGCGATACTTCCTTTTACTACCAGCCGTGACTACGTGTGTGCATATAAGGTGGTTGTGTATGGAGGTAAAACGATTGGCATTATCACAGAAAATGTAAGATGTAGAACGTAAAGGAATATGCATGGAATTCGAGTTAATCTTCAAGAGCAGGATACAGGCATCATAAGGAATTAGAGTTAATATTCATGAGCAGGATACAGGCATGCATACATTTGCAAGGGTTTTCGAGTTAATCTTCATGGGCAGGATATAGGCATGCATAGAATTGCAAGGAATTCGAGTTAATCTTCAAGAGCAGGATACAGGCATCATAAGGAATTAGAGTTAATATTCATGAGCAGGATACAGGCAAGCATACATTTGAAAGGAATTCGAGTTAATCTTCATGGGCAGGATATAGGCACGCATAGAATTGCAAGGAATTCGAGTTAATCTTCAAGAGCAGGATACAGGCATTATAAGGAATTAGAGTTAATATTCATGAGCAGGATACAGGCAAGCATACATTTGAAAGGAATTCGAGTTAATCTTCATGGGCAGGATATAGGCATGCATAGAATTGCAAGGAATTCGAGTTAATCTTCAAGAGCAGGATACAGGCATCATAAGGAATTAGAGTTAATATTCATGAGCACGATACAGGCATGCATACATTTGCAAGGGATTCGAGTTAATCTTCATGGACAGGATATAGGCATGTATAGAATTGCAAGGAATTAGAGTTAATCTTCAAGAGCAGGATACAGGCATTATAAGGAATTAGAGTTAATATTCATGAGCAGGATACAGGCAAGCATACATTTCAAAGGAATTCGAGTTAATCTTCATGGGCAGGATATAGGCATGCATAGAATTGCAAGGAATTCGAGTTAATCTTCAAGAGCAGGATACAGGCATCATAAGGAATTAGAGTTAACATTCATGAGCACGATACAGGCATGCATACATTTGCAAGGGATTCGAGTTAATCTTCATGGGCAGGATATAGGCATGCATAGAATTGCAAGGAATTCGAGTTAATCTTCAAAGAGGATCATTCTACAATATGCTTCAACCAATATTTGGTAATGACCACATTGACCTATCAAATCGTTGAGCAGAGTTTCTCTCTCTCTCCCGAAAGTAGAAACCTAAAACTTCTCTTAGGTCTTGTTACATGCACTCTGTGCATATTACAATCCATGGGCGTTGGCTAGGCAGGAAGTAACAGTCGACCAGGAAAGGAAAGTCACGTAACTTAAAGGACTAGATACTTGCCTGCCACTTGGCACGTAAACTAGCCTTCCTCTACATAGGAAGGTTGAGTACACAAAGTTAGTTGTTGCTTAGCATTTCATTTAGCCAAGGATAGAACCTTGGCCCTTAAAGTTTTATATAGGTCTTTCAGATTTTACGTCGGGCGCTCTAGAAGCTGGAAAGGGAATTGGGGAGCGGGAAAGAGACCAATCCAGCGCAATAAGAACCGCAGCAGCGTGTAGAACGATGTTCACGTAGTACTTATTTCCGCCACGTCGTATCTCTCGGCGTCGCCGCTGTTGTCTGGTTGGTCGGCGGCGAATTCCCCGCTCCCCACTTCCCTTGCCAGCTTCTAGAGCGCCCGCCGCAAGAACTGAAAAGACCTATAATAAGGGTTTATGCTCACTAGATCTAGATATCGTCAGAGACATCATCTCGCTTCTAAGCGACCGGAACAAGATGTGCCATCATGGCTTTCCTAGAACTTGGACTCTCTGCGAAAATAGCCCATAGTCAATTAGAGGTCGTTAGTTTGGTCTCTTGTCTGCTGTCCATGGTTGTCCATTTTCTCCGGTTAGTTAGTTGCTTCCATTTTTGTTGACCGATTCATTGTTCTTGTGTTTGGCTGATGTCTGTGGGTTCGACTCTTGTCCATTGTCGTTGACTTGTGATTGGTTAATTTTTAGTTGTCCACATATGGTTGCAAAGGTTGGTTGTTGGATGTACGCTGTTGCTTCGTGTAGGGTTTATTTTCCTAGTCTTAGGTGGTTGGGTGTTGACAGGCGACCAGCGAACAGTTATTGAAAAATCTAATTAAAACGCAAATCAAACAGTAAGAATTTCATTGTGGGAATAACTCAGGGGTGTTTTACTTGTATTCACAGTTCAGATTAATGCGTTTATTGTAACACTAGGCAGGGTTAGTAACATATTCTAAGTGCTATATTCGTAACCAATTCGCTTATGTTAAGTATTGCAAATTTGAAGATCTCCAAGATTGCATTCTATGTAAGCCGAGCAGGACGGGTAGCACTTACCCTCACACAGGATGCCAATCACAAGCATTTGTAGGTTTTGTTTTAACATTGCCTAGACGCTCAGCTTGCGTTCAACCATACATCGCAGGTATTTTCGCAGTTATTCTCAGTTCTAAAAAGAATACCTCCCAAGGTCTGCATGGCACATCTTATTCCTGTCATTTAGAGTGCAGATGATATCTCTAGTGATATCTAAATCTAGTGAGCACAAACACTTCCTGAAAAACTTTCACGGTCAAGGTCCTACCCTTGGCTAAATCAAGTGGTAAGTCACAACCTACTTCCTGTGTTCTCAACCTTCGCATGTGGAGGAAGGCCAGTTCTATTTCTAACTCCACGTGCTCAGCGACAGGTAAGTATCACTTCCTTTAAGCAACGTGACTTTCCTTTCCAGATCGATTCTCAATTCCTAGCCTAGCCAACGCCCACGAATTGTAGTATGCACCAAGTGCACGTTACATTGTGTGCGTGCGTTTCTGTACCCTGTGTCAAAAATATATACATTTATTTATTGTTCAGCTGTTACATGCTATTTGCAATTTGTTGAGAAAAATTAGGTCCAAAATGTTTATTTAGAATAAAATATGATTTGCTGTAAAATAATACTAAAAAATACTGATTGCTTATAACTGTTAATATTTTTTCGCCTTTCATATACCCGACTGACAGAAAAAAAAACGTTTCACTGATAACTGAAGGAGGACGAGGGTTGGTAAGGGAACTGCAATAACTTCATCATCCAGCAATTAAGAAAAAAAGGAAGCAAATCAGCGTTTACCATTACGGTCCTGCAACAGACATTTCTTTACAATCTCTCTACTATTTCTTACAATACTGTAGATATGAAAAGCAGATTTGTAATCATAACTGCTATTTCTCCAGTCTACTCTTACGGCTGGCGGCCTACATGCTGGCAAGGGAAGTGGGGAGAGGGGAATATGCCGCAGACCAATCAGACAGACAACGGTGGCGCCGAGAGTTATGATGTGGCGGGAGGAAGTACTACGCGCACCTCGTTCTACAGGCTGCTGCGTTTCTTATCGCGCTGGTTTGGCCGCTTCCCTTGCCAGCATGTAGAGCGTCCACCGTAAGAGTAGATAAGACCTATGGTACGTTCTTCGCTTCTTTGTTCCGGAAAGTTACGTTAGCTTGGCGTTATGTTTTCTGGAACTGAAAGTCGCTGTTAATCAGCATAAAATTCTCCTGGGACATCGATTCCCAGCTCTCTCAGGTTCTCCACAAAAAAGGGGGGACATCCGGGGAAGCTCTGGGAATTTCTCCCCAGAAAATCTACCTGTTTTACATTCAACGAGGAATGTCGGTACACGTTAGCAAGGAAAATCTAGCACACTAAAGTACTAGTTGAACAAGGCAATGCAACAGAAACTATTTCTTATCTCATATTTCCTAAATCAACAGAAACATACTGCAAATCTGAAAGAACTGTATTGACAATAGCCCAGTCAATGAAGGGCAAAATACGTCGAATGTCGGGAATAATTCCGTAAAAAGCTGGATTTGATTGATTGATTTAATTGGTGTTTTAAGTCCACTTTATGCACAGTAAGGTTAATGGGGACTGGACCTACAGTTTAAAGTGGGATCCGAACCACTATGTGCCTCCACCGGGTATCGAACTCGGGGCCCCTTGATTATAAGTAAAAAGATGGAGTTAAGTCAGTTGTTAGACCATTACTAGGAGCGCAAAATCCCAAAAGTCTGCCCTTCCTTCCCCACCGGATTGGCATATTCTTACATATACTGGTATCTCTCTCCGTAACTAAAGTTCATAAGTAGATAATGTTTTTTAGTCTTGATCCTTATTAGATGGGCTACAAAAAGGGTTCTGTTTGATTTTTCGCTAATGTCAGTGGTTTTGTCGTAATTAAAAAAAATAGAAAATGTAATTAGTTTAGTACTTTTGGGAAGTGTTTACCTTGTAATTTTTGAATAAATTAAATGAAGGAAATCATTGATCATTTGATACGTACATCAACCTATCATTAATGTATTAAATGTAGTTCGCTAAGGAAGTCACTTTCTGTACTTATGTCATAAAACTTATTGGAAGAAGTTAATTAATTTCGTAAAACTTTGAACTCTTTTTCAAGAAATTAACTTAAAATCCACTAAAAAGTAGCTCCTGTTTTTCAGAACAAATATTTTAAATTCTATTTTATACAATTCGCAAAATTTACTTCAAAACAGAGGAAAATTAACAGTTTGTAGGCGCTGCTATCTACCGTCTATTTTCTTAAACAAAAAATTACTTTGAAGCCTGAGATATTGCTAAGAGCACTAAACCTAATATAACTTACTTGTTCCAGAATGAATAAACAGTTTTTAGGTTGGGCACATGGGCGTTTTAAGGGGGGGTTCAACGGGTCAACCCCTCTTTTGGTTCAGTAAAATTACCAGATTACCTGTTCTATCCGCTTATTTATAAAAATTTATTCGGAATAATTTTATTCTCCTAAATTAGAGACGTATAGAACGGGCTACGGATGGGAAATAAATTATGTAATTCCACACACCAGATGGGACTGCAGACCAAATGTCTGAAATTTCCTGATAGTTTCGGAATTTCAGCGATAAGAAACTGCATTAGGACTGTCAAAACAGTTATAATTCTGCCCCTCAAGTCTTCTTAAAGAAATTTGATTTTTATAAACACAATGCAAGAAAACCAGGGAAACACCGAAACATTCTCAAGTTGTTTGACAAAAGATGGACAGAAAAGTATCAATAATAAGTAGCGCGACTTGTGGATTTGTATTCACTAATTGTAGAAACTTTACATAGCCTAGCTTATAATTTACTAGTAGAGCAGAAATATTTCAGCAAGCTCTTCAGTTTCTTCTCTGTGTAATATGCGGGGAGTTTGAAACATCTCCACTTTTTCTAACCAAATTGTCTTCATGCAGTGTAACATTATGTTGGGCACCTCAAAAGGTGGACTGTGCAGTACTGTGAACATGTCAGTATTCTAATTAATTAATTAAAAAACAATTAAGAGACAGTTCTGAAAACTTTAATGACATTTATTCTAAAGCGGAGAAGGTTCAAAGAGACTATGATGAAAACATGAAGAGATCTAGAACACCCAGCCGCCAAATAGGAGGAACAATGCACCAGCTGAGAGCACAAAAGAATATTTACAAAGTAAACCATTATCGTCCATTTTTTAAAACTATTTTGAAAGTCAACACATTGCAAAATTGCAACAACTTATTCCAAAAATGTGAAATGGATATCCCTCATTCATTGGAACAGTGTGTCAAAATGTCTGGTTGATAGATTGGATTTTGATACCCTGATCATACCTAGGCCTGCTATACGTTTTTCTGGGACAATCCCGGAATGATATAATTTGTCCTGGTGACCAGAATAGTTTCTTCGGGATGCACAAATGTCCTGGAACCAGGTGGGAAATAAGAAATGATTAAGACTATACTTTCCTGAACTTTATTTATATTTAAATCCTCATTTTACTAAACAATCTAACTGTACATTGAACCGCTCCCTCTCGATAATACAAGAGTTATCGAGTTACAAGAAGATGCTGCAAAGATACTGTATGTTACTTCACGATAGCGCCGCCGTCTACTAGCAGCAGTGAATTTCAGTTGCAAATCTCTTCGATTGCATAGTAAGCTGTTTACTGTAAAAAGTTAGTGCTTGGGTGCCCGAACTGTTCAGTCCGCAATTCTCAAATAAAGTTTCGACATTGTGAGATAGCATCTTGGTTCATTATGGCACCGAAAAGGAATTGAAAGATTAATGATATACTTCGAAGTGGATTTCTGTTGTTCTTTCTTATTTAAGAAATGTAAAGAATATGATAATGGATATGTAAATATACAGAACTTTGTCGAGTCCAACACCTCCGTCCCCAACAAGCTTCCGATCAGCAATGTCCCGGATTTTTACTTATGATATACAGCAATCCTAATCATACCAAAAGTTGAACACCCCCCGCCCCCTTTACGTGAACTATATATACACCCAAGGGGCAGGTTAGGTTCTATGTTTTAGAGCAGCGTGTACAGCTGACTATAAATACTGCATATCAGAACAGTCACTGCTGATGCCCGGCTTAGACCTTTAACATTACAAAACAGTATAACTTTAGTTACATTCAATTTCAAATGAAACTTGCTGTTTGTATGGGAGTGGCAACTGTGGCCATTTGCGAGAATCACCAGTACTTCGAGTTGACATGACGCACATGCGCGGGTGTAACGCATAAATTCCAAGATGGCGGAGTGGACGGTTCAGCAAAAAGTGTTCTGCGTTCTTTCACTTGCAGAAAACAAATCTGTGAAGCTTGTTCAACGTTCAACGTCACGACAATGTTCCTTCTTATGTGAGTATTATTAAGTGTGATAAACAACTAAGAGGAACTGGAAGTGTTGTGTCGGTGCGCGGGAAGTACGCGAAGCGGAAGGTATCAGAGGAAAACATTGAAGTGATTCGCACTGCATGCACAAGAAGTCCAAGAAAATCAATAAGACGTGCAAGTTTAGAGTTCAACATTCCTCGGTCTACTATCCATGACGTTGTGCACAAAAGGTTACGTCTACGGGCATACAAGATCCAGTTACATCAACGAATTTATCCTGATGATAAGCCTAAAAGACAGACGTTTTTGGACAAAATGTTAACCGAAACTGACAACAAGAATGCTTTTCTGGGCAAGGTGTGCTTTTCTGATGAAGCTGCATTCCACACGTGTGGCAAAGTCAACAAGCATAATTGCCGTTCCTATGTCGGGAAGTGACAATCCTCATGAGTTTCGTGAAATTATGAGAGACTCGCCAAACGTTAATGTGTGGTGTGGATTAATGAAAGAAAAGGTAATAGGCCCGTTCTTCTAAGCTAAAGAAACAGTGAGAGGTACGAATTATTTAGACATGCTTCAGTATTACACTGTGCCTCAAATGCCTCCACAAACCATTTTCCAACAAGACGGAGCCCCGGCACATTTTGCTATCATTGTACGAGAATATCTCGATGAGCATTTTCCTAGACGATGGATAGGAAGAGGATCTAAACCACTTGCTTGGCCTCCACGCTCGCCGGATCTTTCCCCCCTAGACTTTTTCTTTTGGGGGTTCATCAAGAACTAAGTCTACAGTATGCCTGTCGAAAACTTGGAAGAACTGCGTAACAGAATTCGTCAGGCAATTAACAATGTGACCCCTCAAATGCTAGTGAATACCTGGACAGAATTGGAATATCGGTTCGACATCTGCCGTGCCACAGGGGTAAATTTTGGTAATAAAATTGTGTTTCTCTGCAAAATTATGCTCTTTTGTAATGTTAAAGGTCACCCTGTGTATCTCCAATATGCTAAAACTATTCCTAGTTGCTCGTTTCTGCTAGTTGTTTCCTAGCATTTTGAAGCGAAACGATGTGAGAATATAATTTAGCAATGTACCAGAATCTCAAATATGTACTTTGGAACACACTTTCCCTTTACTCTTTGAGATTTCTTTCCCAGATATCCAATAGAAGACCACTGTATATTTTTCTAAGCAGCGATATTCCCAGCGGGAAAATTTCCCAGGAATGAGAAACTCTGGAATAAAAGTTAAAAGAGGGGAAAAATTATAAAAGTCTGCAGGAAATGCAAAATTCCTGGATCTCTAGTTACTGGTTTGTTTATCTTGCGGGTTTTTTTCCGTCCGTTGTTGACAATGGAAATGAGAGGGTTAGGAGACCAAGAGAAAAACTAATGGCTCCAAATTTTGCTCATCGTGTGGAAGTATTCTTAATGAAGTCTTGCGCTTTCAACCTTAAAGTAGAATGCATCACCACTAAGCATTAAGTCGTTCAGGTGGAAGGGGGAGGGGAGGAACATGGCGTGCCTTCACTTCCTCCTAAGCTTGAGAATCGGCAAACATTTACGAATTTTCATTAGAGTGTAGTGGCGGCACCAGAAAACAGCGTACGGGTGAACGAAATGTTTTAAGATGGACTCTGGTTAGGTGTCATCTTGTATCTTCTATTCTCCTTTCTCTCTTTTTCCTCCCTCCACTATATTTGAATCTCCTTCTTCTTTCCCTCTCTTTCCTTCATCCATTGTTATCTCCTTGTTTCTCTCCCTCTTCCTTTTTCCTCCCTCCACTATTTTTGAATCTCCTTCTTTCTGTTTCCTCCATCAATTGCTTTGAATCTCTTTTTCTCTTTCTCTTTCCTCCATCAATTGCTTTGAATCTCTTATTCTCTTTCTCTTTCCTCCATCAATTGCTTTGAATCTCTTTCCCTTTCCTCCCTCCACTCTCTTTGAATATCTCTCTCCCTCTTTTCTCCCTCCACTGTTTTTGAATCTCCATCTTTCTTTCTCTCTCTTTTTTTCCTCCACTGTTTTTGAATCTCTTTATTTTTCTTCCTGTCTCTTTCCTCCTCCACTGCTTTTGAATCTCTTCCTTTCATTCTCTCTTTTTTTTCCCTCCACTGTTTTTGAATCTCTCTTTTTCTCTCCTTCCTCCTCCAATGTCTTTGAATCTCTTTCTCTCTCTTTCTTTTCTACCTCCACTGTTTTCCAATCTCTCGTTTCCTTTTCTTGCTCTTTCTGTTTACGTTTATTTTACTTTTCTTCGTCTCTATCCTCCATTATTATTTATGTCGTGACGTAATTTTTTTAGTCAATATTTTCTATTCAGTTTCATCGTAATTTGAAAGTCGTTGAAATTGGGGATTAAAATGCTTAATCATGGAAAGTGTTTTAGATATATTTTAGATCGTATGGAATGGAGAAAAAGTTTGATTGTGTAGTAAATTTGGAGGTAAATTTTAGACCTTGATAGGACTTTCGGATGGAAATTCACATCTTAATGAAAATGATGGAGGGAAAACTTTAGGTCTCTGTGGGAATTTTCAAGGGCAAAATTTGGTCTTGATATGTATTCGGAGGGAAATATTTGGTAGAATTTTGGGGGGAAATTTAGGCAAGCGGGGATTTTTCGTGTGAAGAGGGAATTGAGCAATGGAAGGAAGCTCTCTCAGCAAACATGGAACACACGGAGACGTATTGTTCCACTTGAAGCCTGGGGATATTTCAGAACGAACAATCCAACTCCTCTTGACAATCCTTGCCTGGACTTAGAAACCAAGACTCCTTGAAACAAAACAAAACCGGTAATTTCGACCGCAACTCCCAACGGTCAGTATTCGCGGCGAGATATGAATTCTGTAATTGGTGGACGTTTCCGTCCAGAACAGTTCTACAACTTGAGTTCCTAGGAAACCCAAGGCGCAACTTTTAATTAAATTTCCCTTGGTACATAGATTAAGGGGGAGCTAGCGCCTCTTAATTTCCTAATCGGCATGCAGATGGCTTCGGGTTGGAAGCGGTGAAGTTGGGACCACCCATGGAGAATGGTTTCAAAGAAAATTGAGTTCCTGGTACGTACCAAGTCTTGTTCTTAATCAGGCTATAGAGCGAAATTGATAATTTTTATTCCAATGTGTTACGTTCGTGTGACTTGGGGATGTTAGTGTATAATGAACACATTTTAATATTTCGAATACGGTATTTCAGATATCCGGATAGGTCTGATGTCCGAATATTTCGGATAATCCGAATATCCAAACATTTCGGATAATCCGAATATCCAAACATTTCGGAAAATCCGAATATTCAAATATTTCAGACAATCCGAATATCCAAATATTTCAGAAAAAACAAATATCCAAACATTTCAGACAATCCGAATATCCAAATATTTCAGACAATCCGAATATCCAAATATTTCAGACAACCCGAATATCCAAATATTTCAGAAAAAACGAATATCGAAATATTTCAGACAATCCGAATATCCGGATAATTCGGATATATGAAATCCGGAGAGAAGATTAAGCTTGACGTCCACAGATACGCAGAGAAATGCGGCAACAGAACGCAACAAGCTCGTTTTCGGCGTCTCAGTGGGCGATAACCTTTAAGATAACCTGCAGATTTCTGGCACGGAAATTCCCGCTTCGGTTCCGCGCGTTTCCCTGTAGTGGGCGTTACACCATTTAATTTCAATAGAAGCAGACAGCAGAAGTTCTGTTGCCGCGTTTCGCCGTGTCTCGGTGGGCGTTAAGCTTTATCCGATATCCGGATCCCTAGTCCAGATTTGGGTGACAATGAATCTTTACTAGCAGATAATCTGAATCGAACGTTATCCTTTGCTTACTGTACCCTTAACTACACTTAACATAGCACTGTGAGAGAGGACTTAGCAAGTTAAATAGCCAAGAAAAACGTTAACTGAATTTTATTTTTTAACATTTTTTTTAACTCCCTTCTCCATTTGTCACTACCTCCTATTTTTCTCTGGCATCGGTACTGCTGTATGATTAGACATATAGGCTAATCGGGACTGGGCCTAGAGTTCAAAACTTAAATCCGAACCACTGCATGGTGATCTCACTGGGAATCTAACATGAAATGCCTTGATTACAAGATGGCAGCGTTAGCCACTATGCATCGCGAAGGACTAGCAACACGGAGGACTATTTTGGATATAAGTTCAGGCACCAGGGTCTCGTTAGCTTAAAAATAATTCATTTACTGGGAAGTGCTACTTGGAAGAAAGGTCAAGGCAGTCCAATAGAGTAGACATGGTACAGAGACGGCCTTGTAAAAAATTGGAACGAGACCAAGAACGACACAGATCTCACCAAAATCGAGATGAGACAGAGATTTAGTGCCCAAAACTCTGATATGGTAACTAAAAAAAATAACTAAATCAAATTTACTTTGCTATGCGAATTCATCTTATATACCCGATTACGTATGTATACGTAAATCGTATATTTTGTTATAGTAATTACAATTCAATAATTCAGTGGCAATTGGGGGCCTAAGGATACATTCGTACTGGATAAACTGTCGTTTCTCGAGGGTTCGTAGCGTTGAAACGAAGCTTCAAAGAGAAAACCCTTTATAGGCTATTAGAGTTTGCGTGGTGATATATATTGCATATGCTGTTTATACTATATGTTTCGAGAATCGAGACGAGACTTAGGCTTACATTTTGAGACAGAGACGAGACCAAGACAGTCATTGACAACTCGATACGACCCTTTTAAACCTATTACAGTCGATAACACTGGCTTTGGATCCAGGCGCCAGGGCCTCGTCATCCTGCACATCTTCCCAATTAGCCACACCTTACAACCAACCAGTGAATTGCTACGTGCTGTGATAGTGAGAACGTGTCATTTTAAAGGAATAAAGCCGAAGTCGGGAACCCTGAAAATGCAGATATTTGTCACGCTCTGCAATGAATCCAGAAACTCCGAGAAATAAAAGTATTTACGCCCCCTCCCGCTTGATATTTTGCCGTTTTCGTGCGCATAATCTTGGAGTATTTGCATCATTGTCGCGAAAACTTTTCCTGCGGATTGTTTTCCTTCCAGCTGGACATGGGTTGAAGTTGATGTCCCTTCCCCTGAGGCACCTTCCAACTTTTGGACAATGATTGATAGTCCCCATTGATATTCATGAATCGGGAACGTGTGAGGCGGAGCGTTGTCTTGCTGCAATATATCGTTCGGGAGGTGACGGCTCGGTCATGCGTTAACAGATTCCGTAACACCAACATCTTGTTCCCGGATAAAGTAGCTCTCTGTGCTGGCATCGGACACACACTTTCCCGTTGGTGCTAAATCCTGTGTATGTGCTGTAACAAATGGTTAGAATCCTGTTTACTCCACGAGGATCGCAAATCTGAATTTTTTTTGCGTAGCGTGAATAACTTTGTAGCTGTCACTTTAAAAGTACCATGAACTTTTGGCAAAATTTTTACAGCAATTTCTCACTCTTTTTCGCATAAAGACATGATATGTATGCATTGGAAAGAAAATATTTGCTAGAGACGCAAATCATGAGTAAAACTGCAATGCTGATCAATCTCCCCACAAATGAGGAAATCGTGCGTAAATGTGTTGGATTTAAGTAAGTAGATAATGCACCACATGGATATGCCAAAAGAAAATATACTGGTAGTAGTGTGTGTGTATATATATATATATATATATATAGATAGATAGATAGATAGATAGATAGATAGATAGATATGTGTGTGTGTGTGTGTGTGTATTTCTGCCATTGTCCAATTTTTGCCATTTTCAAAACTAATTAATCTCTATTAATGAACGAGACTCACTCGAGTGTTAGTACAGAGTGTCAATTTATTTATATACATATATACACGATTCACTTGAGACTAACACCGTGGAAATCAATAAATTTTTGTTCCTTGTCTCTGGCCGGAATCATTGACGGGTTTAGCGCGAGGGACTAGTGCACCTCCCAAACAAACGGGTTAACTATTGCATATAAAAAGTATTGATAGCATTATATTAAAAGCAACAAAAAATATTCGAGCTATCCTTTTCAGAGAATCAAAAAGTATTGATAGCATTATATTAAAAGGAACAATAAATATTCGAGCAATCCTTTTCAGAGAAGCAAAAAAGTATTGATAGCATTATATTAAAAGGAACAATAAATATTCGAGCAATCCTTTTCAGAGAAGCAAAAAAGTATTGATAGCATTATATTAAAAGGAACAAAAAATATTCGAGCAATCCTTTTCAGAGAAGCAAAAAGTATTGATAGCATTATATTAAAAGGAACAAAAAATATTCGAGCAATCCTTTTCAGAGAAGCAAAAAAAGTATTGATAGCATTATATTAAAAGGAACAATAAATATTCGAGCAATCCTTTTCAGAGAAGCAAAAAAGTATTGATAGCATTATATTAAAAGGAACAAAAAATATTCGAGCAATCCTTTTCAGAGAAGCAAAAAGTATTGATAGCATTATATTAAAAGGAACAAAAAATATTCGAGCAATCCTTTTCAGAGAAGCAAAAAAGTATTGATAGCATTATATTAAAAGGAACAATAAATATTCGAGCAATCCTTTTCAGAGAAGCAAAAAAGTATTGATAGCATTATATTAAAAGGAACAAAAAATATTCGAGCAATCCTTTTCAGAGAAGCAAAAAGTATTGATAGCATTATATTAAAAGGAACAAAAAGTATTCGAGCAATCCTTTTCAGAGAAGCAAAAAGTATTGATAGCATTATATTAAAAGGAACAAAAAATATTCGAGCAATCCTTTTCAGAGAAGCAAAAAAGTATTGATAGCATTATATTAAAAGGAACAAAAAATATTCGAGCAATCCTTTTCAGAGAAGCAAAAAGTATTGATAGCATTATATTAAAAGGAACAAAAAGTATTCGAGCAATCCTTTTCAGAGAAGCAAAAAGTATTGATAGCATTATATTAAAAGGAACAATAAATATTCGAGCAATCCTTTTCAGAGAAGCAAAAAGTATTGATAGCATTATATTAAAAGGAACAAAAAATATTCGAGCAATCCTTTTCAGAGAAGCAAAAAGTATTGATAGCATTATATTAAAAGGAACAATAAATATTCGAGCAATCCTTTTCAGAGAAGCAAAAAGTATTGATAGCATTATATTAAAAGGAACAAAAAATTTTCGAGCAATCCTTTTCAGAGAAGCAAAAAGTATTGATAGCATTATATTAAAAGGAACAATAAATATTCGAGCAATCCTTTTCAGAGAAGCAAAAAGTATTGATAGCATTATATTAAAAGGAACAATAAATATTCGAGCAATCCTTTTCAGAGAAGCAAAAAGTATTGATAGTATTATATTAAAAGGAACAATAAATATTCGAGCAATCCTTTTCAGATAAGCAAAAAGTATTGATAGCATTATATTAAAAGGAACAATAAATATTCGAGCAATCCTTTTCAGAGAAGCAAAAAGTATTGATAGCATTATATTAAAAGGAACAATAAATATTCGAGCAATCCTTTTCAGATAAGCAAAAAGTATTGATAGCATTATATTAAAAGGAACAATAAATATTCGAGCAATCCTTTTCAGATAAGCAAAAAGTATTGATAGCATTATATTAAAAGGAACAATAAATATTCGAGCAATCCTTTTCAGAGAAGCAAAAAGTATTGATAGCATTATATTAAAAGGAACAATAAATATTCGAGCAATCCTTTTCAGAGAAGCAAAAAGTATTGATAGCATTATATTAAAAGGAACAAAAAATATTCGAGCAATCCTTTTCAGAGAAGCAAAAAGTATTGATAGCATTATATTAAAAGGAACAAAAAATATTCGAGCAATCCTTTTCAGAGAAACAAAAAGTATTGATAGCATTATATTAAAAGGAACAAAAAAAAGGAAAAAGCCTGTGGACGAAAGAGAGTAATAGCGTGTCCCACATGATTTCTTTCGACGAATGCTTAGTAGTAAACACAGTCATGTTATGTTTATAAAGCACTGTATACGAGTTTCATGTTTGCTAGATTATATTTTCAGAGATGAAACTCGTACAAGGGCTATAATTTGAGCTACAAGTTGGTGAGGATGAGGAGGAATAAGTAGGAATTTTGTGACCATGTAGAGGCCGTACATTTACATCCGTTGCCTTGGATGACTTGTCTGGAGTTGAATTTGAGTGAAATCAGTTACAGCGTTTTTAGATGGTGGGCTTTGAAAGTTGTACCAAAGCTTCGGAAAATACATTTCGCGCAGTTGGTGAGTGGAAAACACATTTAAAATGGAAGAGCGTCTGAGAAATGTAACGTGTTTTGCAAAGAAAGAAAGTAAGAAAGAATTAAAGAGAGAAGGAAAGAATAATGAAAGAAGTGACAGTGTGTTTTCATATGATTTGATTTATTTTCCTTCGTTTTTATTTCACTTTTGGCTAATCGCGAAAATAAGTGATGATATTTATGAACGGACATTTACAAAATAACACCCATTCCCAGGTCGGGATTCGAACCCAGGACCTCTGGTGTCGTAACTTGCGTGCTGACCACTCCGCCACGAAGATCGGCTGTGTTACAGACTTTTGTTGTCAGCGCGAAAAAAATATCTGAAAGACTCTTGTAGTCACTTCGATGAATATACTGTAAGAGTCTTGTTGTCACATGGAGCCTCCCAGATTGCGCAGGGGTAACAACATCGCCTTGTTATCAAGGGATCCCGATGCACGGTAGTAGCACAGAGTGATTCGGGTCTCACTTTAAACTGTAGGTTCAGTCCCGACTAGAATATCTGTGCATAAGGTGGACTTAAGAACTAAAAGGTTTGTTGTTACCTCGATGAACAATCTTGTACGCCTCTTAAAACAGAGTATTTTTGTCACATCGATGAATAATTTGAAAGGGACTTGCTGGCACCTCGATGAACAATTATTCGCCTCTTATGACAAGAGTCCTGCTGTCACCTTGACGAATATAATGTTTTCTTGCATATCACCTGCATCGCGGCATCGACTACCATTCAAGGTACTATTTCAACATTGGCTCGGTAGTTCTCCAGTGAACCGAAACACAAGATATCCCGCAGCAAAACCAGATTACGGCCGCAAGACAAAGAAATCTCGCAATTTCCCTCTCAAATGACAAGCACGTGCCAAAGTAGCACATCCAGAGCTCTTCATCTTCGGCTACGCCTTTTTTTCTCTCTCGCATCTCTCCTCCGGCAAAGTTGCATAAATCTTCCTCGCGAATTCTAATTGCATTTTAGCGAGAAAAAGAGTGTGCCTGGAGGATAGGCCGTATAATGCGCTAATAAATCAAACGATTACACTATCTCCTCTGATTTTAGTCAAAAGGACGGCCCAAGGGTAACTGAAACGGAAAACGATTGATACGAAAGTTTCGGCAACTCCTGAATTCTAAATCATGCACCTCTCCGAAGTCCCACCGGGTGACAGATATTCCCATCATAACCGATGGCCAGGTTTTTCTCCTTCTCGTCTCATACTCGATTTCCAATCTGTTGTCTCAATCTGTAAGATTGATAACCTTGCATGGAGCCTTGGTAAAGTACATATGGTATGCAATTAAGTATTCAGTTCTTAAATATAAACATGTGTTTCGCTAAGTCATGACGTGAAGTAATGGACTCTCGTTCTCATCTTGATCGATAATCTTCTTTATCTTATGAAAGTCTTCTTTGTCATCCCGATGAATAATTTGAAAGTCTTGTTGTCATCTCGTTGAACAATCTTGTTCATCTTTTATGATAGTAGTGCTGTTAGCCAGCATCCGTGGCGGAGTGGTTAGCACAGTGCGCTAATACACCAGGGGTCCCTGGTTCGAATTCCGGCCAGGGCATGAGTGTTCTTTGTGAGTGTCACTTCATCAGTTACATATCATCACATATCCTCATCTTCGCGATTGGCCAAAAGTGGCAAAAAAGAAGTAAAATAAGCCAAATCAATCAATCAATTAATTGCGATGTCAACTCGATGAATAATTTGAAGCTCTGTTTGTCATCTCGATGAAAAATCTTTTTCTTTTTTTATGACAGTCTTGTTGTCACTTAGATGAAACATTTGAAGAATCCTGTTGTCATGCATCGATGAACAATGTTGCTCGCTTCTTATGACAGAGTCTCATTATCTCCATAATTAATCTTGGGCCTCTCCGATGGCGTAGTGGTAACGTCGAGGTTGGATAGCCTGTAGAGGAGCATTGTTCGGATCCACTTTCAACTGGATGTCTGGTCCCGTTTAGCCATATTGTGAATAAGTGGACTTAAAAACGAAGTCAATAACCCTATGAAAGATGTTATTATTACCTTTGATTTGATTTGCTTTATTTATTTCGCTATTGTGCCACTTTTGGCTAATTTGAGATGGGGTGTGTGATAACATGATGAAATGACACTGACAAACATCCATGTGAAGGCCGGGATTCCAACCCGGGACGCCTGGCGTCGTAGCGCAATATGCTAACCACTCCGCCACGGGGTCCGGCTGTTATTATTATCTAAGTGAATAAATCTTTGTTCTTGTTTATTTTAATGTCTCGTTCTCATTGTTATGACTAAGTCTTGTACATTTCGGTATGAATAAATGTTCTTGTTTCGATAAATAACTTTGTTCGCGTCTGGTATTTTCATTTATTTTATGTCGCTTTTATGCCATTTTGCTAACAGCAACGTAGAGGATTAAATTTGATTTGATGAAATTGAGGCAGGACATTCACAAAGTAACATGCGCATTCCACGACTCGATCCGAGAACCTTCGTGGTGACATTGTGAAGATAGTTTCGTTGCCTTCTGGATGACGAGAGTAGCATTCTTCTTCGTAGTCTTAGCACGAGAGCAGATCGAAACTGGATATTCCGGTCTCGTTTAGTCTCGGTAGCACACAAGTTAGGAATGTACAGTCAAAACGGCCTTGAAAGAATAATGACAGAAAACAAACACAAAACTTCACGTTGAATACACGCACATCATCCGATCAAAGAACTGATAGAGTTCGCATAAAAGGAAATATTTCGTATCGAGAAAGAGCAAGTTTGAAATCGAAACGAACCTGGATTGTGTGTTAAAGTCCAAAAGTAAAACAGACCCAATTTTCCGAGTCAACTTTTTTGACAGATGATTGAAGGGTATCAAAAGGAATCTTGAAAGTGGGAGAACTTTAATTTCCTTTAAATTTCGACGGAGGTAAAGCTATATCTATGGCCAAAATATAAAGTAAGAATAATTACAAGTTAGTTTATTTTCTATTAATAAATGGTAGTTCATCTATTATTTTATCTACGTGTATAATATATATATCTTGTTAATCCGATTTAAATGATTCTTAAATGTTTCAGAATATCCTTGTTAAGTTAGTTTCTTCAAACTGCAATTTCAGTTCATAGTTCTTCTATACCCTGTCCAAGCTAACTGTGGAGCAAGGCCGCGCATAGAGAAGCGAGGGAAATCGAGTAGCCAGAGATGAGCAGTACACGCTACTGGGAAGGCAATCGCTTTCCCGCACTCCAAGCAATTCCGTTCCTCTCACGTGTTCATTGGTGGAGCCGTCTCGCGTCACTACTTGCGCAGACTTGATTTCGTTTGCCTGCTCTACAGTTAGCTGGGACAGAGTTTAGTTTCTGCAGTTGCAGACTAGCGAGGCTCTGACGTCTGGACCTTGCCAGCGTAATACTTTATGAGACTTGTGTTGTATCATGCCCATGTGTAATCATGCTCTTCATCTATTTCATTTTATCACCATTCATCATCATCTTCACAATTAACCAAAGTGGCAGAAACACCAAGTAAAATAAATCAATCCATTAAGAGTTTCTGCAGCTCCATTTACCTTATCGCAGGACTTCGTACTATATTCTTTATGTTCGAGTGTTATATTTACGTCATAGATATTTTATATTGCCTTTTTTGGGGCTCAAATTTTCCAAGTAATAAACACTATGTTGCAGCAATTCTCCATTGCAAAAGAATACTTTGATCCAAAGATGTGAACTTCGTTTCCTACCATCAACAAACCCAAACACGTTGCCAGGGCGAAGGAATGCGCCGACTGAATTATGGTTTATGCAGTCCTGTGATGTGCTGCAGCTATATGAATAAGGGAAGGGCCAAGAGATGCTGGTGGGAAAACAAACTCAATTTCATTGGACTAGTAGGACACGTGACAATAAAAACCAATACTTTTGGAGTGAAGGTGACACAGTACAGTCATCACCAGGCACGGAACACGATGGAGTGGGTCTAAACATGAAGTAGTAGACCCAACGGCAAAAGAAACGACAGTAGGCGAAATGTCCATCACCATTTTAATTCGGTCTCTATTACACAACGTGATGATAATGAATTGAAACATTGACGCCAATAAGCAGAGAACAATGCCCGCTTCGAACCAACATGGTTTCATTCCTTAAAACAACACAGGATGTAGAATAAAAAAAAGTAATGAAAATAGCGGTGCACAATTTGCCTACCATTATCTTTGCCGTTGACTGTACGAGCTAAGAAACAATCGGAATTCAGAGCCGAGAGTAAAAGTAGCGCTGTGAATCTGTGTGCCCTTCTGATAGTATTTAAATATAGCTCTTTCAGTTCTTACGGCGGGCGCTCTAGAAGCTGGCAGGGGAACATGCCGCTGACCAACCAGAGAACAGATCACCTAGTGGTGGAGCCGAGAGTTACGCAGTCGCGGGAGGAAGCTGCAGCGCTAACCTCGATCTGCACGTTGCTGTGTTGCCAATTCGTCGCGCTGCTGATGGTGTTTTGCCCCAGTGTTGATTCCTGTTTGTTATGAGCGGAATGTAGGAATAACATGCGTGGGAGAGTAATTGTTGTCGCGTCGTGTATTGCCTAACTGCATTGTTTCGTCGATAAACGTATATGTGGCATGTGATGTGACGTTAATTTGTACTCTTGTTGTTCCATTGGGAGCTTTGTGTTTATCAACGCAGTAAGTTTCCTTGGCAAGAAAATAATCAGTAGGGTTCATGAATATTTTCAAAAGGAAGTAGAAAACAGTGGTCCTTTGGTAAGTGTGCTCAAAGTGCAACAGAGAGTGTCGGAAGCTTGTGGAGTAAGTACGCGAACTGTGCGGTGTATTGTTAGGGAAGGCAAAGACAGTCTTGAAGCGCCGGGTTCCACGTCATTTGAATCACCGCGCAAACGAATCAAAAGGAAGAGTATCACAAAGGCAATCGACGGTTGCGATAAAGATATAATAACAAGAATTATCCTCGTGTATTATGTAACACTGAACAAGTTACGCGTTGATTTGCAAACACAAATACGCTTTCAGTGGCGAGTTTCGTCGTTGTGGAGGATACTGAAGTCTATGGGGTTCAAGTACAACAAGGGCAATGACGGTAGACGATTTCTGATAGAGAGAACATAGTTACAGCCAGAGTAACGTTTTTGCGAAAAATGCATCTTCTCAGAAATAAGGAACGTTTCCCTATATATTTTATTTAGATGAAACGTACAAGATGGGGATAATACGCATACTCAGGCCATACGCGATCAATGGGACGTCTGTATTTCATGGTTCTTCCGATCAACTCACCTTTCCCGCCACTCTGGCAACGCTGCAGTCTCTCTCTCTCTAACCGGCTTGTCTCGTTGCGCTGGATAGGTCGTTTTTTACAGTAGAAAAGTACACCCAGTTCCAATCATCTCTGGAGCAAGACCACCCATAGCGTCAGAGGGGGGGGGGGAGGAAATCGAGTGGGCAGAGCGAAGCAGTACATGCTGCTGGGAAGGCTGGTTACAGCAGTCGCTTCCCCCATACATGCAATCTCATTCCCTCTCACGTGCTCATTGTGGAACCGTCTCGTGTCACTACTTGAACAGAGACTTGTTTTCGTTCGCCTGCTCCAGAGATAACTGAGATAGGGTATGTGCTTTTGATAAATACAACTCGGTCAATAAGACCAGTTCAAGTTAGGTCAAGCCGGTAAATTTGTAAATTCGCCTAGCTCTCCTCGCCGAATGCTGAATGCTGTTGACCATATGACCATATGAACCATTGACTGATGAAAGGATCAAAGTACAGCCACAAAGGAGATCAATGCCTTATCCTGATATCGAACCCACGGCTTCTAATTTGGATAACGTCACATAGATTATTACTCCGAACTTTTAGTATAATTAAATGGGGCTTCCTGATATGGATATTTTGGAAACATTTTCCTTGTTTATTTAATTAATTATCTTGGCTGACTCTGAACTCTTCTTTATGTAAATTATTTTAGTCTAATATTTTAATATGACAAAAAGCTTACCATACAAACTGCTTTTTTCACATCTTCCTTCACATGAACTGTATTCCTTACCTGTAAAGAGAATGAAACAAAATCCGTGAGAATTCTGAATAAATTTTCCAACAAGAAATTTGCAATTACATTACGAAATTAATAAATCTAATGGTATTAGAATATCATGTGCAGTGTTTAAGAATTCGTCACTCTTCATTCATTATTTATCGTGTTTTTTTTTTACATAATTTTCCTTTTAGTAATTCTTCACTTATATTCTTTAACTATTTTTACCTTTGCCATGTGATCTGCCTTTTTATTTATTGTTGGTTTGACTCGTTCCTCTATTTAGTGCCTATTTTACTCTGTTATATTTACCTTCATCTTGATTGTCTGCTCTTTGTTGTAGTAATCACCTATCAGCATATTTATTCTGTGGCACATTTACTTGGTTATCTCTGTCCTCCTTCCTGCCATCGTTAATCTGTTACTTCTGTTTCCGTATCCTATCTTAGGTCTTTCCTCCGTATATTGCCAAATTTTTTCTTGGCTTTTCAACTTCTGCTCTTTCATCTAGTAATTTCCTCCAAATTTTCAAGCTTTACCCTTTATTATTACTTTTTTTTTACATTTTGTCAATTTTCTAAGTCTAAGATCATCCTCCATTTATTTTTGTTGACAATGTTTTATTTCCTAACATGCCCTGGCATCACTTTCTTCTCGAATCTATAGCCACAATTTAATATTTGTCAGATTCTATTTATTTTTCAAACTGTGCTCAGAGTTCTTGCCTTTATTGATTTCCAACTTTAGTTTTTGTCACATTTGCCTGCTTTTATCTTATCTTGGTTGCTGTATTCACTTATCTCTATTATCATATTTTTCTTTCCGAGCTTGATCTGGCACTGTATCGTCAACTTTATTCTTTGTCACATTTACTTCGCTTTACAAGTTTCGTCTGAGTTTACCCTCTGTAGTCGCCAACGTTAGTACCATCCGTTTTTAATTGTATTTATGTTCTTGCCTGCAATATTATTTATTTTGCCAATTTTTTCTTGGATCTTCATATTCTGCTCTTTTCCAGTAGTTACTTAATTATGAAGTGTATTCTTTGACGCATTGTCTTAACTTCATTCATTTGTTACTTTTGCCAGTTTCTTTATGGTATGGTAATTCTTGTTTCTATTTAACTGTCAACTTTTTCATCGTCAACTTTACCTGGTTCTTTCCGAATTTACAATCAATTTTGCCATCACTGTTCTATGCAAGTCCCTAAGTGTTCCATCGAGAACAAAACCAATTCTGAGTTCACACGAAACTCCGAACGAAAAGGAAATAAACTGCAAGCGCTCGGCTGAGCTAGACAGAGCAAATATAAAAGCAGCTCAATCAGGAAGACAATGTTGCAAGGCGGCAAACCTCAAAGGGCTCTTTTGGTACAAAGGAGGAGGGCTATTTCAAGAGCCGCGCCACTCCCTGCTGAGCAAGGGGATGTTGAAGTGTGTTGCCACGAAGGGGAAAAGAGCCGTAACGTTACACCATGGCGCCTGGGATGCTGGTTCCCGTAAATTGCACTCTTCGATAACCACGAGTGCACAGTGTCTCTACCTGTGGGCCCTCGTCCTTTTCCATCCACTTTCTGGAGAATTCTCATCATTCCATAGGGATAGAGTAATACCCATTCGCCTTCCAGGGCGGAGCGAAGAAAAAAAATCAGGGATCCGCTGTGAGGATGAGAACACGCGTTGTTCTGATGAAAAGTGCGAAAGTTCCAAAAACCCTTTGACGGCAATGGCCTCCTTGGAGTAAGTGATTTCGCCTTTGTTAAACAAGGTGCTTCTGTTGTTTCTTTTTTCATCATTTCTTTCTTTCGAAGAGAAAGGGAAAATTCTGGAGAGGATCGTTATCCGTCTGATCTAGAGAGCGTCGGAAAAAAAAAACACGGAAGCAAGATAATCTCAGCGTTGGAAGTTGGAGGTTCGAATGCCAGACAAGAAATCAACGTTTCTTTCGTCTGTCTGGCCCAAGGTGCTTCTGGCACGTATTCAGTGAGTGTTACAGTTCCTGAAAAGGGAGATATTATCGCGTTTGTCCTTTTGTGCAGAATTCTCTCTCGGCAACTAAAGCGGTTATAAAGATGAAACTTAATGGCTTTCGGAGATCGAATAGCGTGAAGCAGTAATGAGGTGATGGATAGAATAAAGTTGCAGTATCGGTTGAATGCTACGAAAGAGAAGACGAGATTTTCTATGCGATAATGAAAAGGACAAAAACGTATGTAGTAGAAGCGTGGTATTTAAAACAAGAGGACGAAGCAAAAATTATGGTCTAGAAGAATATATAGTTGGACGGGTTCTGCAAGAGTATCATGGAAAAAAATACGTAATAGTGTGGTTAGAGAAAAGATGAACGTTCAGGATTCAACAACGAACTGTGTTCAATGGAAACCGTTGAAATGGTTCTAAAATGTGAAGAGGATACCAGAACACAGACTTCCAAAGAAAGTAGTAGACTGGGTTTCGCCCGAAAAGAGGAAAAGAAGAACGGCAAAGAATTACGTGGAAGATGAAGACTCGAGTGACAGGTAAACATGAACCCTGTCCCAGCGATATCTGGAGCAAGCGAACGAAATCAAGTCTCTGCACAAGTAGTGACGCGAGACTGCTCCACCAATGAACACGCGAGAGAGAATGGGAAATGGGATTGCGTGGAGGTGGGCGACAGCACTTACCAGCCTTTGCATCAGCTTGTACTGCTTCGCACTGCCCACTCGACTTCCCTCACCAATTCTCTGCCGTTTTGCGCGGCCTTGCTCCAGAGATACCCGGGACAGCGTATAGAGAAAGGCAACATGTATGCAAATGGACTCAGGAAAGTATGTTCAACATTGTAGCAGCTTCTAAATAAATCATATTTTATGTTTTGTTTGAATTTTCTACTTTAATAATGACGTTGAGGAAGACTCGTGGAGGTGTCCGTGGCGAAGTAGTCAGCATAACGCGAGGCGAAGGCTGAAGTCCCAGGCTCGAACTCTGGTTAGACATGAATGTCTCCTTGCATTTGTCCCATCGTCACCATTAAGACGAAAAAAAACAATATGCATAATAGAAATTGAGAACGTAGATAGTGAAAGAAGCAAAGAAAATTACCAGCCATGGTATCCTAGGATGCAGTGTGTTCGGATTAGGATCTTCGCTCCGAAAGCTATGGCTCTGTAAGGGCTCGTACATGCAGCGCACAAAGATGGACAAAATCGTTTCAGCTCGGTTCTGATTCCTTGTGTGGCACCTTTCAGAAACACAGCCTATTGAACTCCATTTACGAGGAAGAATATTATATCGGCATTTGCAGAGCACGAGATATGGCTATTCTCTAAAGATTTTCGAGCTATGATCTCTAACCGTGTGGCTGTAACCAATAGGAAAGCGAAGATCATGTAAAATAATAATTTGTGCATAGTATTAAACATTTTGTTTCCAATGAGATTAATAAAAACAAAACCTTGTTCAAAACTACTCCATGTCTGTTCAAATGTCCACCATGCATGGGGCAGATTTGAAAATATTACCGATGTTTTGTTTCATGCATTTAATTAGCAAATTAACATTGATTTTTGTGTGAAGAAATGTTCACATGTACTAGAAGACTTCTTTTGTTTCCTCATCTATGACGATAAAATACAGCGTGTTCCGTTCAAACCTCCCACATTTCAATTCATCATTGTTAAAAGGTTATGAAACATAATGCAATGCGAGTGGTACTAAACGAAAGAGAAACTCAAAGAATTTTATTGCAAGACCTCGAAGTTGACCGTTTTCTCACTATGCAGCGCCACAATCGCGACTCCGCAGCATCCCGCACAATCTGTATTCTGGTATGCAGAGACCAAATCAATCATTACAGTGCGAAGAAATTACCGGAGAGAATCTGGAGGTGAAGGACCTGTTGGGAAAACCATTAAGGCATGGTGTGCAAAGTTTTTGGCGGCTGGAAGTGTTAATAAACAATCCGAAGGTTCTCAGATTGGATAGTATTCGTGCTACCTACAAACGGTGAACATATAGAAGTGTATTAGAGTTCAGTGTAGAGGTGTATTCGTGTTTGGTGCTACATGCAATAAAATTCTTTGAGTTTCTCTTTCGTCTAGTACCACCCGCATTCCAATATGTTTCATAACCTTTTAGCAATGAATTGAAATGTGGGAGGTTTGAACGGATCACCCTGCATTATTACTCAACAACTATAACAAAATAAAATGGGATGCCAATGGATTTGATTTGATTTATTTTACTTCGCTTCTTGTGCCACATTTGGCTAATTTCCGAACATGGGATGAGTGATGATATGATGAATAGACATCACAAACGTCCATGCCCAAGCCAGGATTCGAACCCGGGACCCCTGGCGTCGCAGCGCGATGTGCTGACCACTCCGCTACGGGGGCCGACGGGTTGCCAATGGAATCCGGAGTTATGTTAGAATGTGTTTAGGTTAGGGTAAAGAAAGTTAGGTAAGGAAAAGTTCCCCGTGTATACAGCATCATGCCATGAAGGCCATTTAGGGGATGTGGGGGTAGGGTTCCATTCATTCTCGATCTCGGCCATTTTGAAGGTGATGTGACTAGCAACACGCTTGGACCAACCTTATCCCCCGGGTTGGCCCCAGGTATCCATTAATTTGAGGCTGGGTGACTCCGGGAGCCGCTTTATGTGGAAAGAAGGCCGGAAAAATTACGATCTTAGGTCACGGGAATCGAGTCAGACTAGACCAAGTTAGGTAATGCAAAATAAGCTATTTTGACAGGTAAACTTCCTGTAATTCAAAAGTAAAAGTCTAACAGAACTGAAAATTAAATGTAAAAACAATATTGTTGGAATTATTGTCAGTGAAGCTGATATTTACATGTTCAGTTCTTAGAAATATAGTGTCGCTTAACTAAGGATTCCAATTTATATTAATAATAAATAAAATAGGGGAAAGTTTTTGTTTGTTACAGAATTTTAGTGTACCTGTCACTCTGTAGCCCCCATTAAAATAACCTCGCGTCGCCACTGCTCCCGCCACTAACATGGTCGCGCACAATCCTATGCACTTGCCACCCGCAGAGAACAATAGACACGCACATTAAGGTCTTCCCACAATCGCCTCATCTCGCATTCCTCCCTCAGACCGAGAGAGAAAGGGCAGTTGTTAAATACACATCTGGTTAAATCGCAGACAGAAACTGGCGAAAAGTTTTGCCGTGGAACTAAAGCCTTCCCGGTCCTTACCGGATTTTCTCTGAAGACCGGCGCAAAATACGGATCCATTCAACCGTGGGGATTCCCCTCTTATTAAAAGCTCGCTGCCGCAATTAACCTTAAAAGGGCAATCACGGGGAAGCCCCCTCTCTTCATTTAACGTTGCTAAATTGGTCGGAATCCTCAGGGGGGGAATTTACCTATGACTTTTGGCGTGTTTCTGAATTCCTTGATGATCCCTTATCTCTCGCGATTTCTCTTCCCCCCCTGCTTCTATTCTTTCTCCGGTCTCCACTCCCCGTTCATTGAGTGGAACGGAATTTTATTGGCAGGAAAATGGTTGCGTAATGGTGGTACAGATTGTGGGGTTCTCAAGGAGGTGGGGGGGGGGGGGTTATATTCCGTTGCCGCAGATGTCTTAGCAAGCACGTTACGTGCAAGGACGGGGAAATGTGGTGCTTATATTTCTGATTTCTTCTTCCTTTTTGTCACTTTCCTTCGTCTCACACAGAACACAAAACGTATCAACTGACACACATAGTAAAGTGCATAGAGCAGACCTCCGTGACGGAGTGGTTAGTACAGCGAACCAGGCTGTACATGGGTGTTCTTTCTGAGTGTCCCTTCATCACCCTCACGAGTAGGTGAGACGGATGAAGGAACATTCACAAAAGAACATCCATATCTAGGCTTGGACTCCAACCCAGAACACTCAATATCCAGATCGTGAGTTAATCACTCAATACGCCTAACCTCAGAGACGGCTCTAGGCTTTGGTTCTCATCTTCATTCTCGAGGTCAGTTCCATGACTACTGAAATCTGATCCTAGCGGAAGAACAAGTCGGGAGACCCTGTGGTTACTAGAATTTACACATATGGGCACTAACAACTCAAATAGGCAACGAAATTTATTAAAAAAGACAGTGTAAAATGTTTAATATGCGGTGAAATAGTTAGTGAACATGAACTTCTTATTGATTTTTCTCAATTGCACGCTTGCTGTTTTAGTTGCATGCTTGCTGTTCTATGTTGGCCGCTTGCTGTTCTCTGTTGGATGCTTGATGTTCATTGTTGGACGCTTCATGTTCTATCGTTGGACGTTTCATGTTCTATCGTTGGACGTTTCATGTTCTTTCGTTGGACGTTTCATGTTCTTTCGTTGGACGTTTCATGTTCTTTCGTTGGACGTTTCATGTTCTTTCGTTGGACGTTTCATGTTCTTTCGTTGGACGTTTCATGTTCTTTCGTTGAATGCTTGCTGTTCTTTGTAGGGTGCTTGCTGTTCTTTGTAGGATGCTTGCTGTTCTTTGTAGGATGCTTGCTGTTCTTTGTAGGATGCTTGCTGTTCTTTGCTAGATGCTTGCTGTTCTTTGTTGGATGCTTGCTGTTCTTTGTAGGATGCTTGCTGTTCTTTGTTGGATGCTTGCTGTTCTTTGTTGGATGCTTGCTGTTCTTTGTTGGATGCTTGCTGTTCTTTGTTGGATGCTTGCTGTTCTTTGTAGGATGCTTGCTGTTCTTTGTAAGATGCTTGCTGTTCTTAGTTGTACGCTTGTTGATTTGATTTTTTTACATTCTATTTTCCTCCTTTTTGCTTCACTATTCTGCGGCGTTTGGCTGTGACTATGAATGGCTGTTAGATAAAATTATAGAAACTCAAAAAAACAAGAGTGTTTTGTGGAATGATCCATAGTAGCGAAAGAAGCCTCCCCCCGCCAGAAAATGCCTTCTAGGCAAGATTATGCAAACAACATGAAACTAATTTTAAACATTAAAGTCTATGCTTTACTACAAAGGAATAAGAAAGTCAAATAGGCATCCTAGTGATGCTACAGCGTTAACCACCTCGCTATCGGGGCGACATTGAAGCAGTTCTCAGTGACCCTTCATGTCGATAAACAAACCAACTCAATGAATTCGAGAACATGTTTATGTGCGACACACCGATCTACTTTGGTCATAAAGCTCAGCTGTGTATTACTTACAGATAACCACCTAATCGGTGGTGTGCGCGGGCGGGTAATAAAATTATCATCAAGGAAATACAGTGTTCCGTTATCTGGAAGCAAAGAGAAGGCTCGAAAGGCCCGTCTTAAAAGCTTCCTACGTCCATGCTTTAGGGGGGAGGAAGTTGAAGGCTCGACGTCTGCATTTTCTACGTTAACACAGTCATGGTGTTACCGTTGACAGCCCCTGTGTTTGGCGAAGGTATCTCATGAAAGGAATAACGGCCAGATTTGAGTTTGTTCTTTCTGGGATTCCTTTTGCCTCGATCCTTTCTGCTCTTCTATTTTGATTATTATTTGTTGCTTTCTTCGGTTTTATAGTCCGCTAACATGTGTGTAGCTTCAACTTTGAAGCAGTATGGAATAGTGAATAATGTATAACTCTCTATGGTGAGGAAAGCTCGATACATGCAGGAGAAGAGGAGGAGCCATAGATCCAACATATCTGTAGATCTGATGGTGATCTGTTGCAGGTTCTCGAACATATGAAGGGTTGAGAGCACAAGTGACTTAACTCCATTGAAGACAGTTTTGGGAAAAAGGCACATTTAGATAACTTAGTACCATGTTTAGCTGTTGGAGCACAAACATAGTGCCTCTATGAGTACGAATTTGAAACTTAGGAGACACTTACGTACTTCATGGCACTATACACGTATACCCTGTCCCAGCTAACTGTGGAGCAAGGCCGCGCATAGTGTCAGAGAAGCGAAGGAAATCGAGTGACCAGAGCGAAGCAGGACACTGCTGGGAAGGCAATCGCTTTCCCGCACTCCACGCAATTCCGTTCCTCTCACGTGTTCATTGGTGGAGCCGTCTCGCGTCACTACTTGCGCAGAGACTTGTTTTCGTTTGCCTGCTCCACAGTTAGCTGGGACAGAGTATAACTCCATTTTCATGAAAAGTGGAGTTATGCCACTTGTGCTCTGAACCCCTCATATCTGTAGCCATGACCCTGAACGTATCCACCAACATATACGTATGTAGCTCTCGTCTTGAAGCAATGATTGATTTATTGATTTGGAGTTTTTTAGTCCACTATGTGTACATTAAGGTTAATTGGGACTGGGCCTACAGTTTAAAGTTAGGTCCCAACCACTATGTGCCACTACCAGGTATCGAAGCCGGGACCCCTTGAATTACAAGACGACGACGCTACCACTGCGCCGTCGGGGAGGCCCTGGTCTTGAAGTAATGGTATTAAGGTAGAATGTCTAATACTCGGTGGTGAAGAAAGCTCTATGTATGGATATTTATAACAGTTGAAGCATGTGACTTTGGTAGTAGCTTAACCTTGAGTGGGAGATAGGTGCGGTCTACAGGACCGAAGCTGTGTTGTCTGCTCTGTTCCTAGAATTCTGACGGGACGAATTTCTTTCGTACACAAATTTTCGAGGTTGCAGTTATCTTGGTGGTGTAATAGTCATGTCCTTGTAATTTTTCCTGGTACAGTCCACCCTTTCCTTTCCTGCCCGTTGGTATCCTGGATGAGTGAAAGTGAAAATTGTGCCATCGCATAGACCCAGAACAACGTTAATATATTAAGAGTTCATTAAGGATTTTATCTTATTACAATAATGGAAAAATTTCTAATACTACTTACCATAAGAAATTCCAAACCGCCATTAACAAATTTTGTCCTAATTTGCGCGGAAAGGTACGTTGTAGGGTTGTAACTTGAAATCGCTGGAGTTCAGATTTGATTTTTGAGATTACAGTCTTATATCTACGAACACATGGGGTATGGGGTAATTTCTTTTGGTAAAGGTTTACTCTTGCGCGCACGTCCCTCTGCAAATATTTGAGGACATCAAAGTCATTTATAAACCCAGGGTAGACAGGCATCCTGGGTAGAATATACCATGCACTAATGTGTCTTAGTCATAATGAGAGACAACCTTCTAGTGACTGCAGCGCCCTTGTTGGCGGTTGCTACTTCTTGACATGACATATCTCAAACACAGTGATGGAACTTGTGCATCTCATTCAATATGATTCAGCTTCTATCAGTAGTATTTCATTCCGTTTTGTATCTCTATTTATTCCTCATTAATTTCTTTCTCTCCGTTTACTGTCTCGCTCTCTTTTTTGTTTAATTCCCCCCCTTTATTTCTCGCTTCCAATTTGTTAATATCGCTATTCTCCCAGCAACACCAACGAGAGTTCGTATAATTTTCTCTCGCAGGAATCTGTCGAGCAAGCGAATGAAAAACAGGCCCTCTCGCTTGTAGTGACTCGAGAGGGCTCGACCAATGAACGGTAGAAGGAAGGGAACTGCATGGAGGGGAAAACGCAACTGCAGCTATAAACCGTTCGCTTCGCTACGCCCAGTCGCTTTCTCTCCTTGTCTACCGTTATGCGCGGCGTTGCTCCACAGACCCCCTGGGACAGACTGTGGCTCTCTCCGAAAGGTCCAAAAAGCAGGCTAGAAGTACGGTGTTGTCGGAAGTTACGTCACCTACTAGTAGTGCAGTTCGAAAGCGTCAATTAAAGGAGCAACCGGGATCGCAGCATGAAGCACGCATCGTTGCAGGCTTCAATACTTGACTCGTGAACTTGCTTTTCATTTACTTGAAATCGTGGAGGTTGAAAGTCAGCCAAGTGTTGGTTGTAATTCTTCTAAAGTCTGGAAATGTACGTATAAGAACATTTTAGAATGCTATGTGATTTCTATGGTGAAAAACAACGTGTTCTTAGTTTTATCGACTGATCGTATTTAGCGCTTCAGTCGAAGTACAATTCGAAGACTTATCACTTCAAGTACGGTGTTGCACCTTTCGGACACGACTAACTTTGTCATTTTGCAGCAGGTGAGAAAATGGCTGTGTCGGCGCTTTAACCAATCAAGGTAGGTTTGCTACCATGGAGACGGTTTGTTTGTGTTCCGCACTGTATTGCTAAACTTAACAGCCGCAACGGTTTAGCAATGGGGGGCTAGTAACTGTATGGAATGCCTTTTCTCTCCCCAATCTCCTTGGTTACTGCGAATGGGCAGTAGACTTTGACTAACCGAGCCGTGGTTTGCGACTGGGGGTACATCAACAAAGTGACAACGCTTTATTTGGAGCTCGAATGTCTTGGTTCTGTTCTTGGTTGAGTGGACTGTACTATCGGGTTCTTTAAACTACCCGAAATCCTACACCAGAACTTTCAAATTGGCCGAGTAATGTAAAGTTGTAATTGCAAAACGTTTCCCCACTTGTAACTTTAAAATCTTTTGATTGTTTTGCAGAAACAATGACGTATCTGTTCCAAAAGATGGAACTTTGGTGACTGGAGGAATTTAATATTATACGAAATCCAATAACTGACGTCATCTTATGACAGCAAGGCTTGGGTTCGAAGTCACGGTATTCTCAGTTTGGAACTTCTGTTCAGAGGCGTACCGCAGTATGCGGGCAGCGGTGGCACTGTCGTCAAATCATAATTGATTCTGTCCATACAATTTCAGTCTGGGGGAGGGGGTTACAACCTCGTAATGAAATGCCAAAAATAGTTTTCCAAACCGTGGGGAACGTATGAGGAGAGAAAAAAATAATCGACCTTTCGAATGTCTGAAAGTTTTGATTACCCGGAGTTTGCATCCGGAAACTTTTCGTGGTTCATGGATTAATGGGGCGAACCGGTGAGGAACCGAACTGGCTCCGCAAGAGGGCCGGGAGGGGGCCGATCCTCCTAGACCGGTCTGGAAATGCGCACACAAAAAAATTCCCTCGCATCGATTACTTTCATTTCCCCGGGGCGAGTGAATATTTTGCTGCTCCGCGGAGTATGAAAGAAAAAATCCCTCTGCACCAAATTTATCCTGTCATTAAAGAATAAAAAAAAATCTCACTTGGAAACACCAAAATGTGAACCGGACATACAATGAGAAAAAAACTCTTTTTAAATTACACGTCCAATTAGCGATAATTACAGGATAAAAATTCTACAAAAGTAATTGTCTCAATTTGATGATTTTTGGCATGGTATTAATTGCGATTTTTCCTGCCTTTATACAAAGTTTAATTTGAATTTTTTATTGTAAATCAAATACAGTAAGTTCATGTTGGTACAAAAATCACAAACAAAGGTCTCCTCCAATTAAGCCATTGATTCCAAAGTGGTAAAACATATACCCATCCTTTGAACATTGCATGATGAAACAAATTCTCTTCGCTTCATCAGCTAGAGTTATTGAGCTTCCAATGCATATTTAGGCCGTATATATTTGCCGATTTAAACGGAATTGTTTTTTCTCTTACTATTATTATTTACATTTGAAAGGCAACTTCAGGGACTGAGATGTAATTGCCAGTAGTCACCGAAAATTAGAGAGACGTTAGCCCCCGAAAAAAGAGGGTGACGTAAGTTCCCGAAATGAGAGAGTGACGTAAGTTCCCGAAAAAAATATTTATTGTCTTCCTAAACTTTCTACTAAAGCTCTCTCAAGGAAAGGTACGCACACTGTAACATGCCGTGAATATATAATGGAGAAGGGATATGGAGATAGCACAGATTGTGGATGTGCAGATTGCTATTTGTGGAGATGGTGTGTTCAGTACCAAGCTCCAGCTGGCTTTACCCCTCCTCCCTTGCAAGGTTGTCCCCAGGTACCTATTTATTAGAGGCTGGGCAAACCTCAGAGGCGGTCGGTCCGTAAGGACATTGCATCAAAATTACCCACGAAATCACTCACTACAGGAATCCTCTCGTGGGGCAGTCAGACGCCCTACCGATAGGACTACCGCGATCGCATGTGTAGAGCATGTAATTAGCTTAGAGTTCAGTCCGTAATTATTTAAAAAAAACTATCTTCTTTGGGATTTTGTAAACATTTTCCACATTTGCTGGTTCCCTTACAGTACAGCAGGAAAATGTCGAATAAGATTCCCAAATTAATTAAATTTGGCTCATAGCTCCCTGGAAACATGACATTAAACGTACTAAAAGTCCAGAAGAAACTGATGTCTCCTACCTCTACCATGTTCAAAAATTGTCACCAGTAGAGGCGAACCTATACTCTGTTCCGGCTATCTCTGGAGCGGCGAACGAAAAACAAGTTTCTGCGCAAGTAGTGACGCGAGACGGCTCTCTACTAATGAACACGTGAGAGGGATAGGTGTAGCGTGGAGAGGGGAAAGCGATTGCCGTTATCAGCCTTCGCAGCAGCGTGTACTGCTTCGCTCTGCCCACTCTTCCCCATCCCCTTTCCTCTTTCTCTGCCGCCATGCGCGGCCTTTCTCCAAAGATAACTGGAATAGAGTATAAGACTAAGACATTTTTTAGTTTTCCTGCCAGAAGTAAACACTGCCTGGTGTTGGTATTGTAACAGTTGATGTTTCAATACAATGAATTTCATCTTTCTACATATTTCAGTTTCAGAAATATATGTTCAAGACACCACCGAACACGACCACCAGATTAGGTTTGTCCAGTTTCAACTCCCCTCATCAGCATAAGAGAAAAATACAATGTACTTTTGTGTTGCTCAATGTTGTAGATTTTGCGCCCATGTCTGATACCAAAGGGTGGGTTACGAGTGAATGTTCTTTTGTATTTTTTTGCCTGAAGGCTGTAACTACTGCCATAATTGTGTACTGATTAGTCGTGCAGCTAATTAAAAGCATTGTCACTTTTAATTAAAGTTGATACCTCTCTCCCTCTTTCCCTTTGATTAAACAAAACACTTGTGCACTATTGTAGCAATTTCTAATGTTATTTTCTCATTATCACGAGCCCTCCAGGTTAAATTAACATCGCGCTCCTATTTTAACAAGGAACAAAAAAGGAGTACAAAAAGATATTGTATTGGTTCTAGGTGCTATTTAGTGTAATGTTATTATTCCAAAATGTATTGTGAAATATCATTCACAATATAGATTCATCTAGATAAACATGACAAAAATCGTAAACAGTGATGTAGGAACGTGGATCGATTCGACATCATATATTGTTCTAGCACAGGTATAGAAAACTTTTTTCACCATCCTCTACAGAATTTTATAATTTAATAAATGGAATTTGGTATAAAAGGTGTAATTTTGAGTGTCTTTGTGCTTTTAGAGGTTATTATGATTTCTTTACTTTAGGTAATTTCAAACAATCATTTATATTGCAGTGGTGGAACACTCCGTCTGTAGTTGGCAAGCTGTGGGCGTTTTGAAGCACCCCGAATTGTCATGGATGTTCCACTTTGCCCTTTTTAGTATAACGTCTTTCAAATATAACACATTTTCGAATTAACTCTATTTTAAAAGTCCTGGTTATTGGAAGATAATGTCCTTGAAACTGATAGATTGAGGTTCCAAATTGTGTCATTATGGTAGGTTTTCCTCGTTCCCAGATTGCTATATGCAGGTTAGTTCTTGACCACTTTGAAAGTTGCCAGGGAGAAGCTTCTCCCAAATTACGCCATACGATCCGGAAGGTTTTAAACATATCAACGAAGAATATTTTAGCATTTCTTCCGAAACCAATAATCCATGAGCTTTATAAATTTCCATTTACAGATTAACAAAACAAAGAGTACGTTCATAATCTCTTGCGTTGCCTTTCGTCAAGCATACTGTTTGTAACTCGGATAACATATTTAAACACACAAATATAACATTTGACGTAAGACAGTGGATGCAGTTCAACCAATGGAAATCAATATCTAAATATTTCCACTGTTTAAGAGGAAGGCATATCCTTATCTGGTATGGAGTAGGGTATATTTATATAATTTGTGACTATAAGGGTACAAACTGATAGGCTAATATTCCTTTTCTTTAAGACTCATTAATTTTTGCCACTGATTGTATACGCACGGGGTTTCTGTGCCTCTTAAAACAAGCAATCCGTATCTTATTGGTTTTCCAATAAGAACGATATGATTTTAGAATGAAATAAAATAAAAACTATTTCAGAGAGAACCAAACTTTTTATATTATATTATATATTTATTACATTATGTTTTGAATAACACATCATTTAAGTGTCCATCTCGACTTCGTGCACACGAGTGAATTCGATGAACCCAATTTTCGATGACTTTGTGCAATAACTCGAGCCTAATGTCACGAATGCAGCGTTCGATGTTCAATCTTAATGCATCAAGGGTTCGTGGTCTGTTTGCATAAACTATAGATTTCAAATAAGCCTACAAAAGCAATCTAAAGGAGTTGAATCACAACTTCTTGGAGGCCAACTAACAGTTGCATTTCTTGAAGTAATCCTTTCACCAAACTGTTCTTGCAATATGTCGGTAATGGCATTAGCAGTGTGGCATGTGGCATCGTCTTGTTGGAGTCGCATATCCTCCAAATCTATTTCATCTAAATTTGGTCACAAGACATCTGTTAACATCAATCGGTACCGCTCACCAGTCACTGTAACTGCATCTCCTACCTCGTTTTGGAAAGAGAAATGGTCCGATGATGCCACCATGCCATAAACCACACCATACAAGTGACCTTTGCGAATGCAAGGGCTTCTCGTGAATCTCTTGTGGACTGTTTTCACACGAAAAACCACAATTTTGTTTGTTAACATATCCACTTAACCAGAAATGAGCTTAATCTGAGAAGGTAATTTTTTGCCGAAAATTATGATCCGTTTCAAGTTACAGAAAAAAAACCCGTCTATTTTCATAATTTTTTGGATAATAACCAAACGTTCTTGAAGCGTGTATTTAGCCATGATGAATTGTCACAGTATACTAAACACAAATGACAACTAGTGACAGTTATAACATTTGAAGCATGGTTGCCAGTTTATTTCAAAATCATATCATTCTTATTGGAAAACCCTTTACATACAGCTGTATTTTTATTACCTATCAACGAAGACACAATATAGTGTGATGAATTTCGTTTGAAATAGTTTGAAATCCAATCACACTACAAAAATTCTACTCTTTTATATACTTAATACGAATTATTGCTAATATTTAAATATATAATCTATTATATTTATGATATCAAAACATATATATCTGCTGATGATAAATATTAAGTGCCCATAATCTTAGACACCCTTATATCTTCTAGCATGATTATTACATAATTCCCTTCACGTTAGAAGTTCAACTGTTTTGTTCAGTGGCGCGGAAAGTTTTTGATTGGAGGAGCATGAAAGTTCAAGCATCAGTATATATTTTTTGTTTATTATTTTGTGGTTACTTCAAGTACATGTATAATTTAGAACAGGTACTTCTTAGAAATTGTACATTTCCCTAACAGATAAAGTGCTAGGCCTCATTCCATCGTTTGCATTCATTTTAAACAGTTTATAATTCCCAACAAAGTTTTCTGTGAGTACAAATCAAGGGAGATAATTAGTACAGCAAAGTAGTTTCATAGGTTGAGCTTTCAGGTTTTTTACAATTATTTTGGATATGATTTTGGATATGGAGATAATATGGATAAAATAAACATTTTGCATTTATCTACTAAGGAGAGACTTTTTGAATGGCATTATCTTGTTTCTGTCATACCTTTTGATGAGAAGGGTATCATAGGATTTAGGGAGTTCTGTACACCCTTCCAAAGATTTACAGAAGGGGCAATGTGCACCTTCGCCCTGTTCCTGGTTTTGTTATCCATTACAAATGCTTAACTTTTAAAACTATTACTATGCCTGCATGGAAAAAAATCATTGTGAATGTGTGGCTAAGAAATACCGGAGCCTCGTGTGGGAACTTCACTTCCCACTGATTAGCTGAGGTTAAAGCACGTTAAGTTGAGTTCTCTTTGAGTGTTGAACGGGGTCATCTCGGAATGGAACAAAGTACAGGGAGTAGCGGTTTTTGTAGTGGTTTAGTATTTTAAGTTGTTTTATGTAGTGTATTTAGTTGGGATATTTTAGTTAAAGCACACCACACTTTGTTCTATTCTGAGATAGGTCTTTTGGGGGGAAATTAATATTACAATTGGATATTAAAAAGAAATTACTATAATCCCATTTAGATTAACTAAAGTGTTAGGAAGTCTTAGTTATGTAAAGATTTAATTGTATAATTTAATTGTTTCTTGATTATTTATTGAATTTAGATTGGGGTTTATATTCTTATTATTATCATTTATGTAGCCTCAAGCCCTTCAGGCATGATGTTGAATAAACCTCTTTACTATCAAGCCTTTTATGTATAATTCCTCTAAACCTACAATTTTCCGGTTAAGCCTTCCACTGCCCTTTTTAATGAATATTTCTGCTAGGTTAATGTACATAATTTAGTTGCAAGCCTTGTGTCCTAATGAAGGATAATATTTCTTAGTGAATAATTTTAAAGGACGTGAAATAAGAAGCTGGTCATAAACCTTCAAGTGATAGGATAACTGATTTCATTTCCGCATGTAAGTACCGTGCGTCCATTTCGATCTGCAGCCGAGAGATCGGGAGAAGCGTGGCGGGCGGCGCTGACGGAGATGCCGACATTTGCGGCCTGTAATGCCCGCTTATTTTTATAGACATGTGCAGACATTTATATAAATATTGCAAAACGAGCACTAACCTGTGTTATAACACGCAAAAGTTCTTCTGTAATTCATCCAAGTTCTGCTCTTATATACACAAATAAATACGCTATAGAAACGATGTTAAGAGCCACAGATAATAAAGCATTTTAATCATAGTTTTGACCAGTAACGTCCTGTTTAAGTTTATATCCTTGAAAGAGTTTTGTGGCCATGGGAATCGTTTGGAGGTTTCGAATGTGCAACACTGTATCAGGATTACACTGCAGACGAAACCGATAAAAGTGTATGGTTTTCGTGAGCTTCCTTGCAATCCGAAATATCCGAGCTCGAGTTTTTTGTTCCTTCGCGACTAGATGAAGCCAGAGTTGTAAATATAGTGGCGAGCAATGTAAACCAAGAGCGTGTTAATTTCGTACTGTGCGCAAGAGTGTTATTCTTGGTTACTTGCAGTTACTTGTTTGTGTTATTGTAGTGTGTATGTGTGACGTGTCAGTGAGACGATTGGAATGCCAGCCGCAAGATTCACGTTAGAACAAAGATTTTTTATGTATGACACGTACGTGAAAACAAACTCGTGTCGAGACGTGTGTAGGTAATTTGTACAGAAATTCCCATGCGTTTCAACTCCACACAGAGATACGGTTAGACATCTTGTCCTTAAATTACGAGAAACTGTATCGTTAAATTTTAAAACACCTAAGCAAAAACGACGGATTCTAACCGAAGCAAAACTCGATGATATTGGTGCAGCGTTAGAACGTTCTCCAAACAAACCTCTACGCCGTGTTTCACAAGAGGTGGGCGTGTCAAAATCATCGGCACATACAGTCACTAAGCTACTAAAATTAAAACCATACTCTTATAACACAGGTTAGTGCTCGTTTTGCAATATTTATATAAATGTCTGCATATGTCCATAAAAATAAGCGGGCATTTCAGGCCGCAAATGTCGGCATCTCCGTCAGCGCCGCCCGCCACGCTTCTCCCGATCTCTCGGCTGCAGATCGAAATGGACGCACTATAAGTGGTCCTGCCCCGTGATCGTGTGGTCTATGACGTCATGCTTTGGGCTCTGGCTACGAGACACGCGCAGGTTAAGGGTTTCCTAGGGGAAGCGTTACAACTTTTATCCTAAGATTTCGGCCATTGTATGGACCGGTGGCCACCCACCATCGTGAGGAAATTGGGGAGCTAGAAATGAATAGCGAAACCCGGTCGCGGAACCGTACAACATCGACTGGTCCTTCGTCGTGCTGACCACATGTCACCCCGTAACTGGTTTGATGATCTCCCACACCTCTAGTGAGAGTGAGGCCGGCAGTCGGTAGGTGGACAATGGCCCTTACGGGCTGTTACGTCACGGGTTATTGTTATTATTAATTATAAGTGGTGAGAGCAGCTCAAAGTGGCATAACACCTGGCGCCGTGTGCCAGAGCTCGCTTGACTTCCGGTTACGTAGGGTGGTAGTCTGTGAACAAGTAGATACAGAGATGGTGCATGGACCACGTGCTGCAGTAGATCCCTAGATAATCAGGAATTGCCATTCCAAGTAGATGGATTCGGAAAGACCTGTCATCCCCGGGTGGATGGAGTGTCAGCGTTTGCCCCATTCTGGACTGCGCTCATCACTTATACTTAAACTGAAAAATGAAATCATAAATTATACCAATCCAAGATTAAGGACAAACTTGGTTTTATGCACTATTTACAAAAGTTTCAAGCAATTTTTAATAGGGGCTCACCTCTATACGTATGCAATTTTCTGCATTATTCACAAGCAAGTGGTAATATCAATTCTTCATGTTGTTTTAACACTTCAAGCCACCCGTCTCTGGACAGATGAAAAATTCGTTTCCTTACTTTCCGAACGGCTCACGTACAGCTCTATCGTACCGTACATCCACTTAAAGCGGGAGTTTTTTTTTCTAACCTCAATGCTCAAACTTTCGGTAATGCTCCCTGCGGCGCTAGAAAGCTAGGACTAACCCCTTTACTGCAAAATCCCGCTCTACGGGAATAATAGAACGCGACACAACGGCTTACAAAAAAAAACAACTTTTTTCTACCCCCAGAAGTGATCATGAAGCTCTTGAATTGCGCATTTTGCGTTCTTTTTTACTCGCGACCGCAGAAAGACTTCCAGCTATGAAATAATTGAAACACGACCAATTGTCTCCATGGAACAAAGACGACCCAGTCCGCAGCACAATAGAGTGGAAATAGGCTTGTGTTTGAGAATGAAGAAAAAACGTGGTGTTAAAGAGGATTTGGTCTGTTTAATTTGTGGATTTGGAAAGACGTTTATAAACGTTCCCAGAAAAAAATAATCTCTGGTTTTCAGCACCATTTGAAGTGAGGAAAACTATTATCTACAGCACCAATAATTTAGAGAAAATTGAAGAAGACTGCATGACCAACAGATTAGTAAGAAACGTATGTCAAAGAGGAAATGAAGGAAGGCCATGACTGAGATGTTTGAATGAAATTAAGGATTTTAAGACAATATGAGATTAGAAGCTGGAGAAAGAGGATTAGAGGCCGATTAAGCACAAGGTTTACTAACGGATGTAGTGTTAGAGAAAGTGTGTGTGTGTGTGTGTGTGTGTGTGTGAGAGAGAGAGAGAGAGAGAGAGAGAGAGAGAGAGAGAGAGAGAGACAAAGAGAGAGAAATGAAGATGAGGTAGAAAAAGGAAAGCTATAAACTTGATGATGGAGGTCAAGACTTACATGGATTGTATGGCTATTAGTAGACAGTAAAAGCAAGAGATGGGTAAATCAAGAGGAGAGAGAATGTGCGAGAAATAGGAAGGAATTGAGCAAGAGAGATAAGACGAGAGCGAGATATAAGAGGGGGAATAAATGAGTGAGAGAGCGGGGGAGATAGAGAGAAGGGGAGAGCATAAAATAAAGACTGAGGAAGTAAAGGGACAGAGGGAGAGGAGAGAGAGATCCGGGCGAGCGAGAGAGAAAGATGTGGAAGAGAGAGAGAAAAAAGTTAGGTAATAACTTTATCCATTTAAAATTTGACAACTTCTACCACATTTACCGCAGGACGTTTCTGTCAATTTCCATGTTAAATCCTTTGAATTTTCCCCTTTACGTCCTTACCAACTGCTATTTTCACTGTTACCATTTTACTTTTGGAACTTGTTGTGTTACTTTTTTTGCCACCGTTACTGTTCGTTACCGACATCAACTCCTTTTCCTTTATTTCATTCCATCCAGTGCATTTAAATGTTTTTCATACCGCAGATTTCTCTTGCTATTTCTTACAGTTTATTGTTTCTTTTTTGTCATTTCTACCGCGTGGATTCCAGCATTGTCCGAAGTTTTCTTCTTTGCTAACATGGACCATGAAATTAAGATATCTCTCTCTACAAATTATTTCCATGCAAGAAACGATCCGATACAATTGATTTCCGAAAACCTCGAAGACAATCTCCGGGTACGATCTGGTTAAAGGAATTTCCAGCTTCCTAAAGGTTTGTTTCAGGAACCCTCCTTTTCCCAGGACGTCCCGAACTTCTCGATACGAAGGAAGTTAAGATAAGAGTCACGTGAGTTATGATGGCAGTTCGGCAGGGTCTCCGATCCCGGCATGCATCAGCCATCCCCTCCTCCCAGCATCCCTTTGGATCGCTGGGAGGGGTTGAGCCTTTCCTTTCGCTACATCTACTCTCGATACCAAACATCCTCTGACGTCATCGCCGTCATATTGATGAACACTGGCTTACGACCCCTTGCTAGGGTCCGGTGAAGAGACACACGGCCAAAGAAAATTGGGCGAGTTATAGTTGGAAGAAATCCATTTCTTTTCTTTTTACTGAATATCCGTAACCGATACATTTTGATTTTCTTCTCCTTCGCATCCATCCATGTAATCTCTCTTTTTATGTTCCACCTCGTCTTCACTTTCTCACATTGTTTCTTTCTCTTTAACTTTCGTGTTTTCTTCTTCCATTTTCGTTTGCACTCCCCATCTTCATTTTTCCTTATCCGTTTCATTTTCGCTCTCCTTCTGTTGTTCTCTCTTTTGTTCTTTTTCTTGCTCTCTTTTCTCTCGATCTAATTTTGTTGCCATTTAATACTCAATACTCTGTTATACTCTTTCTCTTGATTTACCTCACCCTGACGTTCTCTATTCTTTTTCCTCTTCCTCGCCCTCTTTCTGTGGCCACTCCTTGTCTCTCTGCTCCTCCTCCTTCTGTTGCTTTTTTCCCTCTTTCTGTTTTTCTCTCTTTTACTCTTTCCCCCTTCCATTGATCTATTCTCTCTCTTCCCCTTCCCTTGCTCCTCTCTATCTTCCCCTCTTTCTCTTACTCCAGTTTCTCTTTCCTCCTCCTTCTTTTACTCCTTTTTCCGTTTCTCTCAATATATTGCTCCCCTTTCTGTTCTCCTCTTTCTGTTGCTTCTCTTTCTTTTTTCGCTTTCTTTCTGTGGTTTCTCTTTTCTCCTTCTTTCTGTTGCTTCTCTCTCTTCCCCCTTTTTCTGCTGTTTCCTTTTCTCCTCTTTCTGTTGGCTCTCTTTCTCAGCTCTTTCTGTTGCTTCTCTTTCTCTATTCCCTCTCTTATAGTTTCTCTTTTCCTTCACTTGCTATGCAGTCTTTCTCATTCATCTCTTTTGTTGTTCTTCCTCACCTCTCTTTTTTCTTGTTACTTTTTCCCCAGACACGTTATCCTATAAGAATACAGTTCGAGGATGTCCTGTGTGGTTGAGGTTAACTTCTGAATGCTTTCTCAAGGCCACCCCTAACACCCCATCGGGCAGGGTTGAACAATGAATATAATTCGCATCGAAAGCGAGTCTTTCAGCCGTGTAAAGAACAGAGCGTGGTTATACCCTTCAGAAACAATACGATGCACGATCCAATAGGGTTGTCTGCGAGAAGATACTGGGCGTACTCGAGGCAATATCTATGTATTTATAGGCAAGCTTAACCTCGCTATTCCTTGCACCGAAGTTCCGGCCGCTGTTTAATACAGATACGAACATCTAACGGGGCATAAAACTGTCGGATGCCGGATCGAGGAAATGAGGAACTTTATGGATCAAGATCAAGCCCAGAAGAGCCTCCAACTTCTCTTCGTCCCTTCGCATCGTCTACCGTTTACTGCATGAACCAAGGCAGTTACTTCCACGGTCTTCTTTGTTGGAGGTTAAAACTGTCGCCCCCCCTTTTTCCCCCGAAGTGACTTAAGCAGTAAACACAAGTTTTATTAACCTCTGGTCGAATATGCATGTCCCCAGATTTCTTAGGGGAGTCTGCTCTTTCAATTTTCCGACTCCTTCTTCTTCTAGGAGGAAGGCAAAAGTTTGGATTACGTTTGGGAATTGTTAAATCTTTTCCAGACTCTATTAAGAAAACAACTAACCGTCTGTAATCAGTTCTTCTTCTTTCTCTTTCTCCAGTTTGGTTGAAAACTCCGAGGTTTCTTGACTGTGTGGGAGGCTTGAGGATGAAAAACTGGCTGCAAAGTTTCCCCATCTTGTTTATAGATTTACTATACGTTCGTGTTCTCCGAGGGAAAATAGAGACAGCTTTTGCAAGTGTTATGATCTATGGAAGACATTGGACAGGGATGATTCAAATATTCTAAGGTAACGGCGGTGTTCCGCTTTAGATTTGAAGCAACGGATGTATACGCATTTGTTTTATCACCGGCTTTTCATTCAAGCGAGTACTAATATTTCAGTTCCCATTTTGAATTATAATTCTCTTTAGCAATGGTACAGGAACACATGAAACTTGCCACAGTTTCCCACCCCTTGCTCCCTTCGTTTCCTCTCTCGCTCCCGGTCGCGCATTTATCAAACCTATGTGGAAATCGCAACTGTGGGCGTTGTTAATGGCAACAACCAATAGTAGCGTGCTCTTGCATGACTCAAGGACTCATCATTTGCGACCACTGCCAAATGCGCCAATGAACGAAGTTAAACTGCGAAACTAGCGAGTTTCGCGATCTTTACTTTTGAACCATTAGCAGGGCCGCCCAAACTACAGCCTGTCATGGTTTTATACTTGGTCCGCCTTAGCGTTTATAACAACCTCTAACTTTTATTTTTAGCTATAGTTCTTTAGTGTAAATGTAATGTAATGTAAACCTTCATCTGAAAAAGTTTGAACGCCCCTAGTATGTGGTAACTTAACATTACTAATAGCATCAAAGCTAATACTCCTAACCTAACAAAAAAGTAAAATTAGCAACAGATTATCTGTGGCCGATTCGTTGGGCCTCAACGATCTCGCCACCAAAGGAGTGGAGTTCGAGACGGCCTGAGGGTATTTTTTTATGTATCTTCATCAATTTTATGGATCGTCGTTCAAAATTATCGTCTCAATTATCCTAAAGAGGCAGAAAATCTGCTTAAAACAAGTGAAATTACCAAAAATTACTAACAGCTTCGAACCTAACAAAAAGTAACATTAAGAGCCCAATCAAAGCTACCACAACAACGCAATGGAATTATTGTAAAAAAGATGTGGCAAAGATTCGATCATACGAACCAAACTTTTGAAGCGACACGTTATAATACCAGTACGCTACGAACGGTTTTTACCCAGCGGTCTAGTGCGTTATATGTATTAAGGATGTTCTGCCACACGGATCTTTTTTTTGAGACAGCCACCCGTCATTGTGTTTGAAAACGTCGCATAGTAAAGGTGTTTTCTATGTAGTTTGAAAAAGTCGCATAGTAAAGGTGTTTTCTATGTAGGTGAAATTTGCAGATAGTTTGTAGTGTAATTTATTAAGGTCTGGAACTCGTCTGGGTTTAACACATGCACCTTTTCTCGTATATCGCTACTTCAGTGACATTCTCTTCATGCAACGTTTTGTATTTCACGGATTTTGTTCTTTCGTCAAACCATTACTTTTGTAAGATGTTAAGTACATATGGCTCTTCTTATACTCTAGCCCGTGAATCTCTGGAACAACCGAACAAAAGTAAGTCTCTGCGCAAGTAGTGATTCGAGATGGCTCGACCAATGAATGCGAGAAAGGGGAAGTGAGTGTATGAAGAGGAAAATTCGACTTCAGCTATCAGCTAGCAGCGCGTACTGCTTCGGTCTGCGCACTCACTTTCTCCGCTTCTCTATCGTTATGCGCGACCTTGCTCCACCGATTCCTTGGAAATAGTACAGTACTGGTCTTAAAATCCTTTTCTCGTTATCTATACATTAACTTACCTCTATATACTTACTTACCTAGTTAATTTTCTTCCGGTTGCTGAACTAAAATTCGTATTACTCCCTGGATGTTTCAAATAAAAAATTGAATGACCTTCATTAAGTGCTTAAGATAATGCTCTTCCAAGATTCTGTATAAAGCAATAATGAGGAGAATACTTTGAACTCTAAAAATGCCGAAATCGGTTTCATTTCTTTGCGGAAAAAAACTGAAAAATAGCAGCAAGACAGGAACAGTAATTATTCAACTACAATCGTCGCTACAGCAGAGCCATCTGCACATCTCTTCAAGTTTCTTTCTAACGATGAAACAGAGGACAGTGTCAACATGGCGTTGCTATATTTAACGGTGAGTTATGGGGAAAATCCTTTGTGGAGTCGCTTCCTCTCTTAAAAATACGACAGAATACGCATTCCAAGCGTTGCCTCTTGTTCGGGAAATGAGGCTTGAAAGTAACAAGAAAGGACTCTGAACACATGTTCCACGTTTCAAGACATCTCTTCGTGAGAAGAAGTAACTCGTTGTGCAGCGGTAAAGGATGGGGCTGTAAAAAGGTCTTTTCCACGTATTTCAGCGCAATAAAGACCAAGAGCCACGCCCAAAATGGTCGCTAATTGGTGTCATTCATTGCGTGGGGGCACTTTTTACTCGTGCTTCAAGACATTATGACTCCTGGGGATCAGAATGGGTCTTTTAGAAGAGAGTAGCGTGTAGTAGGCTGCAAATTGTCAAGAAATTCTGCCACACGTTGCTTTTAATTTGATGTAAAAATAGGTTGACGTGGCTACGCACTGATATCGAACCATGAACTTCACTATTAAAAGGCGATCCACATTATAAGAACAAATTATAGGAAAATAAAGATTATTCACTCATTTAAGGGCATGCGAGACAGTCTCCCCTAGGCATTTCTCTCCGAGTCAGTGTTGCCAACTTAGCTCTCTTGGAGCCAGATCTGGCTCTTTCGTGCACTCGTTTGCCTTTGAATTGGCGCGCCCGCCCCCGTGCCTCACTATGACACCATCACTGGTCCCGGCCCACATAGACCAACTTTTGCCATGATTATACATTTTGCACGTGACGTGATATTGTTATATTAGCTGCGTCGCCCCATCCCCTCTTACATTCCCAGCTACTTTTTTTATAGCGCCGTGTTGACGTGAAATTGGCATAATATTGTTATCAGGGAATTCTTTATTTTCGATTTCGTACGACCATGAGATGGGTCATGCCGCCGAATCTAGATGGTGAAAACTAAGAATAAATTGTCATTAATTTAGAGTTAACGATAATAGCAACTCTTTGTCAACTAACATTACTCTAGGAAGCACTTCGTAAATCTAGCTCCTTGAAAGTCAGTCTTAACTCCATTTAATGTGAAATTTAGCTCTTTTATGCGCACCAGGTTTGGCAACACTGCCATGAGGCAAGGAGAAATGCATTTGGCATATGGGAGTATTTTTTGATTTATTATCAAATTCCGATGGAATAGAATATGATATCAACGGGAGGAGGGCAGTTTGAAGAAGTGATTGCCCAGCAGAAAAGTCGAAACTCCCATTTGATTAGTCGTAACTTGATGTTGAAGTTGATTCCCCGTAAGGAATACATGGGATTCCGAAAATTCTTATTTGTCATAATTTTTACAGGTCGTTAATCAACTTTAAAAAACGCTTCGACGTGCCACATGTGGAGACATTCATACTCTCTTGTACCCACACGTTTTTCTGCAGTAGCATTGCCCATTCCGACGATATTCAAATACAGTAAATGCACACATGGTGCGTAACTGTATCTCCTTGCCTTAAGGGCTCCAGACATGTGAGCTCCCCCTCCCCCCGAGGATTTTTTTGGGTGGGAGGTGGATCAAAACCAAAAGGTTGGGTTCTGAATTAGGATGTATGCCAAGTGGGCAGAGCGAAGCAGTATACGTTGCTGCAAATAGCTGGTAGCTGCAGTCGGTTTGCCCCATCCACGCAATCCCGTTCCCTCTCGCGTATTAATTGGTCGAGCCCTCTCGAGTCACTACTTTCGCAGAGACTTGCTATCGTTTGCTCGCTTCAGAGATTCACAGGACAGAGTATACCTAATTGAAACGTGTGACGTCATGTTCACCGTTTATCGTAACAGAAATGTTTTGAGAGAAGGATAGAGAGAGATATAACTATAGAGAAAAAAATAAAGAGAAGAAATAATAAAGAAAAGGGAGACAAAAATTAATAAAGAAATGAAAGACAGCTATCGATAAGGAGAGCGATAGAGGAATAAAACAAATTCAACACAGAGAGAGAGAGAGAGAGAGAGAGAGAGAGAGAGAGAGGGGGGTGGAAGAGAGTAAAGGAGAAAACGAGACAGAAAACTGAATAGAAAATATTTTTAAATAAATTATGAACGAGAGAGAAACCAAGAAGAGATAAGATGGAATACATAGAGAGGAAGATGAAAATCTAGAGAAAGAATGACAAAAATATAGAAACAGAAAAAGGAAATGGAAAATGCTAACCATTTAATTATTAAGCAATTTGTCCTTATTCCGGAGGGAGGGTCTAGTGGCGACTCTTGCCTCTGTGCCATGTGCCTCCACCGGGTATCGAACCCGGGACCCCTTGATTACAAGGCAACGACGTTATCACTACGCCATCGGGGAGGACCTATTGTGGATGATCAAAGTACTACATACCGACCTCCGTGTCGTAGTGATTAGCACAATGCGCTACGACGCCAGAGGTCAGGGACGATTCCCGGCTTGAACATCATAGATGTTCTTATTGAGTTTCGCTTTATCAATTTCATCATTCATCCTCACCTTCGCGAGTTGCCAAAAAGTGGCAAATAAGCGAAGTAAAATAAACCAAATACTACATGTGTGTTTTCACATTTTTCAGAGACAAGGGAAGAGAGAATAAACAACAGAAGGAAACAAGAATAAATAAATATGGAGAATAAAGGGAGAGAACCAGAAATGGATAGAAAAAAGGGGAGAGAATGAGAGGATAAAGAAAGAGCATGGAAAAATAAAGAGAGAGGAAGTATTAACAGTACTAAAATATCACTACTACTGTAATAAGTTTAGCTGTTACAGCGTGGTACATTAGCCACTAGACCACAGACATAATCCCCCTGCTTAGGCGAGGTTTTATCGACTGCTTCTCAATTATCTTTCCTTGATCCACCAGCGCACTCTTCATATAAGTATATACAAATTTTGTGTCGATTGATTGACAGATTTGCTATTATTTCGCTTTTTGTGGCACTTTTAGTTAATTTGCGAAGATGAGGATGAGTGATGATATGATGAAATTGATGAATGGACACTCACAAACATCCATGCCCAGGCAGGGATTCGAACCCGTGACGTCGTAGAGCGATGTGCTAATCACTCCGCAACGGGGGCCGGCAAATTTTGTATTGAAGACATTTCTTGATACCCGCACCTCTCTTAAATATGCCATCACCTCATAAACCATGCAGAAATTAAAGCAAATAAACTCCGAAGAGAATAAACTGTTAAGCGTAACCAGGAATAACAAACTGCATGGAAGCTTAAATGCAACAAATGAACACATTATTTCTTGTCTCTCTATTGGGTAAACGCGACCATGAGGATGAATAGATAAGCTGATGAGACGCGTACTAAGAAACACACAGAAGCATTCGAACCCAATACGAGATCATGGTGTACGTAGAAGTAAATCTCTGGCTAAAGCTGAGATATACGGTCTATTAACCGCACTATATTCAAATGAAGTTCGCGAATATATTTGCGTTACAGTTAGCCAACGCCCATATTAAGTTAATAGAGCAAAGCGTCTGGCTAACAAGTTACCGCCTAAACGTCTGATAGATGGTGTTCCTGTAGAACGCCATGTCCCTACCTTTACATGTAGGAAAAAGCTGTATTTCACAACTAAGATAGGGAAACATCTTAAAATTATATTGTCAAATTTTTTGGATGATTTGTAATGGCTCAATATGAGCTGCAGATGGGTGAAGTAATATCACGAGATTAAGACCCCTGACAAGGAAGATTTGTGGACATGTTGAAAGTAGAGAATTAAAAGATTCAGGTTTCTATCAGATTAAAAAAAAGAGGAGGAGGAAGTGTCATAAATAAACATTTGGTGTTTTCCTTCCTCGATAAAAGGTGCCTGTTTTCAGGGTAATCATTGGCTTCCTGTATTATTGTGTACTAACCGAAATGGTACATTTATTTAATGGTCTTTTATACACAGCTATGTATGTTTATTGGCCCATTAGTCTATATTAGGGGTGGTCAAACCACAGTACACCATGCGCCATTACACCTTACGTAACGTCCCCGCACATCCAGAAGAGAATGAATTTGGTACACACAGGAGATATGCTACGTTGAAATTTTGCAAAAAATGCAACTCCAGCTGGACTCTAACCTGAGTCTTCGGCATATTGTGCCATTGCTGGAACGACAACAGATAGTTTCCGTTGCAGTACCACTAACAGACACCACCACATATAGATAAAGCCAGATATACCAGGGCTGGCTTGGCAGATCAGTTGATTTAGCAATAGCACAGTATGTCACAGACCCTCATTCGAACCCTGGGTAAGACATGAATGTTTGTGTTTGTCTGTCCTGATTGATCAATAGAGATTTGAGTCAGATCGTTACGAAAAAGAGGACGAGAGAGAAAATTACCACTTTTGGGTCCGCTTTGTTTACTTTTTTTAATAAAGAAGTTTGTAGAGGAATGACACCTAAACTTGTGATGGATGGTATCCTGTAGAGACCCGGATTCGAGTCCTGGCAGAGGAAACTCATTTTCGTTAAATAGCTATGAATGTTGATTGAGGGTTACAAATACAAACATGCAGATTACTTAATCTCCATTTCGTTTAATGAAATAATCACTCTTCTCTTTTGCTGTGTTTGCGTCCTGCTTTCTTTTTCTCACAATACGCGTATCTACTACTTGCTCTTTCCATCTTTAATATGGTCTTCCCTTTTACCTTTTCCCATTTGCTCTCTCTACAAACGTTCTGGTCTTTTCTTTTCGTCTCTTTCCCCACTCCATGTCCACTGCAAATATCCTCTCGACTGTTTCTACTATGTCCCAATCCTGATCTCGTCTTCTCATACTCTCCACTGATTTTTCCATGTACATCTTCTTCATCCTTTTGCCTCCTTATCAGTCCTCTTGCGCTGTATACACCTAGTCGTATCTTCAATTATGATTTCATCATGCCCTCTTCTTCTCATACTTTCCACTATTTGCTCTTTTCAAGCACAGAGAGACATATTGGTCTTCAATAGTCTTTTTCCCAATCCTTGTGCACTTCATACACATAATCTTCAATTATGATTCCATTACGACTTCTTCTCACACTTTCTATTTGCTCTTTTCACACACACTTTGGTCTTTATATTGCCCTTTTCCAATCCTTGCGCACTCTACACTCACTCTCCGCTTCCTATCCTCTTCTCACACCATTCGCTACCTCCCATTTCCATATATTTTCAATATTTCCTTTGGTCTTTTTAACAAATGTTTGTGTATGTCCTCATTGAAGTCCTGCAGCCTCATCCTCTTCATATAACCAACCACTTCAACCGGGACTGGTCAATTTTGACATGCAGCTTCACCAACCACCACTCGCCGTCCAATCTCCACATTTCTTATACTTGATTAGCGCCGGAAAATTTGTCACTTTCATTGGACCACTCAAGATGGGTCTCGTAAAAGATAGCATTCCCAATCAATTATCTCAGCAGTTTCCTTGCACCAGGTGATCCGGAGCCAAGACGACGCCAAAAGGAGCGGAGATTTATCAGACACCATCCGAAGTTAAGAACCACCAGGTGCGTCCTGGCGGCCTGACAAATAGGAAACACGGGGAGATGGAGAGTTATGGAGATCCGGCCACTTACGAGCATACGCAGATGATCTAATGGAACGAAACCAGAGCGGATCTCTCCAATCCTCATCCTTCTATTTTACGTACCCAGCATCCGGAACCGAATGGGCTCCTATCAGAAATGTATACCTGCTCCATTTCTTCTCTCTCTTCCCCCGCCAGATGCCTCTGTCAATCTATTTGTCGGTTGTCCCGTTCTGCAAGGGAGGATGGAGATAGAGAAAAAGAGGAGGGGAATCTCGTGTTTCAATTTCACGGGGAATGGAAGCGATTCGCTCGACGCGTTTCGGCGATTTGTTTCGCGGGGGAGAGGAACAAGCTACGGAGGATAGGAGGGCATCAATAGAACAACTTAGTGGTGCCATTCCATCCGTCTGAGGACTTTTGTATCATCATAAATTATGTGGAAAGGGGAGAAAACCTTATGGAGAGAAATAGAGACTTTCAAGCTAAGGAAACACCCAGCGAAATCTATTCGGTAGCTTCTTTCTAAGGATTGTAAATCCCTTTCTTAAGGCTATAGAATCGCGAAAATAAAGACTGCTTCGTCCGTACTGCCAGTAAGATTTCGGTAGGGACAATATTTTCAAAGAAAGTGTCACTAATTTTCAAATATCGATGCGATTATCGCCTTTCGATATTAGTAAAATTTTGATCCTACGTCCCCTTCACAATAAACCTTAAATTTTGGCAAAAATATTTAGGTATTAGTTACAATTATAAAAGCGCTCTTTCTCTGCCTCGTTTGTCACTTCGATGGCCGAGCGTCTCGAGTGCTGCACTCAACACGGTTCCAGGTTCGAATCCTCGCGCGGGAATTGGCATATCTTAGTGTCTTAATCAATTTATTTTAATTATCATTCATCCTGATCGTCGTAATTAGCCAAAAATGGTAGAAAAGATTTGTAACAAGAGCAACAAATTCTGCCCTTTCAGGCTAATTACAACGATGAAGGTGAATGATGAGCAGATGAAACTGACGAAGGGCCACTCACAAAAAGAGCACCCATGCCATGCCATGACATGAGTGGCGAGATCACGTGCAATTGGTAAAATACGGGGTGGTAACATAAAGGTAACCAAAAGTATCAAGCACCCAGTATTTCAGTTACCTGTCAGATATTAAGACTATTGTCGTAAATAAAAGATGCAAATTAGTTTTAGACGACCGAAACAATCTCAATAAACGTACATGGATAATTTGATATATTCAAATAGGTAATATGAGTTGGAACTGCGGTCTTGGAGAGAACAAAATAATAATTCGTCTCCTTCCTATATTGGGACGGACGTACTGGCTTCGTATAAGGGAACGCCAATCATATTCAGCCATTCATGGTGGTTTTCTTCATCGTGAACATAATGACGCTGTATTGAAACTTTTCATCTGCATTATGCGATTCTTAAAATATTCGTCCTTTCAAGGTTAATCAAAAAGAAACTCCCTGGTTTCCAAAAATTATTCTGTTTATGCCAGACTGTCAATCTAAGGTACGTGTTTAGGAAAACTGTGAAAGTTTTGTTCTGAGCAGTTAGAGATGCTATATGTGGCTTCCTCGTGTGGCACGACAGATATCAGTGCGATATGCAGCAAACTGCGGTCAGCTGGATGTAATATTCACTTTGTTTCGTGGGTTTTCAGGACATGGTATGCCATCTCCTCTCCAGGTGCCGCCAATGTTGCATTGGGAGCTCCCAGCGGCGAAGTGTGTGAAGCCAGCGGTGTGCAGGACCAATGGAATAAAAACTTGTGGTCATATAATGACTATATGTTCCTTAAGTTTCCCCACAATAAAATCACGAAACCAGGGAATTGTTTTGGAAAAACCCTGTATTATAAAGTTTGCATCTCATTCCGGTTTTAATTCACTTCCGTTTGCCGATATTCGAACAGGATATATTATTTCTTTTTTATATATTTATATAGTTGAGTCCTTCTCTCTTCCGATATACTCCCTCTGTCCCATAATTATTGCCCGGTACACTTTTGTTTGTTGTCCCATAATAATTGTCCGATAGGCAAACTGTGACATTGGTGTATACAGAAGAAGAAAATTAAACACGGGAATAAGTCATACAACGTTATTACTCAAGGATCAGTACAAATTGGCCGATCAAGTATCCAAAAGAACATAAATAAAAAGTCACCATTTTGGCATACCGGACTATAATTATGGGACAGAGGGAGTAACTACGTATTTGCGACCGGACGAACTTCCACAGAGTAGAGCCAGTAAGGAAAACAACTTTATTTTTCTTCGTGGGTCTACAGCACCACAGCTTCAAAGGTCAGAACGACATATATGGTGGTGGAACAATACACATCGAGGACAAATTATTCGTGCCATTTCTTCCACATTCCCAAACCCAATACACAAACCATCCTCACAACCCCGAACTCAACTCCTACCTTGCCCTCTAAACTCATCCTAGAGATAAAGAAAGCAAACACTGCATCTTCCATTTTTTTTAAAAGATAGAAGGTTTTTCTTCACGATCTCAAGCGGAGGGTATCCTCCAGCCTCCTTCTCAGAGACGTGTCCCCCCCCCCCCCCCGGCCGGTTCAGCATCCGAGGTTCGATTCTCCTGCCTTATCTTCTCAATCTGATTTCCATAGACACGCGCCAAGGGTCTCCTTTGAAAATCGGCATATTTTATTTCTTCTCTTCCGTGCCTCCCTGAAGTGCCTCTTCGGAACACTTATCTCCGGTCTTTATCGGGTCCTTTTTCCTTTCTCTATCCATTCTTATTCCTCGAGCTGTCTTTCAAATCGTTCTGCTGTCGACTGTGCTCTTCTCAATACTGCGATATTCTTTCTTACGAAAACGTATCTAATTCAGAATATGTTTCTAGGGTGATATACAGGATAGTCTGAATGTGTTGTTACCTATGGCATAACAATTTATAAAGTTACCACCATTTTTCTCGCACAAAAAATTTACCCGCATGTCCTGTGAGAGAATTTGCACGTACGCGGTAATGGTGTCTCATTGTAAGTGTTAAGCCACGTGCACACGATCGATTGCTACTTTAAAGAAATCACTGCTGCACATTGCTATCAACACACAGTACTAGGCATATTTTGTTTATAATACAACTTCGATGAATCTTATCTCCTGTGTGCATACTAACGTGAGATCAGTTTTTCATCTGTATGTTTAGTCCAGTGCATTTATACTTTAATCCGGACAATAACAGAACAAGACAAAGCTTACTTGAATGTGGTCCTAAGCATATCTTGAAAATTCCCAATATTTTCCTCTTCAGGAAAACCAGTAACTTTAAGAAACGTCAGCCATGTTGAAATTTAAGCACCGTTTTAGTTTCTCTACAAAAAATTTTATAGTACTTAGCAGAGACACTTGCTTTTTACATTACACCCAATGTAAATTGTTACGAAAAAAATTCTGTTGATGCAGCAAATAAAATTTCCCATAACCTTTGTTTCAACACTGTTGCTATCATATTTATTTGATTTATTTTACTTTGCGTTTTGTGCCACTTTTGAGTAATTTGCGAAGATAAGGATGAGTGATGATATGATGAAATTGATGAATGGACACTCACAAACACTCATGCCCAGGCCAGGATTCGAAAACGGGACCCTTGACGTTTTAGCGCGATGTGCTAACCACTCCACCACGGAGACCGGCATTTCAACAATTTTTTCACATTTCTTCACTATAAAAAGTTATTCTGAAATGAAAAGTATTTTTCATCTTAAAATCTTTGTTTGCTCCTACAAAAACAAAAATACTCATGAACTTTTATATTTAGTGTAGTTAAAATAAAGATAAAAATACAGTCTTTGTGTTTAATTGTATAAGAGTTATGGCAGAAAAGGTAAACGGATTGACCAAATTCAACATAAGTGGCGTTTTAAAAATGACATTTCCTGTAGTGGTGGGAAAACGGGAATTTTCAGGATATGTTCACATCGCAGAAGGTTTCATATTGTTATTATTCGTGTCCGGGTTTAGCACAAAATGTGTCTAATTTATCTGACTAGTTGGAAAGATTGTGTAAACCCTCCCTGGATCTACCATTGAGCACAGGTTCCAGCTGTGTCAGGTAGGCTACACACGCCAACGCTCCTGTTTATGTCCTGACCTCATATGTGGGTGGCAGACATTGCACATGCGTGGGACAAATTCGAGAAGTCCAGACTCTGGAGGAAAAAGAATTGGTAGGGGGATTGTTTTATCTAATGTTGATTCCCTTGAATATTTTCAGGGACATAGTAAACATGACATTTCCATACTGTGTTCGAGACATCCTACCTCACCAGCATATTCAGAGCCAGACTGGTGGAGAGCATGATCGAGACAACAGATATTTGGAATAATGGAACCTGGATTTTTTATTTAAACTATAATATCCAGATTTTACCCGAGGCGATCCTAAAGTTACCGGAATGGGTGCCACATGTGAGCCTAGATAATTGTGTCAGTCATTTCATGTGCTTCATTACAAAATTCTATGCTGTTTAAAGTGGTGACAGAAATTTGCAGCATTTCCAAATACTTTATTGAAATAATGACACAGATATGCTGCTGTTATGTTAAAAGGGTGCAATTTAAAATATACTTTCCCTTGTGAAACTACACACACGCGCATGCGCAGAAATCTGCTAGTCTGTAAGACTCGCAATCAGTCTGCCACACAACGTTGGCCGGTTCAGACACGAATCGCAGCGTTCAACGAAATAGGTTCTAACGCAGCAGGATTTGCACTAAGAAGTATCAGGACTCCAGACAATGCCTTCAGTGTAAAGTTTCCGGAGTAATAAACCACAAAGGCAGAAGTTTCTTTGTACCTAAGGCAATGCAAACTGTATTGTAATTGCATGGAGAAATTATCGTAGTGAATGGGTACTACTGGCCATTGGAAGCTAACATTTTGGTAGCAGAGGGAGAGTAGAGCATCAAATTTTTAAATGATTGATTGAAGTAAAAGTTTTGGTGCGTCGGCACTTTAGGCCGTTTTGCACCCTTCAATGTATACGGGGAAATATCCACTTACCTAAAATTCTTAATTTAAAAACTTAAAACAAGGGATGTTTGGGAGAAATTAAAAGTGCAAGGTTTTAAAGCGATCTGCACAAGACCAACACAACACATACATGACAGTGGTTGATTGATTACCTAACTTTAAACCTGCATAAATTTTTCAAGTCAAACTATAAATCTAAATTACATTTCAACTAACAAGTTTATTTGAAGCAGCCCTTTGGGCATGACAATTGCGCTTAACAAAATTTTACGTATTTGACCATCAACAAGTAAATATACTCTCACCAATCTAATTTCAAAATGATACATAATACGTACTTACACAGGAAATCTTGGGTATAGTACTGGATTCAATTTGAATGAATGCTTAAGCAAGAAATAGAATTTTCTTGCGAAGTAGATGGTTCAAAAGTTATGGCCGTGTTTTGGTGACTTGCTTGAACAAACCATTTTCGCAAACATTTACAGAACTAGTTCTCAGTACGATAAAGATTGTACAATAACTCAGTGATAACAAAAGACTGATACCAATTATTAATAAATCATCAATATGTTGATTAGGCGCCATCTAAGTAGTTGTATTTGTGGTATGGAGAGCGCAAGAAAGGAAGAGCTCTCCCCAAGCAGATTTACCTACACTTAAACCTAGCTCAACATGCTCATATGAGCTTTTTGCTCAAGTGTGGAACCCCCTCTAATCCAAGATTTTTGTAAAAATGCCCTCGGGAATTTCTCAGAAAGGAAGAGCTCTCCCCAAGCAGATTTGTCTACACTTATAAAAGGCACTTCTGTGAGATTGTTGTCCATAAACTTGTCAAAAATATGCCCCTCTTGATATTTTTTTTACCACACTTAAAACTAAGCCACCCTCACCTATATACACACCCACACCCACCCACACCCACACCTACCCACACCCACACATATTTACTTCCGGTCTAAGTTCAATTAGACACCAGGCTCAACTTGTATATCTAGTATTAAGATAATATAATTCTTCTAGAATTGCTCCGTGACTCTCTCATTTCTCACATCATAAACATATGATTTTTCCCCAATGAGAATAACACTACAAATAGTGTCATCAGGTAATGCCTCATGGAATTCACAGATAATTTTAATGTTTGTTCTGTCATTCACCACAACCTGTTTTCTTTTTGAAGTGTTAAAAATATTAACATATTGACTTGTTCCCAAGTGTTCACCAAGTTCAGACATTTGTTCATAGATGGCCCTGTTGTTGTTGCTTGTTTTAGAGATATTCCAAAGCAACAACAACAGGGCCATCTATGAACAAATGTCTGAACTTGGTGAACACTTGGGAACAAGTTTCAATACTACAACATTTCCAACACTCTTTGTTAGTAATAGGGATTGGTAGTAAGTGTTAGACAAAGTACTTTGGAGCTGAATATGCCTTTCTTAAGACGTCGTATATTGCTAAAATATCTTTAATTCACATATTTCTCGTACCGCCGTATCTTGCACAACAGCAAAAGAGGAGGTAATAGGGCAAGCATACAATGATATGGGGATATGTGAATTGCTGGTTTCTTCGATTCAGATAAATGGATCGAATTGAAACTGGGATATTTTGCATTTTTTTTATACAAAATCTGATAATTGTTACATCCAGCTTGTTTGTTGTAATCTATTCATATTTAGAGTCAGGCTTATATCTGTCCAAGTTGTTAAAATCAATACACATAGCATTATCTCAGTGCCTTCTGGGACATGCATGTTTGTGCTAGGCCAATGCCTCTGAAGGCCGCTGCGAGCATCGGATCAATACATTAGTTACTCCGATTTGCTGGAGTTATCGGATCAATATTTCGGGGAGAACATTTTATTCAGTAACTCTAGTTTCTGCGAGCGCCGTGGCATGGCGTGCAGTGTTGATTGCATGTACACTCAGCCGAGAAACGGGAGGTACGCACAGGAGAAAATACTCCAGCCCAAAGTGGTTCCTAAATACAAATCTCAAGAACTAATTGACATAGAGCTATGCAGTTTTTTTGTCTGTACTGAACCCAACTGATTAAGCATAAAGATTAGATTTAAAACCCAGGAAATTTTATATAAATACCAAAGCCAAAAATATTAAGTGTATACACACATATACACATACACACACACACAGTACAGTGCTGAACCCAACTGATATTTTTTATTCAGTATAAAGTTTTGAATTGAAACCCAGGAAATATATATAATAAACAATAACAAAAATGCCGAATCAAAAATATTGCAATCAGTGCAATAAGAATATATTTAGCTCTAATTGGGCTAGACATCAAAAGATTTGTAACCCGGACAAATACAGAACTCCCACAAAAATTTGCCCCAAATGCAATAGAAAATACAGCATGCAATATTTCACATATACGCATAAAGATACTTGCTCTGCACAGTCATCAACATTGCCCTCACAACCATCTACATCTGGTCTGAAAAGAAAGTACGAATCACCTCTTAATGCCAGAACAGCAAAGCAGCCACGCTATGCACCCATCCATAGCAGTTTTAATGCCCAACTTAGGGATTACCGGTTTGTATCAGAGCCAAGATGTGGTATTCAGAATTTCTTGAACAGTGTAAAACCTGATCTGCAGGCAATTCTTAATGCACAAAATGGCTCTTATAAACTGTCCCTCAAATTGTATACTCAATATAAGAAACCAAATGGCACTAAATTTACACAGCCCCACATAACAGCAACTGTACCGGTATATTCAAATGTAAATTCAGACACAATAATAAACAGTTTAATAGATCAATTGAATATTAAGCACTCTGAATTTGAGGCAAAAGAATCAGGATGGAGCCTATGCGGCTCTTCACACAAGTTATATGTTAATATTTCTGAATTCAGCCCATTACAAGGTTCTACATATTTGCCATTACCTGCCAATATTAAAAACAAAAGAGCCGTGGTTAATATTAAAAATACCGACCAGAAATGCTTTTTGTGGTGTATTTTAGCTGCTTTGTATCCAGTTTCAAGGGATCCTCAGAGAATAAGTTATTACAAACAACATGAACATGATTTTGACGATGCAATGAGGGGTTTAGAATATCCAATGTCTGTTCAGAATATTGATAAATTTGAAAAAAAGGCCAAGGATATCAATGGCAAACAATTATCTATTAATGTTTATATTTGTTCCACTGGTAATGACCCGATAGATCCTCTCAGAATTAGTGCATTTGATGATGATTCTGCTGTTCCGATTGATTTGCTCTTAATTGAAGAGGATGGCATAAATCATTACACTCTGATACATAATCTTGAAGCTTTAGTCAGAACACAACTATACAAATCTAATAAAATATTCAAGTTGTGCAGAAGATGTTTTAGTGTATTTGATGGTAGAAAAATGGTGAATGGGGTTCGTAAAGAGAGTGCAGAAATTGCCAAAAACAAGTCAATTGAGCATCTGAAATACTGTGGCAATCATAAACCTGTTCATATGGTGATGCCTAATCCAAGTGAAAAAGCAAAATTCAATAAGTTTGAAGCCTTGTTGGAACACCCAGCATATATTGTCTGTGATTTTGAATCGAACCTCAAACCTCTTGCATTCTGTAGCCAAGACCCTGAAGAATCTTCATTTACACCATACCAGCTACATGAACCTTCCAGCTTTTGTTATATAGTTATACGGAATGGTGTAGCTAGTGAACCATACTTATACATGGGACCAAATGCCGTCAAAGAATTTGCACATAGAATAGAAAATGAGTGCCGTGACATAGCATCTAACATCTTATTAAAATCAAAGCCTATGCTGCCTTTAACAGATGAGCAGATTGAAGATTTCAACAATGCAGAAAAATGCCCGGTATGTGATTCCGAATTTTCAGATATAAATATCAAGGTGAAACACCATTCTCATACAGATGGTGGATATAAACAGGCTCTGTGTAATAGCTGTAATATTAAGATCAAGAGACCAAAATTTGTCCCCATATTTTGCCATGGAGCATCCAATTATGATTTCCATCATCTGATCAGGTACGAGGGGTTTGACAAGCAGAATTTAAATATTTTAGCTGAAAATGATGAGAAATATATATCTATTAGCAAAATAATTAAAGTTAATGGTGTTCCTATTCACTTAAGATTTCTTGATTCATACAGAATTTTATCGGCTAGCCTGGCTACACTGGCCACTCAATTATCTGATGATCAATTCAAAATCACACGTGCATTGTTTCCAAATCAGGACCTGAAATTAATTAGGCGGAAGGGTGTATATCCTTATGACTATGTTACAGATTTTTCTAAATTTGATGAGTGTTCTCTGCCACCACAACATGAGTTTTACAGCAAAATCAGAGGATCTGGAATCACTGATGATGATTATCAACATGCCCAATTGATGTGGAACAATTTAAAATGCCAGACATTTGGTGATTATCACATGGCTTATTTGAAACTTGATGTGACCCTCTTAGCTGATATAATGCAGGCATTCAGAAAATCATCAATGCAAAATTATGGACTGGACCCAGTGTATTTTTTCAGTGCCCCGGGCCTATCATGGTCTGCAATGTTTTTAAATATCAAAAAGCCATTGGATCTGATCCCAGATCAAAATATGTATCTGTTTATAGAGGAAAATATAAGAGGGGGCATGGTGCAATGTTCTCAGAGATATGCCAGAGCAAATAACAAATATATGCCTGATTATGATCCAGCACGGCCATCAAATTATATAACATATATAGATGCCAACAGCCTCTATGGTCACGCGATGATGCAAAAACTGCCATATGCAGGGCTTGAATGGGTTGAAGATTTCAATATTGAAGATCTTCAGAACTATGATGACAGTAATTATGGCCTCTTCTTAGAGGTTGATCTGATAATTCCAGATTATTTACATAACAAATTTTCTGATCTGCCCCCAATTCCCGAGGTTCAGTGCTCACCTGGCTCTAAACAGAAGAAGCTCATGATGACTCTGGAGCCAAAACAAGGCTATGTCATACATTACAAGTACCTTCAGTTCCTGATGAGACATGGTGTTCAAGTGACCAAAGTTGGAAAAGTTTTGAAATTCAGGCACTCAGAATGGTTGAAACCATATATCAATACAAACACGGAGCTTCGAACATCTGCAAAGAGCGAATTTGATAAGACCTTGTTTAAATTGATGGTTAATTCTGTATATGGCAAAACAATTGAAAATGTCAGAAAACATACCGATGTTAAAATAATTACTGACCCCAGCCTGAGCAAAAAATTGGTTGCAAAGCCTAATTTCAATTACAGAAGAATTTATGATGAGCACATGGCACTTTTCAACATGAAAAAAACAAAGATTAAGTTTGATAAACCCATTTATGTAGGGGCTGCAATATTGGATTTATCCAAATTACGTATGTTAACATTCTATTATGATGTGCTCAAACCTTTTTATGGTGATAGAGTAAAACTGATGTACATGGACACGGATAGTTTTATTCTTGATATTCAAACAGAAGATGTTTATAAAGATATGACCCAGCCTGAATTGTTTCAATACTTTGACACCAGTGAATTGCCAGGCCATTTGAATATTCAGCCCCACAACAAAAAAGTGCCTGGCAAGTTAAAAGATGAGACACTTGGTGATGTTATTGTGGAATTTGCTGGGTTAAGTGCCAAGGTGTATAGTTTTAAAACATGTAGTGGTGTTGTCAAAAAAGCCAAGGGTATTGGCAAAGTAGCTGTAGAAAAAGAGCTTGAATTTGAAGATTATAAAAATTGCCTCAAATCCCAGAGTTCAATCAGAACATCAGAATCCAGAATTCAGAGTGTGGATCACTTATTGACTTCAAATATTGTAAGAAAAGTGGCTCTGGACCCACATGATGACAAGAGATGCATTTTATCATGTGGCATACATACTCTACCATGGGGTCATTGTGATTTGAAAAATGGAAATCAGTGCCCAATTACAGAGCATGATTTGGAATAAATAAACATGCCTATGAACTTATTTGGGTTTAAAAAACAAGGTATTATGGACCTGCCAACACCACAAGCCTCTCCTGATATGCTGTCTAAACTGAGTGGCTTGTTAATTATTCATCTGAACAGCATATTTACAGATGTTGATGATAAAACAGGCAAAACATTGTACATATTTAACAATAATTTAAATCATTACCAATTACCTGTAGGTGGGCAATTGCAATTTATTACAACTCCTGAGGGTGATGTCAAGATTTCAGTAGGGAGAAATATTTACAGAATTAAGCACTCAAACATGATTTCTGGCACTGTTTATACTGTTTCTGCTGGTGACTGCTTATATATTGAGGTCCCGGGATCCTATGATAAGCTTATACCTTTTTTTATAGAATTAAGAATCAGATACTCTATAATAAATAACCACTAAACAAAATGCCTAATGATATTTTTGGCCATACAAGACATGAAGATCACAGTGATGAGATTCTGATGCTTGATGTCAGAGTCAAGAAATTAAGAAGTGATTTACAAGCTTTACAAACCACACTCAATGCCAGTCTTCAATTAGAAATTACAAATTTGCAATCACAATGCATGGACCCTCTTCTTAAAATTGATTCTGAACTCAAATTGCTGCTTCAGAAATATACAGATCTTGCTACATTGGATAATTTTCAAAGTTTGGAAGAAGCTGTAGCAGCTCTTCAAGCCAAATTTAAGACCCAGGCTACCAACTCTGAGCAATTGAAACAACAATTGGAAGAGCAGATAAATAATGTCCAGGCACAGCTCCAAACAATTGTCAAAAGCATAAAATCACAAGAAGATTTTGATCTAGTGATTTCCACTCTAAAAGAACAGATTCAGTCACTCCAGATACCTAATCTGGACCCTCTGAACAATGCCATAGCCGAGGTTAAAGAAAAAATTGAGACACTTGAAAATTTTATGAACAACTTGCCATCTTCTGATGCTTTGAATGCAATAACTCGGAGTGTAGCAAATATTAAGCTGCAACTTGAAACATATGAAGATTTTGGAAAAATTCAAAGTTCCATAACCCATCTTGAAGGTACAATAGCAGCAGTGCAAAGTGATTTGGCAAATGTACTAGAATCCCGATTGCCTGGGATTGTAGATACCCTTGTTAGTGTCCAGCAACAAATCACAAAGCTTGAAAACCTCAACACTGAATCTGAACTATCTCATTTTCATCATTTGATAGATGATATCCAAACAAAACTTGAAATTTTACAACAATCCACACCCTCTCAGGCAGATATAGCTCTGCTCCAAAATGCTATGCAAAATGTGGCTGATGCTTCTGAATTAAACAATGTGAAATTGGCACTTGAATTTTTGCAAAATACTGTGTCAAATCTGCCTACATCACAGGAACTTAAAAATATTAAGAGGGCAGTGAATAGGATATTGAAATCAGAAGATATCAAGAATATCCAGGCAGAGATCAAACAACTCACTCAGACAGTTGCCACTCTTCCAACCAATCAACATATTAATGAACTGCATGCCCTGTTTGAGGATATCAGAAGACAGGTCCATGATCTTACTGCTCAAAATTCAAAATTGGCAATTGTTGAAAATTTGCAACAAATTGTGGCTAATATCAAGCAACAGCTAGGGACCATGGAATCCAATCAAGCAAATGCTTTGTCTGTTTTTGCCACCCAGCTACAAGAAATTGTGCAACAATACAAGAAACTTGCTATAGACATAAAAATCAAGCCAGGCCACGATGATGTTGTTAGAACTATCAATGAGCACCTTGAATCTGTAACAAGCAGATTGCTCACAGCAGAAAAAGAAATAACAGGCATAATCGAGAATCCAAAACATACAGTAATTCTTGAATTGTACAGCATCCCCAACAGAGAATATGATTCTCCATTTACACCAGGTGGCAAAATATATATGCTGTCCCCTGCACAATTTTATTACCAGTTTTTTGTTGGGGGCACATTGAGACCAATCAAGATCAAATATTGGCATCAGCCACAGGTACACCACTACCCTACCTTATCAATAACAAATGCTGACAACAAACCAAAAATCACCAGTGTAGAATTAGAGGATTTTACAGACCCCAATACATTAGAAACAGCCTATACCGAAGATGACGGCACTTTGGAATTTAAAATACAAATAGGGGACAAATTATATTTAGAAAATCCTGCAGTCTCAGCTGCCGAACACCCCATAGTTGCAATATTCTTGTTTACATATTATGTCTAGACAAATTATTGTTGATGAATTACACAGACAAGCCCGACATAATTTTAAGAGGCTCCCAGTAGTCACAAAGGGCATAGATGATTTATGGCAGAGCGACTTGATTGAAATGGCAAGTGGCCAGTTGAAAAACTTAGATAAAATCAACAAGGGCTACAAGTATCTACTCACTGTAATAGACACATTTTCAAAATTTGCCTGGGCTGTGCCACTCAAATCCAAGACTGGAAAATGTGTTACAGAAGCCCTCAGAACAATCATCAATCAGAGTGGAAGATCACCGCGCAATTTGCAAACAGATAATGGCAAAGAATTTTATAATTCTGTGTTCCAACAATTTATTAAAAGCCAGTCAATACAACATTATTCGAGTTACAGTGATCTCAAAGCCTCAATTGTAGAGAGATTCAACAGAACCTTAAAAAATCTTATGTATAAACAATTCACACTTCAAGGTAATTATAAATGGATTAATATTCTTCCTGAACTTCTACATAAATATAACAACTCGGTCCATTCCACAATCAACATGAAACCCTCTGAAGTAACTTCATCTGATGAGCAAAAATTGATCAGCACTGTTTATTATCCTAAATACCAGCCAACAACAAGAAAGGCCAAATACAGGGTGGGTGATCAAGTAAGAATAAGCAAATATAAGCACTTATTCAAGAGAGGCTTTACAAGAAACTGGAGCACAGAATTATTTACAGTGGTTCAGGTTAAACCCGGGACCCTTAACACATATATAATAAAGGATCACCGAGGAGAAATTCTCAAAGGCAGGTTCTATGAACAAGAGCTCAGCAAAACTAAACAGCCTGACACATATCTCATAGAAAAAATCATCCGCAGAAAAGGCAACAAGTTATTTGTCAAATGGCTGGGTCATCCGGAAAACAGCTGGATCGATGCAAACAAAGTGATAATATGAGCACCTGGGATGTTATAAAAAGGCTGCCAGAACCTGAACAACAGAATAAGAGAAATGGCAACTTGCTGCCTGATAATATTAGGTGTCTTATTGTTGGGCCATCTGCTTGTGGTAAAACTACACTAATGGTTGATAATTTTTTATTGGCACCCAACTGGTTAGACTGGAAAAACAGGCACTTGTATATCTTCTCTAAGAGCTTGGAACAATTAAAATATCAGCAGTTAATGAAGCTATATGATGGATTGGATATAGCCACTTTTGAACCAGATGTTAAGCCACTTGATGACTGTCTCGATAATTCTGTTGTTGTGTTTGATGACATTATACTGGATAATCAAAACAAGGTTAGGAATTTCTTTACACAGGGCCGGCACAAAAACATTGATTGCTTCTACCTGGCACAGACTTTTTCAAAAATACCCAAGCAACTGATCCGAGACAACAGTAATTTTATATGTGTGTTTCATCAAGACCATACCAACCTCAAACATATACATGATGAATATGTAGGTGGGGACCTGAGCTACAATGATTTTTCTAAATTTTGCAGTAGGTGCTGGAACCAGGATAGTTATGGGTTTGTCACAATTGATATGACAAGAACACCCAATAGTGGCAAATACAGAAATAAAATCAACGATTTTCTAGACGTTGAGACGTATATAAATAACCATGAAAAGGCCAATCATTGATGATCTTAAATTAAGAGATTATCTTGTAAAAAGATTTAAGGGATGGAAATCAGAGAACCGAGGAATTTATGAAAAACACAAACAAACAGAACAGCCTATTATTGATGCTATTAGTGAATTAGGTAAAAATATCAAAACTGTTACAGAGCAAAATCAAAATTTGATCACAGAGCTTGTACCTGTAGCTGCTAGGAACATATTAGATTATCCACTCACCCCACTTTCCAGTATTCATACACCTAGTCCTATTGCTCCTCGAAGAATTGAAGCTACTCTGGATCCTATTGAATTGGGTCTTCTTGCTCAAAAATATTTAACAACACCTAAAGACAACAAAGATGAGGTTTTTGGCTTATATGCTGACACAGAGCTTGATGGCAGTATCATACATAGAATTGGCAATTTTAGGGTAACATTTATGGGAGATGATATAATTGTATATTCAGAATCTCGACTCGGAGAAAAAGGTGCTTTTGTTAAGTACACCGGAACACCTGGATTGTGGGAATTGATGACTAGGAAAAGGCCTGGGAGCTATACAGATCAAGATTATGAGGATTACAAAGAAATATTAATAAAATCAGATGCTCTATACCAGAACAATGATCCCACACAAAAAAGAGTCAAGTCGAGCAGTGGAGCAAAATACAATAATTTAATCAAGCCCATATGGTCACAAATTAAGACAGGCAGTGGAATCAAACAATACAACACCCTGCCTAAAGAATTTGTGTGGGTTGATGATGTCAGGAAACTTGTAGATAGGTTATTGGTGATAGCTGGGGAGGAAAATGCTGGGAACCACAATTTTTACAATGAAAAGGTTGGAATTATGGACATGATAAGCACCAAATTGTCTAATTTTATAGTGAATGACACTAAGGGGATTGGATATCTCATAAAAATTATTAATACTCTACCACCTAAATTTTGGAATGTCTCTGAGGGTCGGGGGCTTGTTAATGACATTATAAACAAGCTGCCATTTGAACTACACATTCCAGGCTATCAGTATTGTGGTCCAGGCACAAAATTGGACCATAGATTAAACAGAGGTGATCCTGGTGTTAATCCCCTAGATGCTGCTTGTAGAGACCATGACATAACATACAACACACATTCTGATCTTGACAAGAGACATGTTGCAGACAAGAAATTAGAAGAGGCTGCATTTGGCAGATTTGTAAGCAAAGATGCATCTTTGAGTGAAAAAATAGCAGCATTGGGAACCACCATAGCTATGAGCACCAAACAAAAACTGGGGTGGGGGTTGTGAATATGTATATAATAAACCTACAATGAAGGCCAAGGGTGTTATGTATCAGATACCTTATGCAGGTCTCAAATCTCTTAAAACTATTGACAGTCTTTTAACCAAAAAGCAGCGCAAGAAAAAAAGCTCTTGTATTGCAAAGGGGCATGGTATGAAATTGTTGCTTAGTACCCCCCAATTAAAAAAATTACAGCAATCAAGAAAAAAATCACATGTGGGGGGATTTATATTTACCATCCCTGCCATCTTAGCTGCTCTCGGGGCTGTTGGGAGCTTGGCCGGGGGATCAGCCGCCATAGCAAAAACAGTAATAGATGCCAAGAAAAATAGGGCAGAATTAGATGAGCAGAAGCGCCATAACCTGGCAATGGAGAAACAAGGCAAAGGTGTTAAGAGAGCCATGAATAAGTTTAAAAAAAACAAGAGCCGCTTACAAACCAAGATATTGAAGCTTTAATCAAGCCACTGGGCATCAAACATTTTAGAGGTGTGTACATGTCTGATTCTTTACCAGAACAACCACTCAACAAAGAGTGTGGCATTGTTAATTTGGATAAGAACAAAAATCAGGGCACTCACTGGATTTGTTATCTTAAATATTTAAAAAATGAGGCATTTGTGTTTGATTCATTTGGAGGTGTTCCGCCTGAAAATTTAATAAAATATCTAAATTCAGCTAATCTTTATTACAATAATGCCCGTGTTCAAAACTTCAAAGATGTTAATTGCGGACATCTGTGTTTATCTGTTCTTAGATATATGTCTCAAATAAATAAACCATCAATTGAAAATTTTCAAAAAGCCTTGTGGTATCTGAAACATCATGGGGGTATTCCATCTCACCAGCCAAAATTCAATATTGAAACTCAAATTGCATGATGACATAGTGTATCCCAAAACAATAGCTCTCAGAGCATTTTATGGCATGTACTTGATCCCTAATATTACACACCACAACAACACAATTGCAGTAGGGGATCAAAAAATTGTCATCACTCCAGGGCAATATAATCTGTCCACTCTAAATGCTCAATTACCCAGAGGTGTAGTGTTAAGTCAAAATTCTGTCACTCACAGAGTAGAAATTGTATCTGCCACAGAAACAGTGGATCTGGCTACTATAGGAGAGCTGTTAGGCTTTGAGAACAACACAAAACTTGAAGCAGGCATCAAACACACTGCTATGAATATACCTAAATTCTTAGCCATAGAGACTCTGAATATTCACTGTAATGTGGCCGAGGGTATGATCACCAAATCAAATGGCATAGGCACTCACAAACAAACAGGCATCATTGCAACATTCAAACCTAATTCAGAATTCATGGAGCCAATCATCTTCAATCCATCCCCAACATTATATTTTCCTGTGTGCCATAACAGAATAGATTACATCGAATTGATGGTCACTAATGAAAAAGAAGAATTAGTTGATTTTGCTGGAGCTACAACAACTGCAATTATAGAGATTAACATTTAAATAAAAATACATACAATGGAAAATATTGAGAGTTATGAGTTACAATCATTCCCTCCAAACAGGAGGACATTTGCAAATTTAAATCAACCCAACACACAGATTGAGGTTGATCTTGATGTAGGGGATGGATTTATACACCCCCACAGAGCAGATCTATACATCAAATTTGATGTTGTAAAGCTCGATGGAACAGATTATCCCGCAAATTCAAATATAAGACTTGTAGATAATTTTGTGCCACATCTATTCTCTGAAATTGAGATCAGAAAGCATGGCATTGTTATAAACAGAGTGGATTATCCCGGCATTACCTCCACAGCTTTGGCCACATTGAAATTATCCAAAACCGAGGCTTCATATTACAAAATAGGAGGATTTGAGGCTGGTGATAAGATATTATCTAAAAACCACACTATACTGTTCCCTATGCGCCTGTTGCCAGGATTCTTCTCGGATTACAAAGATATTATGTGGAAGGGCGGTTTAAGAATCACATTTAGAAGAGCTGCAAATGATAACAATGCTTTGATGAGGTACAGTGCAATAAACCCTACAGGGGAAGCTCTGCCTAATACCCTACCTGATGAGGGCAAATGCATTATTCAGACTATGGAGTTAAGAATCCCTGTTGTTGAATACGAGGCCAGTTATGCTCTTAAATACAAAGCTGATATAATAAAAAATCCACAGGTTCCTCTGCAATTTTATACGTATCAATGCGTACAGAAGCCCGCAACTGGTTCTTATTATGAATTTGATGCCACAAATTCATTCTCCAGCATACAATTTGACATGCCTGATTTTGTGGTGGTACTGTTTCAAACTGGAAGACACAACAATCAGGAAAAAAATTCAAGTAAATTTGATAACTGCAACATCAAGAACATATATCTTAAAAATGGCAGAAATGAGGTATTTCCTAGAGAAAATTACAATTTAGACATGTCCAAGGATGATTTTCTTAAATTATATGAGGCTTTTTCGGCTTTCAAGAGGGTCACTACAGGCAATACGGATATGTATTACACTCCAGATGAATTCAAAGCACAGAGACCCATGTTTGTAATTAACACTTCAAAAAGAAAACAGGTTGTGGTGAATGACAGAACAAACATTAAAATTATCTGTGAATTCCATGAGGCATTACCTGATGACACTATTTGTAGTGTTATTCTCATAGGGGAAAAATCATATGTTTATGATGTAAGAAATGAGAGAGTCACGGAGCAATTCTAGAGGGTCTCTGCAGCAAACCGGAAGTGGACCGGAAGTGGACCGGAAGTGGACCGGAAGTGGACCGGAAGTAAACCGGAAGTGGACCGGAAGTGGACCGGAAGTGGACCGGAAGTGGACCGGAAGTAGACCGGAAGTGGACCGGAAGTGGACCGGAAGTAAATATGTGTGGGTGTGGGTGGGTGTGGGTGTATCAAGGCCTAGCTTTAAGTGTGGTAAAAAAAATATCAAGAGGGGCATATTTTTGACAAGTTTATGGACAACAATCTCACAGAAGTGCCTTTTATAAGTGTAAACAAATCTGCTTGGCAGAGCTCTTCCTTTCTGAGAAATTCCCGAGGGCATTTTTACAAAATTCTTGGATTAGAGAGGGTTCCACACTTGAGCAAAAAGCTCATATGGGCATGTTGAGCTAGGTTTAAGTGTAAGTAAATCTGCTTGGGGAGAGCTCTTCCTTTCTTGCGCTCTCCATACCACAAATACAACTACTCATCTAGTATTAACAATGTGTACATTTAAACGAGTACTATTCAAAGTAAGGACATTTTGATCATTACTCATAACTAGATCCCGGATTTGTATGTAATTAAATATTCTATTCCTTTTTAGATACATACCTTGAACAAGAAAATGTCAACGAATTAACTAACTGACATGATTTTGCATAAATTTTATGTTACATATTTTTAGATATTTGCCAGGATAATGCATATTTTACATACGTATTTGCTAATTTACTTTACATAAAACAACATATTTCGGTATTTTTTTCCTCTTGATCCCTATTCCTATTTTTTCGATCTCTGAAACATGATGATGAAAATTTTGTAGCTCTAGCGATGTCATATTTTCTAACCAATCAGATGCATCGAGCTTACGGTCACCTAAAATTGACTGCCAAGTCGAAAAACAGGCCGAAGGAAGGGAAGAAAGAGAGAGAGAGAGAGAGAGAGAGAGAGAGAGAGAGAGAGAGAGAGAGAGAGAGAAGAAACAAATTAAAAATACGGGAACTGTTATTTATTGAAAGATTCTGGAGTTTCATGGCAGTGCATGACAGCTGATAACATGGAAAAGTACCTAGTGGTTCACTCTGTAGCAAGACAAAAGTCATTCCTGCATGCATTACTTCTTCTTAAATCTGCCCCTACATTTACATATTCTACAATAATTTGCGATGTGATAAGTAATTAATAGTTGACAAAATTGGTTTCTTAAATATGTGCACGTTGATGTGATCTTTTGAGTTTATAAATTTGATACAAATTTTAATTTGAACAACTTATGCACCTACAATTATGTTGAATATGTTCAAATAAAAAAATATCTGGCAGAATTCTTGAAATTACTTGGATACTCGATTATTATTAATATTACATATTCTTTGATTCTACATATCTTTTTGATGGTACATAATTAGGTACATATTTTGTCAATTATTGCTACATATTTATGTACATATTTTGTACTTTGATATTATATAAAAATCAGGGGTCTACTCATAAGAGTGTATTTGCAACTGATTCAACTTCCCAAGCGAAAATATGTGGACAACCATAACATGCGCAAATTTGAATCACAAATAAGCGTTCCAACACTGACGTTCAAACAGTAACATATGTACCGTTTCAACGGAAGCAAACTTGTATTGAGCAATCGTAAGTTTGCTACTAAAAAGGATATTACCTTGGCACCAAAGCAAAAAGACCATGAAGGTGTAAAATACACTCCGTAATCTGTGGAGCAAGGCCGCGCATAGCGGTAGACAAGGGGGAACAGCGAGTGGGTGGAGCAAAGCAGTGCGCCCTGCTGCAAACGGCTGGTAGCTGCAGTCGCGTTTTCCCTCCACACACTAACTTCCCCTCTCGTGCGTTCATTGGTCTGGCCCTATCGAGTAACTACTTGCATGTTTCCATTCCCTTGCTCCAGAGAATTCAGGGACTGAATGTAGACACCTTCCAACATTAAGAAGAGCCGTCCAGAATTTATAAGACGCAAATATATATGGCAATCACTCATCACTCAAATAAAAAGATTTTAGTTTGAATCTTTACCTTGAGAAGACCCTGTTAGAGGTTGAGAACGTTACGTTTGTAGTGTATTATTACAAGAAAGACTGCTTTAGTCAACACTTTTATTGTTTTATTAAATACGAAAGCAAAGCTTAATCGTGTTACGATTTCTATGCATCGTGAAGAGGGAATGGATGGAGTTAAGATTTGTCTACCCTCTACCGATTTCTTGCTGAAATACTTTTGTTTACAGAGAGATTGCGAAGAGTTGTTTTTGAAACAAAACAAAGACGAGCGCCATCGCACAAAAGTAAGTATATACATATTATGGTAAATATAAGGGTGATCCTAACCTACGTGTTCAGTATGGAGCCTTTGGGGCACTTCCTTTGGGGATCACCACCCTCAAAAGAGTGTAGATTGTTGTTGTCAGAGGTAAGTCGTTAATATTGGAAGCTAAAGAATGAATATGTATGTACGAAGTATAGGGAATGTAATGTTAGAATATTCTACTCTTCCTGTTACAAAAACTTACTTACAAAAACACATTTGTTTCTTTTGTTTTTTTGTGATTTGGGGCGGGATACAAATAACAACTATTTGCTGCAAAGACTTGTTCGGAAGAGCGAAAGGGGGAGGGGAATATCTAGGCAAAAGTTCATGACTGGGTGTCCAGTGGTTTATTTCATCTGTCTCTCCTTTCTTGTTTTGAAACTGTGACGAGGCAATGGACACTTTTGCTCCTTCGGACTGAGTTAGTATATTCTGTGTATGTAAATCTTTATGATTATTTATCAGTTCCCATAAGTTGCTTTCAAAATTAGTTTCTTAACGCTATTGATTTGTCGTGGAATTTCCGCTCGTAATAAACAGTAACGGTGGCTCACTAACTTTTGTTTCTGTCTGTACAGCAGCAGAAGTTCAGGGTGCGGTGGCCAGTCTTCTGCTGCGTACCAGCAGGCAACACTGTCGCTGTAAGCCCCATACTGTACTCGTAACTGGGGTTCACCATTAGTATTGAAGTTTGGAAGCTACATTAAACGTTATATCTCCGACCTGAATACGACTATTTGTGCACATTCCCATTAGCCATTGACTCTCTATTGCGTAACGCACCTCATTATGCTGTTTCGCTCTGGCACGGGTGGATGGACGCCTCCAATGTTCTGATTAGCGTATGAACGGGTCAGCGTTCCATACTAGACTGCTTAATAATGTGAGATTTATGCACAATGCGATCTGCGTTCGGCCGACAGGGTAACTAACTAACACTAGTAGATACGATATGCGCCACCCTGTAGCTTGGGTTATTTGGTGCTTTCATGACCTAAGTGGCATTGGTTAACTCTAGCCCCAAAAGAGCTAGGATGGAAACACTTGTTTATCTGTAATATCTAGGTAAGATATATTTTAAGCCATATTTCTGCAAACACTTAGCTCCTGGGATCATTTTGTGCTTTTATGACCTAAGTGACAATGGGAAAAGACTAAATCTAGCTCCAAAACAGCTAGGATGGCAACACTCGTTTCTACATAATATCTAGGGAAGGTACATTTTAAGCAATATTTCTCCATACATTTAACTTTTTTGTTGAGCTGTGAATCAATTAAGTATAAGCACAGACACTTTTCTATCTATAAATGTATTACAGATACATACGTTTATCTGTGGTGTAAGAAAAGCTCATTTTCTTTGCAATAATTAAGGCAAATGAACATATAGTAACCAATACTGTACGGTCAAATTGTACGAAGGGAATTCATTTTAAAGATTGCCACACTGCAGTAGAAGCCCTGAAATTCTGAATTTGTCCAGGATACCAGAGGTCTCTGGGTTGGCTTGTCATATACTTAGGGTTAAGGGCCTGATTTTTCACTGGTCTACTCCTATAAGCTAGAGGGCTGTCCTTAAAAATTCACATAAACACACATTGCCCCTTGTACATGGGGTTAACCCTGTACGGGAAAAAAGGCAGACGAAAAGAAAAAAAAACAGAATTTTTTTCCCTTTATGATTAAGAATTTTTTACGATGCTAATGGACATTGCAACACCAGAAAATTTCATCCCTACATGTGGTTGGGCGGATTAAAATTTTACATTCCGGAGCAGTAGGTGAAGGGGGATATGAGGGGAACGTATGTTAATCCCCTACACACAGACGCACGCTTCTTCTGGGAGCTGAACTTATTATATGAGAATATCTCTCCTTTTTCATCTTGACATGAACTACATTTGTCCTTTACGATGTTCCTCCGCCTCGTTTTATACGCTCTCATCCTACGCTTCAGCCTCGTATTAAAACAGAACGATGCGCCGCCTCATACGGGAACAAGGGCGAGCTTCAAGTGCATCGTACGAAACAGTCAAGTGAATTACGTTGTATAAAAGAGTCATACCGTATTCCCTTGACAGGATCTTCACTTTACCTGACGTCAGGATGATGTATAAAAAGGAACGAAAAAATGGAAAACAGTTTCAGCGAATTTCATGCGAGGGTTTTTTTTCTGCGTTCTTTTATGTTCTTTCTCTTCTTAGGCAAGGTGAAAGGGAAGATATATGGAGGAAATGTATGGTGTTGCCGTTTCTCTCGCTTGTCGCTACGTGGAAAGCATTTTCCCGCGGAGGGCTTTGAGGAGAACTCATCTACAGTAAAACGTCTCGACAAGTCTAAAACTACCAGGTTACACAGAATGAGTGAGGTGGTTGAGTTGTATTTCCATGCAATAGTCAACACACGATCTCGAATGTCCTTCGTTCAAGCCTTGGCATGGCACAATCATTCAATTCTTCGCCACTTCATAAATAATTAAGGAAAAATATCCTATTATACGTACTAGCACATAGCATTTCTTTCAGTGAACGAAATTATACAGAGTGGTGCAAAAAAAGGTAACCGAATTAGTACATGCTTCAGAATTTCGGTTACCTTTTTTACACCACCCTGTATATTTCTGTGTGGTAATTTCCAAGCAAGACACAGATACTGAATGGCAGTAAATTAAATTTCACTTTACTCACAAGATGTCTCTCTACAATGCGATAACAATTTTCAGCCTTGGGCGGTGGTTTAAATGTGGGAAACATATTTGTATTTGTAGTTTAACTGCAACATGGATGGTAGAGGACGTAGAGTTGAAAGAAAGATACACGATAGTCTATTTCTTGGTTGACGTCGGCATAGTTTGTCGAATTCGCTGGTGAATGTTTCCAAATGTAAGCATGTTAGTCTGTCGTCAAACTGCACTTGACCCATAAAATATGCCATCGAAGGTTGTCAAAATTTAGGCTAATAGCTATGGTTGTATCTAAAATCAAAGTCTGATAGAAGTCTGTGGTCTGGCGTTGAAACACATGCTTTCAACCTTGAGGCGCATGCGCAGAACTTTACAGTGTGGGCATGAAATTACAGCTTCACAGAGCATGCGCATAAGGTTGCATCACTGAGGTAGGTCATAGTGTGTTCTGTCAGAAGGCCAGGGCGCATGTGCAGGACGTCACATGCGTGCGCAGAAGATTACAGCGCTTATATAGGTTGCAGTACTTGCGCAGTATGTTACACTTTGTTCACAAATGATATGGGTGTCATGAAACCATGTGATGGAGAGAGATAATTTCACATTCTTGGGTATGTCATCACTTGAATATGGAGAAAATCACTTTATCAATGATGAAATTTAGGATAGATCTCGCAAATTAGAAGACAAGGAGTCTTCAATATAAAACTCCTCACGAAGAATAAAAGCAACGAAGGTCTAGGAGGGCTAAAATTTAAGTCGCAAAAACTGAGTGAGAAGGATAATTCGTCACACACGCAAGGACAACATACAACTCAATAGAGACTGGACTATTCTGGTTGTAGATTCAGGCACCAGAGCCTCGTTACCCTGTAAATGTACCATCCCAAGATGCGTCTGGAATAACTAATGAAAAGGGCGGGAAAACCACCAGTCACGATGGCCCACTCCGGGGTTTGAAACAGCGACCTCCCGCATACAAATTCACAACGTACTTCACAAGAAAGACACATGAGGTGAAGCGTACTGCAATCTTCCTGTGCAGCATACATTCAGGAAAATAAGCGAACATTACGGACAATAAAGACAGACTGAAGAAGGAAAATGGAAAATCTATTATTCAGAGAGCAGAGCTGCACAATTGAGTCCGCCAAGGAATCAAATATCCGGCGCGCAGCTTCCTCTGGCGGGCAGAATGTGCGTCAGGTCCCCGGAAGCCTCCATTCCATCTCAAGGCATCCTCTGTATTATGCAAGAGCTGCAGGTGGGAGACGCTCAGTATTTTAAGCTTCGAAGCATTCCAGTGCGCCGGACGCCTAAATCCAAGATGCCGAGTCCTTTCCCGGATGCTGCGAGGTCCCTCTACATAAAGGGACGCACAGAGAGATATATGCAAGGGAACACCTGTTCAATGATGTACGAGTTCTATACGTGACAGTCCTCCTCCCCACACAAGACTCTTGGATTATTTATAACTTCCCGCAGAGACCCCCGGTGGCCGCATGTGACTGAATGTCATGATGACACCGTGGATGTATGCAACACACAATGCATTGCTGTCTTCCAGGTCACGTGTACGTTCAGGGGAAAAGGATGAAAAAACTGCTGAAATGTGTGTTTCCCCCGCTTTTGGGTTAGTAATATTGTTGGACGTTCCTCCCTCTCTTTCTAGCGGTTTAATGGAACCTGTTGTCCGTCTTTCAGTACGTCTTGTTACAGATCATATCTATCGGTCTGAGCATAATAGGTTACAAACTGCTCGCTAAAACCCAAGATCCTACTACTTACCTATGTGCGAGTATTCGGAACAAGGAGGTGATCAGTTTAAGATGCACATCAAGTTAGGCTTATGGAATCTATACAATATACGTGCAGGCACTTGCGTACGCAGAAATGTTTTTCGGAGGGGGCTGCGTTCTAGCGGGGGTGGGATACGTAATACAATATATATTAGTTATCATGTTTAGCTTTCAATTTGAAAGTTGTTCAGGGAAAGAAATGGTAATAAGAGATAGTAAACGCAAACTCTCCATAAAACTAACATGTTTTTCCCTCCGAGTTCATTACTGTTTTCATTTTAAAATTTTGATTTCTCAAAAATTTGGAAGGGGCTGTAGCTCTATCAGCTCCCCCCCCCCCCCAACGTGCGTGTAGAAGACTAACATTTAATGTACCTACAACAACAAACAACCTCATCTTACTTATTTAGCTGAACAACCTCACCATCAACCCACAGCAAGTGCCCGAAATATCCACCTTGTACTTGAGTATAAGTGCAAGAACATTTCAGCATGATAAGACAACACTGCATGGAAACTGCATTGTTGCCAGCAATGGCTGCCATTGAAATTACTGTAACGAATATTGTTGCTTTAATTCCATCTCTATCATAAATGGCCTAACCGAAAGAAAAAGGCACAATATCTTTTACGTACACACAGTAATCTAAACTTTCTGCAAGTTCACAGATGATATACTCTCACATTCTTTATACTGTGCACTTGTCTATCAATTTGCCCATTACTGCAAACAGAAATATAGTGACTAGTTATTTTCATTCATTTATATTACGGTGTTCAAGTTAGCTAAGTACTTATACGTTCAATTTTACCCTATGCTCGAGTGACAATAGATTAATTTTCCGACAACTAATGCGATGAATTAGTCAAGTTTGTACAAATCTATATTTGGCATTACACTGGGTTTTTGCAAATAGGGATTTACCCAAAAGATCCTATCTGAATTCCGAAGCTGACAAATCTGATTGTCGTTTTTCAAATTGGTGGTGATATAAAACTGAGCCCTTCGTTTCTCTCTATCATCATTAGCGTTTTTCAAGAAGTAGAAATCGATTTAGTTAAACAAATATCCTTCTTTTCAGCTTGCTGATTATACAGTGCGTTCGAAAATTCTCCTCACTCATACTTTTTTTTAGAAAAAATAAAATAATAATAACTATTAATACATTCATCTGGATGAGTTGGCAACATAGGCGTGCGCAGACCCTCTGATTAGGGGGGGGGAAGCCTTGATGAAAGTTCAGTCGGGAAAGAAACCTCATTTTTCTCACTGTGTATACATTATAGGTCTAATGCAGCAACATAGAGGTACCATAATGAATAAATAAATAAATAAATGTGCTGCGCTCCTTTTCCTACAAACAACTGTGTTACTATGTTCATGCATTTAAGACAAAAATGTTTAGCAGCAAGATCCTGAAATACTTGGTAGTTATAACTTCTGTCTCTCTGGTAATTTACAGTGCATTACAGAAAACAATGTAATTGCGAGCGAAGCTAGCAAAAAAAAACAACCTTTAAATCCAAATTTTTGCAAACTGGAAACAATATTGAGTTAATATGGTACAAAGAAATTCATGGGCCGCCATGCCATTCTTTTACATTTTTTTCGTTTCCGGGCCCAGGACCAACTCCCGCCGTCCCTAGCTACGGCTCTGAACTAGACAAGACTGTAAGAAAAGCAAAAAAATACGAAATGTATTTTTATTTGTACAAAACTTGATATCAAGGGGGGCAATTGTCCCTATGTGCCCCTGCATGTGCTCTGGCCGTCTGGAAAAAATTAATGCAAGACAGACGTGAAAACTAATTCCATCTTGAGTATCCTTTTCTTCTGCTACTCTTAGATTGATTTTCGTTCAAGTCTGGGAAGGGGAAATAGAGTATAATAACGGTGATAAAATTACTCTACACTAAATTTCCAGGTGAAACTATAATAGTGTAGGGGCATAGACGTCTGGAAGGGAGAGCAAGAATAGCCACACCTCCTCCTTAGAAACTGAATGTCAACCTAAAAGTATATATTTCACACGTATAATTTGATTTCAGTCACAGTAATTTGTGATAATTTCAAATTCAAGTGGTGTTTTTTGAGGGGGCAACACTATTATCGGGGTAATATGCCCCATGTAAAAAGACCTCGCTTGTCCCTCCGTGGAAAAAATCTGCGGACGTCCATGATTAGGGGGGCAATTGCCCCCTTGCCCCCGTGCGCGCGCGTATGGTTGGCAAGCCTGACAGTAAGGATTGGTATGACCTTGAAGAACGAATTTGTATATTTAGCGCAGTGCCGCTGTTACAGTCCTCGGTGTGAAACGTACAATCACAGTTTGTCAACAAAGTCAGAAATCTCGTTCAGTATAGTAAAATAATTCAAATATTCTCTACTACAATGCGAATGTTTCACATATCGGTTGAGCACGTTGGTAAATTTATTTTCTAATCTTGCTGATATTTACCTAGCTTTCCTGGCTTAACATCACAAATAGGCCTGCATTTAAATGGTTTGCAGAGTGCTTGTTCTAGTAACTACAATAAAGGGTTGATTAACAAATTAAGCAGATGTTCCGTTGCAACCTCGACGAATAATGGACCTGCACATTTTCGCATTCTCCAAATCCTTCCAGGAAGTTTTAATATCGCCCGGCAGAAGCGCTGAGTCACGTGACTAATGGCGTCACAAATCTTAGGCGTTCTTTTATGACGTGGAAGTGACGTGACCATATGGAAGAATGCGTTCTCATTTTCACGGGTCGCATAATTGACCCCCAACTCTCCCCTCTTCACACGCGCGAACCCCACTTCGCGAGAGGGAGCCCCATTCGGGAAAACAAGTCGCGAGCACGTGTGTGTGGAAATCACACGTCATGCAGGAATTCCCTGAATATGTCCCTCGGGTTAAGTTACTGTCTGTCGGGAGAGAGTTTTTACCGACAACGCAATTCCACAGACAGAATCGCACAGGATGAGGCTATTGACTTATCACAAATTCACAGCAGAACCTTCCCATTTTTTGAAATGGTAACTACTGCTATGTCTCGTATGTGCTTATAGGCACAGATCTTCTGTTATTTCCGTTAATTTTCGTTCTTGTGGGAAAGCACAATCAAAAGTATTGTAAGTAAAAACTAGATGGCATTGATGATTCTTAGTACATTGCATGATGAACAAACAATTGAACTTTCCAGCAGAAACAATGCATTGTTTACACAGATTACTAAAATCATTCGTCACGCTCGTGCTTGGAAAATAAAATATAGTAACTCGGCCGTGGAAGAAGACTGAGCATAAATTGTTGACCTAACACGTAATCGGACATGATCTGTCGTACAGGACAAGTTGAAGTTACTTTTCACATTTTCTAAAATGTTACTCTGTGTTTCTGCTGTCAAACGCTTCAAAGATATAAGAACCACGAGAGCTGACTGGTGATCTGGTATATATTTAAAAGATCTCTGGCAATCTTGCTTCAGTGAGTAGCATCTGGCAATACTGTGCTCCTTTTGTGTAGCAGATGGTGGTGTGAGCTCATTCGGCGGATAGACGCTGTTGAGAAAAGACGTGCATCTTGATTGAGACGATGTCGGTTTGTTTTCGCGTTACATCCAATCGTCTTGATAACTGGGAACCTATCCTCATAGTGCTCTTTTCAGTTACAATGAAAATCATTCTGACAGGCGCATTCAGGACGTCTTCATCCAACAGCGTATTTCTCCAGACTGAACAATACAAGCGTAGCGACAAGCTTGCCTGAAACATCTGTTTCAATGGCAATAGCTATTCCTAGCACTTTTAGATCTCACCTCGTACATATTTAAGTTCGATGAACAGCAAATGCAAAACTTTCAATTACATGTGGGTACATAAGTCCCTGAATGTTTCTATTTCTGAAAGCAACGTCGTTTCCTTTAACGTCCACGATCGCAAATTTGAAACTGGACTGGCAAGTGGTTTATTGGCATGATGCAAATTGGATATTGCCCCGTTACTCTCTGTCTCTCGCTTGGCCTCTTGGATGCAAAAGAAGAAGACATCTTACCATGAGGTCTTGGGAAGGACGTTTTAAGAAAATTAGAAAACTGGCGAGCGGGAGAGGACGAAAATGCAGCTAATATGTTAACTGAAATTACGCCACAACAATCAAGAAAACTAGGACGGCAGGCTTAAGCTGAAGGGGCGGAGTGGGGGGAGGGAGGGAAGAGACTGCTTCTGGGGATCGTTTTGTCTCGTTAAAACCCTCGTTCTCCCGAAATGGGTGAAAGTGTTCCGGGAGAAAGGGCTCCGAGAAGAAAGTGGAAGATTCGGTTTTCCTTTGCAAATATTTGTCGTTCGTCCACCGATGGAGACGAGAATGTTATTTAATTGAAGGGAGTCTGGATACTGGATGGGGAAACGGATGCTGTGTCATCTCAGAAGAAACGCATCTTCTCTGGCACACCATTACGATAGAAATACAAAAAGGGCTGATGCATTTGTGCATATATGTATAAGTATGTGTGTGCGTGTGCGCACGCATTTATAAATACATATAAATACATCGACGTAGTTATCTCGCGTGTTAGAGAAGATACCTCTGTTCTCCGATAACCAAGTTTTCTCTTTTTCAAGTCCTGGAGCACAACTTCTAAGCAAAGAGGTCGCAGATAATTTTCCATCACAACTTATATGTAATTTTTATTGTATTTTCTGATTTTGCTTCTGGGTTTACTGACATTTTTGTCTAATCAGGATGATTTTCAATTTATTTTTATTCGTTTTGATTTTAGCGTCGCTTTTATGCCACTTTTGGGCTAATCGCGACGATGAGGATGAGTGATGAAATTGATGAAGGGGCAATCACAAACAACACCCATGCCCAGGCCGGAATTCGAAACCTGGACCACTGTTGTCGTAGCACCGTGTGATAACCACTCCGCCACGGGAGCCGGCTCTAATCAGGACGAAGGATTATTGGAATTAATTGTTGAAGAGACACTCACAAAGGAGAATGTGTATGTGTGTGTTCTTACCACGATGAGCATATCGCATCGAAACAGATTGTTCTTACATTTCTTTATTATACAAGTATCTCTCCGGTGTTTCATTCTCCTTTTTATTATTCTCCTTCCCATATCTTTGGTTCTTTCGACAAAACACACCAAAAACATTTTTCCAGCAAAGTGGCACAATTATGTACACACACCTTCATCGAAGTACGAGGAGCAGCCAGGAACTAAGTTGGCATATTCAGTTCTCATCCAAAAAAACAATACAGAAACAACGATACGTTCAAAAACACACGATGCAGAATTCAAAATCGGAGAGAAAATCTGTAAAAAAATACGAAAGGATTGGAGGAATAAAAATAACAGAAAAATCAAGAAATGATGTGTACATATTTTACGTCATGTCTCTTCTCTACCGCTTGGTTGGTTTGGTGTGAGTTGGTGTTTTAAGTCCACTTTATGCACAGTAAGGCTAATCGGGACTGGACCTACGGTTCAAAGTGGGATCCGAACCACTGTGCCATGTGCCTCCACCGGGTATCGAACCTGGGACCCCTTGATTACAAGGCAACGACGATACCACTGTACCATCGGGGAGGCCCTCTACCGCATGGGTAGAGCATATTTTACTAATAATTATTGCTGTAACAACAGAAATCAAAGTATTTAGATGAATCGCGACATAACACACAACACAAATAAACTACTCACCATTAATAATATGAACATTAGGTTTTATTTTCCTATTTACCACAGGAGGATTAACAGGAGTAGTACTAGCAAATTCATCATTAGATATTGTATTACATGATACATATTATGTTGTAGCCCACTTCCATTACGTATTATCTATATGAGCAGTGTTTGCTATTATAGCACGATTAGTACACTGATTTCCATTATTTACAGGAACAATAACAAACCCAAATTGAATAAAATATTTATTGGAGTTAATTTAACATTCTTACCACAGCATTTCCTAGGATTAAGAGGAATACCACGACAATATTCAGACCATCCGGACGCTTAAACAACATAAAATATTGTATCAAGATTTGGATCAATTCTATCATTTACAGCAGTAATTACAGGCGCGGAGCGTCCATGTAAGCCATGTAAGCCGGGCTTACAGTTTAATACATCCAGTAAAATGTATGTAATTATGTGGCAAAATTCGTAAACAAGTTAAAAGTTCAACTTGGGTCGACACCAGTGTTCAAGATCCTGTTTGTTAGATTGCAACACTTCAGCACTAGGCGGCACAGCACATGGGAACTCCCGCCTTTTGCCTGTGGGAAGCTGTAAGCCTTCTGAATTTTGCCTTACAAGTTGCTGACCGCGAGCGAGCAGTGCCTACCCTTCTTCTCTATGCCTACCCTATCTGCTTGGAGAAGAGCGGGCCAGAACCCTAGGTCTGTAAACCTTCGGTCAGAGGCTTACAGCAGCGTTGCAAACCTCATGTTTAGAAAAAGTGTTGTTCAGGGACGTCCGCAGTATTTCTTTCCACCAGTATTTTTTCCAGGGGGTGGGGGTAAACTAGGCATTTTCCCCCTTAATAGAGTTGCCTCCTCAAAAGATACTAATTCAATTTGAAGTTTAACATTTTTCTGCAATGCCCTTACAATAATTAACATAATTTGCTGTGACTGAAATGAAATTATATGTGTGAAATATATAATTTTATGGTTGACATTCATTTTCCAGGAAGGGCCTCCCCTCCTTACCCTTACCGAACATCGATGGTGTCGTTTATACTCTGAAATTATGCTACATGCTACTATATTGTTCTAGGCTCTATATATTATTAATATTAATTTATAAAGAAAACAATAATTTATTATTTTCCTAAGACTAGTTTCAAGTTCAATTTATGCATCTACTTTAGAGTTTTAAAATTGCATTATTAATTAGCTACATACTATAGTTAAGTAAAATATGGAATTTCTTCCGTATAATATAAATTAGAATGGTTCAACCAACGGGATGGGTTCGACGTTAACGTGAAAAGATTGAGAAAATTCAACCCCCACGAACAGCGGCCCTCTTGTTTTATTATATCTCCGACTGTCCAACGACTTCTTAAACTTGTGCGAGATTTAGCACCATTATGCTTGGGTGGCATCACTGGCTAACCGTGAATACGGTCCAGCGAGACACCGATTGCCCCGCAAGAGGAGGGAGCCACAGCGTTGTCGGGTTTTAGCCAGGAAACAGTGGAAAGTGGCCAGATGTGAATTCTGTGGTAAGGCGATCCTGATATTGTTGGCGTGTTAGCAACTCACATTGTTCAAGACCACACTTGACAAAGACCAATAAGCACATCCCCCTGAAGGAAACATCGGAAAGCTAGCTTCCACCGCACCACCTCCTCTCCTCACTTCAAGAACTGTATGCAGTGCACTCAGTCAAAGAGTAGCAGACGACTTTCTAAGTCTCTATCGTAACTGCAGCATCTGCAGCATCTGGCAACTATGTATGAAGAGGTGGTTGCAAAGGAAATTTGAGACGGTTGTGTTTCAAGGAGGTTTTTTTTACAGGAAAAGGGAATTTTGAAGCAAAGAAATTAACAGGAATGGGAAAAAGAGAAACATCTAAAATGAGCAAAAACGAGAAAATGATAAAATATAATAATATATACATTAATGTGCTTAACGCTTGTTTTTGCTTGTAGGATTAGTATATACATAGGAAATATTAAGATCTCTGTTTTTAATTTGAACTCTGCTTGTAGTAATTGAGCTAAATAGTGCAAAAAGTTGTTTTTTAAAGTTAAATGTTTGATGAAAACTAAAGATTGAACCAGTTTTACAAATTATCATATCAAATGTGAACGAAATATCATTCATTAATTACATGGTCTGTAATTTAAACACTCTCCGAAAATGCACGGAAAGCTTATTTATGGTCTGTCTCTCTTTTACACTCCCCTTAGAAATATCTCCTTTGATAGAAATTTCTGGATAAACTTCTACAATTAGTGAGCATTTATTTTATATTATATTTTTGAATTTATTTTTTCTTCCTCTCTTTACGAATTATAGGGAATTTTAAGGCCAGAGAGGGAATTTATTTATTTCCAAAAGGGATATTTCACTCTGACTCCGGAATATCACTGCTTTGGGCAGTGGCTGCTTTTGGGTTTGGTTTGTTTCCCCTTTCTTGTTGTGTGCATCGTTAAATTCTCGTAATATTTTTTTTTTTTTTTTTTTTTTTTTTTTTTTTTTTTTTTTTTTTTTGCGAATTCCATCTATTGAAAAGTGGGCGGTGTGGTGCAGTTGTCCCTGTACTGTGGTGTGATACGAAGTGCATTATGGAAGAAAACGAGTGTGATTGTGTGGTGGAGAACTTGTTGAAGACGCCGTTTTCCAGCAAGGATTTTGCTGCAAAGAAGAAACTTGTGGATGTAGGTAGGTCCACTCCTCCTCTAGCAGGCATGGTAACGGAAACAAAAAATAAAGTGCGCCGGTTTTGTGACTCGTGGTACGAAGCTGATACTTGGTTATGTGGTTGTAAAAATTATTCAGCACTTTTCTGTTGGCTCTGCCTTCCCTTTTCAACAGAAAACACTGCTTGGACAACAAAAGGTGTCGGCGACGCTAATAATTATCATTTATTAAAGAAAAGACATGAGATCTCCGTAGCACACGTAAATTCAAAGATTGCGTTGTTGAAATTTGGAACTACGCGAATTGAAGATTGTTTAAACCTTGCCTTCAAATTAAACCGAGAGAAACACAACGAAAAAGTCAAAGCAAATAGATACATCGTTGGTTGTTTAATTGACACTGCTTGGTTTTTGGCGGAACAAGAGCTCCCTTTCAGAGGTCATTTGGAGGGTTCAGATTCAAACAATAGAGGTAATTACGTAGAAATGCTTCATTATAGGGCAAGCTATGATGAAAAACTAGGTCATCATTTGGAATCATCTACAGTTTTTGCTGGCACTTCTCACGATATCCAAAATGAGTTGATTGATGCAATTGCAACTTTGATGATGAACAAAATAAAAAGTGAAGTGAAAGAAGCATTATTTGTGTCTGTCATCGAAGATGAAACAGTAGACGCCTCTCAGAAATCTCAACTTTCATCGGTGCTACGTTATGTAACTTCAAATGGTAACGTAGAGGAGCGGTTCATAGGTTTTAAGGATGTCAGTGGGGATCGCACAGCTGCTGCCCTGGCAGACCATGTTTTTGGTGTAATAAATGACTTCCAGTGTGGCGAGAAATTAGTCGCTCAAACCTATGAAGCAGCAGCTGTCATGGCTGGAGAACACAATGGTTTGCAAAAGTTGATAAGAGACAGGTATAAGACAGCGCTGTTTGTCCATTGCTATGCTCACAAGTTAAACTTAGTTCTCAAACAATCTGTGGAGGGCATCAAAGAATGTAAAGTATTTTTTGAAACTTTGTCGGCTTTTGCAGCATTCTTTTCTAAATCTTCAAAGAGGAAAGCAGCGCTGGACAAAATGGTAAGCAGACGTCTGCCATCAGTTGCTCCTACTCGATGGCTCTACGCAGAGAGATTGGTTGAAGTTGTTTCCCAGTTGAAAACTGATCTAATTAATTTCTTTGAATCAGTGATACAGAACCAAGAGCAGTGGGATGGAGAAACGCGTCTCTCTTCTCGTGGATATTTTGCTACTCTCCATGATTTTGATTTCAATTTTATGTTAATTGTATATTCGGCCATTCTTCCACCAGCTAAAATACTTTTCGAAATTTTGCAAACCAGAGTGAATGACATCGGCTACTGTACTCGAAAAGTACAAGAATATCAAAGTTTCTTGAGTACTAAGAGGGAAGATTTTGAAAAAGTGTGGTCCGAAAGCGACAGTGCCAGGTTGGGAGAAGAACACTTAAAGGTGCCAAGCAAAAGACAGATAATTGTTCTCATCAGTAATGAGAGGAAAGCTTCTTATCGAAGACTTTACTATGAAATTATTGACACAATGAAAGTCCAATTAGCCAACAGATTCTCCGATATCCAGAAACTAGAATTGCTCTCCTTGCTAGATTTTGATAATTTTCAAAATTATTATCTGAAATTTCCAATAAATGCTTACGAATCATTATTGAAATCATATGGACGATATTTTGATCCTCTAATTTTGAAAACCGAACTTACTGCTATTTATTCGTCGCAGGAGTTTTTGAAACCTTCAGTGTTAGACCTCCATAAATATTTAATTTCAACAAACCTGTGCAATGCTCTTCCGGAAACAACAAAGCTTTCTGCCTTAATTTTAACCATACCTGCAACTAGTGCATCTGTTGAAAGAACATTCTCTGCCTTGAAGAGGATACACACCTACCTGCGCAGCACACAGACCCAGGAGAGACTTACTAAGCTATCGCTGATGGCAATAGAGAGAACTCTCTTGAAGGATTTAAAGAAGAGCCCTACCTTCCATGATGCTGTGATTGACATCTTTGCCGAAAAAAATCGCCGCCTGGATTTGAACTACAAGTTGTAATGGAACAGTAGCATGTAAGAGGTATGTTTATTTTAAAATTCATTTAGATAAGAGGTTCTGAATCGAACTATTTTCGTTCTATATTTTATCTAACTTTGCGTTTTTTTTATTGTTAGGTTACTCATAGTGGTAGGAATAAGACTGACGTAATTATTAGTTCTCCTCTCAATGTATTCGATACCTGGTGGAGGCATATAGTGGTTCGGATCCCACTTTAAACTGTAGGTCCAATCCCGATTAGCCTTAATGTGCATAAAGTTGACTTAAAACACCAAATCAACCAACCATTCCTCTCAATGTAGAAGAACACAGCCTAGCAATGAAAACACCACGCTCATGGATGTTTCCAGAACTTTTAATCTGGTGTAGTGTCACTTTGTTTTTAAGGGGTGTGAGGTTAAATTTAGTGCAAAAATTAGGCTTTTCTGAACAATTCTAGGGAACTGAAAAAATGGAAAAGGGGGGGGGGGTCAATATGCCAGCCCCAAAATAAGCACAACGGGAAATAGCCTTCATCATGCTAGGCTTACACTGTTGGAAAGCTCACGCTCCGCCACTGAGTAATTATAATAATATTTTATACCTGAGAAGGCAGAGCAAGTGCCCGACCAGCATTATTTAATATATAGCCACGACGAGAATGAATAACAAGGGGGTGGTAGGCTGTTGACAAAGCTGAGAAATCATATCTGAAACAGCCAGTGATTCAATGTTTGCGCTACGACACCAGTGGTTCGATGTTTGAATCCTTCTTAGGCATGGAGGCATAATTGTCCTTGTCCTATCCTCTGTTCGTCAATCATCCTCATCTTCGTGATTAACTCATGAGCTATATAAGCGACGGAAAATGACCAAAATAAAAATAGAATCGTGTTTATTCTGCTACTAATTCATTACGCGTTCACTGTGATGCTTAATGAAACGCCCTGTATATAATGTCCAGCAACCGCAAAGCTACGGTTCTCCCTGCACCACACAAAAAGGTGTGTTTATCATTGCAGTACCTTGTAATAAATAAGCTTAAATAACAATGCCCTCAGCGAATGCTTTGTCCCACGTAAGCGCGGAAACCATGGATTTTGGTGGCAACCGCGAAATGGATGAAACCGGTGGAAATCATGGGGGGGGCTTTTCCCCCGACAGAATACGCCGGGGGTTCTTCATCCAAATCGACCGACCACAGCGTCCGCGACCGCCATTTTGGCTGCCGCCGAGCGACCAAAGGTAATTAACCTTCCCAAAACAATTCCGGAATTGCCCCCTCCTCCCATCCACCCCGACCAACCCCCAAAAGACCAGCTTTCCGACACATATCACCGTTTTGCACCAGCGCTCTGAGATTTCGAGCGGTAAACAAAACTTTCAAAGAAATCGAAAAAATAATGACACCGACCCCCCTCCCCTTCCCCAACCCGCTCCCTCTATGAAAAAACCCGGTTGCTTCATTGGAACTGTGAGATAACCTTGTCTGTCAAAATCGTTATCTAGAGAGAGAGAGAGAGAGAGACCGAAGTTAAAAATGTAGAGAGCAACATGGAAATTCATTTTAGTTTTCAATTCAGAGTAGCAATTCGAATCCCGAACAACGTATCATTATGGCCTCTCATTTATTCCAATTTATTCGCTGATGCATTCAGCATCAGTTTCGATTAGTATAGGAAAGGTAGAAGGACGACGCGAATATTTCTAAAAAATTGACTGAACTTACATTTATACGAGGGTACATCAATAATACGAGAAACCTCACATTACTAAAATGTGAGCGTTATGCACAGTTCGAATGTTGTGCGTTAGAAGATTAATTTTTCTCTCCACGCTGTTAACCTTGATGATATAACTATTCACAACATATTTCAGTGCAAAATACTAATTCTTCAAGCAGCCCACTATTGGTCTCTGCTCATTTTATTTCAAAACAAACTTGTCGCGTAAAACTTAGTTTTACATGAAGTCCTAAAACACTTTCTGCTTTACAAACAATACAATTCTTTACATCTGTTCCATGCAGAATTTTACATTAGAATATTGCTTCTCTAATTTACAGTTCATTCTATTCAGCTGCTTTACATACTATTCCACATAAAACATATGCTCTTCTAGAGTTATTCTATAAAACTCTCTCTCTTTTACAACACATTCCAATAAAATTTTTGATGTTTTAGAACCCATTGCAATAAAAACAAGCTCTTTTAGATCCTATTCCAATCAAAATTAATCTCCTTTACAGCCCATTTCAATATACAAAATTGCCATTTTAAAGCTATTCCAATATAATTGGAGCTCTTTACAGTCTACTTCAATAAAGTCTTGCTCGTTTACAGCCAATTCGAGGTAAAATGACTTCTTTTTACAGGTCATTTCTATCAAAACTCTTGCTCTTTTACAGGCCATCCCAATTACAGTAGATTTCGCTGAAAAAACCTACTCCTTTAATGATATTTCTGATAAAAAAAATTACCTCCTTAAGAAACAATAGTCATGAGGAGGTGGGCAACATTTGTGCACTTCATTATTCTGAAAGCTGCTTCATCCCTCTACATTTAAAAATTATCGCCGATGCAAACCAGTAGGAAGAATTACTAGGAAAAAGGAAGTTCAGAAAAGGAGGAACTCCATCCAAATTGACTACCTGCAAAAAAAAGAGAAAAACTAAGGTAAAAAGGGCTCACGTATGTAGGGAAAAGGACGAAATCGGCTTGGTGGGAATAGCAAATGAATCACCATACGGGATCCGATCGCCAATAGATCTGGGTGAACCCAATCGAAAGCTCACTCGAAATCGAATAAAGAGCTCGACACAATTATGGAAATCGTTCTAGTCGAGAGCATGGATTTCATTTGTTCACGAGTCCGGTGTACACAACTACTGAATTACCGACCCTCATTCGCTTATAACGTTACCTCTATACACATCATTCACGCAAAAAGCAGTCCACCACAACCTATCAAAATGTTATGATTAAAAAATTATAGACACGGACTGTCTGCTGGAGATCATAAAATTGAGAAACCTTACACGATACTCAGGACCACCCTTCTTCAAAAATATCCAGCGATACCTTCCAGGGATGATTTTATCCCACCCTCCACCACATACCGGGTGGCCAGAATTAAAGTTACCCAACTCAGAGCCCTCTGTAGCCTGTTTGAGGCATCGTAGAACTCTGAAATTTGGTGAATCCACTATGCAAACCATGGGGAAGAGGACGGCGATAAAAAAGTTCAATTTTCCGCCACCAGGTTGAAATGTGGCGCTAATGACGTAAAATGCTCCAATTGGTTATGGATTTGCCTTTACCTTGCAATCTTGAAATAAACGAGAGATTATTTTCTCGCAACTTCCAGCCACTAACAAATGGCTTTCCAATTAATAACTAAGCTAAATCACTTAACGTTGAGTGTTGAACATAAGTACAGCGCCACATTTCAACCTGGTGGCGGAAAACCGAACTATTTTCTTTTTTATCGCCATCCTCTTCCCCATGGTCTGCATAGTGGATTCACCAAATTTCAGAGTTCTACGATGCCTCAGACAGGCTACAGAGGGCTCTGATTTGGGTAACTTTAATTCTGGCCACCCGGTACAATATAGGGGCATTCCGGTGTTACCTGTGTGACATTTCACACAAAATGTAAGGCTCTAGACATGAGATTGGATTAAAATATTGATAATGAAAACAGTCTTCATAGAATTATGAAGTACTTTGTGGTGTCTGCTAACAAATGAAAATAAACTTGAGTATGATGACATACAGTGGCGGCGAATGGGTTCCAAAACTGGTGGGCAAAATGCAAAAACTAGGGGGGGGTGGGAAGACAGTTTACTTCCCCTTGCTAGATACGATCTAGTATAGTGTGGGAGCAAAAGTTGCAAAAAGTGGGGGTCACCTGCCCCCCCTTGCCCCCCTAATCGCCGCCACTGATGACATATCCTAAATGCATGAAAAGGATGAACGAAAATGTGTTACATGTATGACGCTTTAAAAAGGTAGCAAAATGTGACTTCATTTGCCTGTGAAGCATTTAGGCTACAGATGCAAATAATTTTTGTTGCTGAAATGTACAAATTATATGCATTCGCATACATTTAAACCTTATTGCAATTAAAAACACTAATAATTTTCAGATTAATTCGTTTTATTATTGCAATTAGTAGGACCATTTTTTTTTTTTAATTTTTTTTTTTATTTTTTTTTTTTTTTGAGTGTCCCTATAATAGTCGTATTCGTATCGAAATAGTATTCGATTTTCGAGGTAAGCTTGTCGAGATTTGTTTTGTGTTTTCAAAGGACCGTGCACAGAACTTATGAAAAAAATGGCCTGTCTCGAATTGGTTGAAATTTTGTTATGTTGTTGTTTGTATGATGCTGATTAAAAGTCCCGACGGACGCAATGATCGAAAATATACAGTTTCGCCGCTACAACCATTTAAAATCTGATTCTTTGACTCGTTACGAGGCTCGGGATAACTAGACGCATCCCATACACTGCACTCACTTTTCATTGCTCATTCATCCTCATCATTTCGACTAGCGAAAAAGTGACGGAAAAGAGACGAGGAAAATACAAATATATAGAAGTTCGCTTCCCATGCGCTCTTTCAACTTTAGTACTTGCGTATTATACGTAGGCATAGGCGCCGACTCCATGGGGCTTGGAGGGGCTCGAACCCCCCAAAATAATTTTGCTTTCAGAGGATCTAATGCATTATTTTGCTTCTTTTGTAAAGTTTACTCTAAATTGTGCCACATGAACTTAACTTTAAATACACATTTGAAATATTCTAGACCTTCAACTTTGGAAATCTGAGACCGCTAAACCATCAACTTTGGGGGGGGGGGGGGGTTGGCTATGGCCAGAAAGCAAAACACATGACTTATTACTATATACTAAGTATGTAATTATGAGTATTGTTAAAATTTTTACTTAGAAGAGTTTCAAAAGATGATGTGCATGAACTAGGGTAGTGGATGGGACGTACAAATAGTTCTCACATGACATTCAGAACGAGATCATTGATATATTAGCGAGATCTGTTTTGCGCTCCGTGATAGCAGTTATTAAAAGTCGGGAATATTTTGCTATTATGGTTGAAGAAACTTGTGACATATCCATCCGTGGACAATTAATATTCTGCATTCGAACTGTGAATAGAAATTTTGATATTTTTGAGGAATTCATGGGCTTTCATGAGATTCCGAACATTGAAGGCCAAAACTTAAAAAATGGAGAGAGTGAGTCACTCATTAATTTATTTCAGTGATCAGAACCCCCAATAATGTTGACAAGTCGGCGCCCCTGTACGTAGGTAAAAACAATGTTTGTTTCAGCCATTGTATGTAGTATTCATGCATTCGATGCCATTTTCTTACCCATTTAGATGAACACGGAAAACGAATTGGTAAAATATCTACATCTTATCCAGGATTCGAACCCGGAACTTCTGGCGTATTAACGCGAAACACAAACAGGTACACCACGGACATGTAAAATGACAAATCTTAGGGGTGATTAAAACAGCGCGCTACGACGCCAGAAGTCCCGGGTTCGAAGATGCCGGTCTGGGCATGGTTGTTCCTTGTGAGTGTCTCTTCAATAATTCTATCACATCATCAGTCATCCCTATCCTCGCAATTAACCAAAAGTGGCAGAAAGCAACGCTAAATAACAAAATTCAAATCAAATTAAACCCGTACAACATGACATCTCTAATAATTCTTTGAAAAGAAAGTTACATAATCCCCCTTCCACCCACGCAGTAGTTTTTAAAAACCACGAAACCTCCTACGGTGGAAACAGTCCAGAATAGTAAAATAGGCCTGAGTTGATCCTAGCGCCTTTCTCTGCGAGACAGATGATGAAGTTGATCACTTTTTATTCTCATGCAGCGACACGCGCGCCCTGCAGTGTACGTGGATGGAAGGATAACTAAGGATAAAACGTATGAACTGATTGTGGTCCGACGAGAGAAAAAATGAATTCAGGGCAATTTAGAAAATTGGGATTGTTCGTGGGAAAAGAGTGGGCGGAAATAATTGAACATCGCAAAAGGGTAAGGAAGAAACAAGGCAGAAAAGGGCAGCGGGTGAAAACGGGAGAAGCTGGAGAAAAGGAAAAATTAAATTGAAGATAAATGACAAGCTAGAAGAAAAGCAGAAAGAACGGGACTAAAGGCAGTAGACTAAATGACAGAAGATATGAAAACAAAGGAAGATAAATGGAGACGATTCTAAAAAGGGAAACTGTGAACAGAAGAAGTGCAAAATGAAAAGTGCAGAAAAAGGACAATGAGAATGAAGTAACAATAAGAACAAACATATAAACAAAGAGAAAGGAAAACAACAAGGTAGAAAGACAAAAGTGGAAATAGGAACAATGTAATTCTACAGTGAAAATTCTACAATGGAGGATCAAAGAAGAGGAAACAATAAAAGTAAGGGGTGGGATTAACACGAAAGAAATGTACTAATAGTATCATAACGAGACGGCAAGGAAGTGAGAGGAGATCAGAGATGAATGGATGAAATTAATAGAAGTAAATGATAATATTGATGACCCTGATATATTCTCTAACAACGCTGTGAGAAACCTTTTGAGGCCATTGTATTTTCTAGTCTCAACTTTCACATCTGGGATGAAGTAGAAATAGACGACAAACCCATTTGAACAGTAAATAGAAGTTGAAGTGAAAATGTACCTAGTACGTAAGTCTACATTGAAGGAATAAGGGTCGTGGATGAATAAATGGAAGACTGAAGGAAGTTGAGAGAGTCAAGAAAGGAAGGAATAATTTATGAAAAAAACATATAAACAGAATACAATGAGAGTGGAAAGCAGAAACGAAATAATTGAAAAGAGGAGAATATTATGAAATTGTGATTTATGGATGTATTGCAAAGATCCGGGTATCATGGTAAATAAGTGAAGTAGATTGCTACTACAGCTTGTTCACGACAGGCGTATCGCAGGAAGAGTTGGAGAACGGAGAGATTTCAATGCGGAATTTTGGTCCGGGACACGTTGCTCTCTCAGCAGGGGGAGCTTTTCCTGCAGACAATCCATTTCGGTCCCAGGGTGGCCATGTTTCGACGACGGACGACAAAGGACTTGACTGAGAGAGGGTACGCGGAAGGTGGAAGGAAATGGGTGGTCGAAAGAAAGGCGAAGAGAAGAAAAAGAAGGAAGAAATACGGCTGCAACCGAGTTGGAACCGGTCTCTTTGCTCAGGGTGGAACTTGCGCGACGGATCCTAGTCTCCAGTTTCCATTAGCAAGACCACGGGAGGGAGGAGAGAGGGTTTTGGGTCTGTGCCCCCCTCCCCCTTTTCTAAGGGAAAACCGCACGGAGAAGCCGCCTCGGGAACAACGAGAAAAGTTTTCACCGCTGTTGCGTTTTGCTCCTTGGGTCTGCAGAAGTAGAGGGAAAGGACTGAGTTGTGGAGGAGGCTGTTGAGTCGCAAACATCTTTGCCAGAGATTACCACTCAGAGCTCCAGGTTCCCTAAGTGGACAATACCGGAGCGTCGAAGTAAAAGTGTCCCGTTGCAGTGCTCCTGTTATTGTTTGCAAACGATCTCACTTTCGCAATTGTCCATTTTCGCTTCGCGTTCCCACCAGGGGCGCTTTCATGCAGATGTCTAGCGTTTCGCCATTCACCTCGCCAAGTACTCATCCGAGGACTTCTGCTTCGCCTCTGCCTTTTACGCAGATATCAGCCACGACATACGCTAACGAGGAAAGCTACACGGCAGCCTTCGAAAGGAGATAGCGGGCCCCACTCAGTCCAGAAAACTAGCGACAATGATGGAACTCCATGCGCTGACCAGACATAACGCAGTGAGAAGCCAATTTGTGGACTTTGACCCTCAAAGAGCTGTTGTGCTGATGTGTTTAATTTTCTTTTGTGGATAACTACTGGTATCTGCATTCAGCTCTATTAAGGCATGACAATTTCAATAGTCCTGCAAATATCCCAATAGGAGGAATGAATTACATACCTTGACAAAGAAGGTCGAACCTTAACCTTGAGGTGGCATGTTGAGCCACCACATATATCTCTTCGATGCGATCCTTGTAATGTCTCTCATATCCAGAGAGTGATGGTGAACGTTGAAGAGTTCACTTTCGCGCTTAAAGTTCAGGGCATGGGAGGATAGGGGAGGGGGGGCTTAAACACAATAATGTAGCAATGCCGTAGACCTATCCCAGAGTTATGATGCCCTGAATATCTGTTCGGAGTAGGAATGGACACGAAATCCGGATAACAAATATCTGCATTTCAAACTATCCGATATGCTTTCGGATACAACGGATAATCCTAATATCCGGATATACGGATAATCCGATTAGAACAGATTTGATGAGTATTTGTTCAAAATCCGCACGGTGAAATACGAAAGTGACGGCTAAAATAATATGTGATAGCCCATAAAACGGATAAAGGATAAAACAGTCCCGATAATGCAAATTCGGATATCTGGATAATCCGGATAAATCATTCGAATATCCAGATATTTATGATAATTCATGTATCCGGATATTTGAAATTCGAATAGTAAATTATCCGGGTTTGGCCATCCTTAGTTACGAAGTAAGGTAGGTGGGCCATAGGTAGCCCTTGTTAGCAAGATGGTCCACTTCACGAAAATCATATTAGTATTTAACACAGCTAACAAATGACAAAACATTAATGTAACCAGTCCCCCTCTGGTGCACTATGCAGAAAACTAAATGTCTCGGACTGCCAGCAGCCATTTTATGTCAGTTATTGTGTTGGGGAGCAAGCATATTGGTCGTCGTTGTTATTTTCAGGTAAATATGAAACGTGTGTTTGTACATCCTTGAAATTAACGATTAATGCTCATATATTATATTTTGAAAGCTCATTTAATTACATTCTTGATCATGTAGTTAGATTGTAAAAACGTTTCTTTGTGTAAAAGGAACGAGACCTATTTTTGTTTTAAAACGTGATCCAGAAGCGAGTTCCTAAGGTGGCACTCGACTGATTTGTTTTTTTTTTTTAACTTCGCTATTCTGGTATTTTTGGCTAATCGCGACGATGAGGACCAGTGATGATATGATGAAATTGATGAAGGGACGCTCACAAAGAACACCCATACCCAGACCGGAATTCGAATCCGGGACCCTCTGTCGTCGTAGAAACTGTGCTATTCGTAGATACTGCATATAATAATACATGTCAACCATCAAAAGTATGAGACCAACAATTTTCTCTAATAAATTGTAGAAACGTGAATAAACATGAATAAATATGTTTTCTTGAGCACTATACTCTATCCTCGGACGCGCATATCGGCAGAGAACAGTAGGGAGGGGGATCAAGTGGACAAAGCGAAGCAGTACACGCTACTGGGAAGGGTGGTAACTGCAGTCGTCGTTGTCCCCCCCCCCCCCCACACCTTCCTGCACGCAATTCCGTTCGCTCTTACGTGTTCATTAGTCGAGCCGTCCTCGCGTCACTACTTGCGCAGACATGTTTTCGTTCGTTTGCTCCAGAGATAGACGGGACAGGGTATAGCAACATTTTTTAAGCAACTATAAACTGTGAGCCACCTTTGATCCCCTGTTCCCAAGGTGATCCCATTTGAAACGGTTTTGCAATTATTATTTTTTTAAGCAATTTTATAAAATATTCATTTGGTATACGTTGTTAATTAGTTATAGGAGTTATTTCTTTTAATTTCATAAATGTATATCTTATTGGAGGTTAGTAAATTGGCTTAGAAGCTTAACTATAGCCACCTTTGGTTCACCTAAGAACGTCAATGCACTTCTCCATCAACATCCATAAGTACTGTTTGCAGTTTTTAATCTTTACCAGAAAGAAACTTTCCTTAAGTTTTAACGTAACTTTAAATATTGGATTCTTCAAGTTTAACCGGACACTAAAATGAAGATAGAATTGCACTTAAAGATAAAATGAAAAATAAACACCGACACGAATGACACCTAAGATGCAAACAATGTGACAAAACCATGCCAAATATCATAGATACGGCAAGCGCCATCTCGAACTAAAATATTACAAACGGTAGAAGGATTTTTAAAATATAGAACCTGTTTCACACTTGTTTTAGATGTATCTTATGTGTATGTAGGTGCGTACATACACATCAACTTTCACATGCCCCTACTAAACGCAGATTTATGCTACACTAGCGCCTCTGGAGGACCAGAAGCAAGTGCGGATAAAATTGAGAGTGTTCCTATCAATTGTCGACATGCACAGTGATTTATCCACACAGCCAACCCCCACCTCCATTTTTGTACAAAGATCAAATTTATGGATATGTTGATGCTCAAGTCAGCTATACACCACCTCAAGACTATCTTATACCCCCCCCCCCCCAGATGAAAATTTTGAAACTCCTGACCTTACACTTTGCTCTATTACAAATAGTTGTTATACACTGAAAGTGAAAAAAATGAGTTATTTTTTATTAGCCCTATATATACATACACCGGTATGCAAAAATTATGGACAATTGGTTTTGTAACGCTTTTTTACATCTGAGTGCATAGAAACCAATCCAACTGCATAGAGAAACATGCTGGAAGCCATCATACAACCCTCTTTCTTAACACTGCTAGTAAGAATGAAGACAAACAATGACCCAGAGTTGAGCAACAATCAACAGCGTATGTCACATTATCGAGTTTCGGTGGTAGTAAAATGCATATTACGCTTGAATAATGTCCTCGAACAGCAAGACTGTACAGTTGTTCTTCTGGTAATGAACTTCACTCTTCCACCAATGCAGTCCTGCGCTCTCGAAGAGTGCAGAAAGGTGGTTGAATGTCCCAACACGCCGTCTCATGAGTGCCCATTACAGAGGTGGTCATTTTCGTTCAACCTCCCTCACCCTCACGGCTCGCCTTTCAGGCTCGTCCTCGCCTTTACGATCGCCTTTCACCCTCATGACTCTCTCACCCTCGCGACTCGCCCTTCACCCTCTCGACTCAGCTTTCACCCTCACACGCCCTCACCCTCACAAGTCTTCGGACGGTGAGGGTGAGGTCAGCCCTCTTGAGGGTTGCCCTCCGGATGGACCACCTCTGGTGCCCAATATGGTTTAAATCAGGGGAACAGGCTGTCCATTACAAGCGTCTGATATCTTATGGTGGACACTGGTGTGTGCAGTGGTAAAACTTGCCCCCTGATTATTGCAACATGCCGCGGCCGTACACAAACAAGATCTAGGCCATTGGTGAAGGTCCTGTGATCAGCACCAAGCTTCGGCCGCCGATACCCACCTGAATTGCACCCGGGGGCCAGAGGCTGGGTGAACGCCAGATCCGTTCCATGCAGGGACATTGCTGGGAAAATTCCCAACTGAATTTATCCAGTCTTGGAATCGAACCCGGGTCTCCCGCGTTGTAGTCGGACGACCTACCGACTGGACCACCGCGGCTTTTATACATAATGTATTCCCTGGTTTATTAATGCAGTAAATGTGCATAATCACTGAGCCGACTGAAGCACAAACTATTACGTCACAACCAGTCTGCCTAGTACAGAGGCGTCAAAATGGCGAGTGGCTGTCATCTCACAGAGAGCCGGTCATTCCGTCCGGAGTTATTTCACCTGAAAGCTTCACAAGATTTCCCAGTGGGAGGCCAGAGTGTCCACCGACACAGCATCCCTCTCTCGTCCGTCTCAGTCTCCCTGCAGATTGCGCCACGGTCGCCTGCTCAAAGCCCAGAGAAGTCCCTCCCGGGCTTTATTCTTGTAGGCGCTGCCACTAGCGGACGAATTTTCTGCTCTGGGAGACAAAGAGGTAATTACTCCATTCTAAAGAGGCCTTGGGAGGGGGAGGGGATGAAAGAGTATCAACGTTCCTTTAATCGCGAAAACGGCTTGTTTGATACTGGGATGGATAAAGGTAGGGATACCAATCTTTGAACATGGTTAAGCGAGAGACATGGTTGGGGCGTTTCTCCATTGTAGGTAAAACTACTTGCTGCGCTCTCAGCTTCCCCTTTTCTGTCATCACATATGGCTACTGGAAGCTTCTTTTGGGCTGGACTGCAATCGACAAGGCGTGGGTTCGAAACTCCCATATGAGGTGATGCTTAGATGAAATTAGTATTTTGTCTGTTGCTGTTAAGACCCATTGTCATCATCGTGATTAACCCAACAGGTAGAAAAACGACGTAAACATCGACATAGAAATGAAGAATATGTAAGGACGTATGAACAAAACAAACGAAGTTTGGCAGAGTTTGTTTTAGGTCCAGGCTATGCTAAGATTGGCTAATCGGGACTGGACCTACAGATTAAAGTGTGATACGAACTACTGTGCCATGTGCATCCACCGGGGATCGAACCAGGGTCATCAGAAATAAACATTTTTTTAAGGAAAATGGAAAAGATGAAAGGAAAGACAGAATCTGAAAAAACTGAAGTGAATTAAACAAAGCTACGCCCCCACATATGCACACACAGACAGAATAACAAAGACAGAAGAAATGAGAAGAGAAGTATGGAAACAGATGAGAGAGAGAGAGAGAGGAAAAAGAGGAGAAACAAAGAAGCAAGACAGAGTGAAAAGAAATAGGAAGAGATACGGAAAAGAAAGGAAGTAACAAAGAATATAACTGAGAAAAGAAATCGAAAGCTACAAAAACAGAGAATATTAAAAATAAAAGGGAGAAGGGAAGGATAAGCAGGAAATTTTCCCTTATAATTGTCTGTTACCAGTAGTGGTTCAAAACTTACATTCAATGTTAATTGATAATTATTTACTGTCTTGTTCAACTTTTACCCATTCTATCGGTATGTTTCGAGAGCACGCCACTTGTCTCGTCTTCAGGCCAAGAAATGTCTATTTAGCAGTGGTGAGGATCGAACCTGCGAAGGATCTGTGATTTGCTGCAAATCTGATGCGCTAACCAACTACTCCATTACGAGGGCCACAATTTATATTTTGAGCCTTGGCAACACTGATTGAAGTTAGGCGCGATTTGACGTTTGCACGGAATCGTCTGGCATTATTGACCATAACGTACTTCAAATGTTTTGTCAATAGCTTCGTTTGTGTTGTTTATGTTGCCTAGGAGATTGCGCGACAATAATAAAATGGAATTAACTCGTCAACATTTTCGTGCGATGATTTTTTACGATTTTCGCCGTGGATTATCAAGACAATAGTGCATCGATCAACTTACTTCCACATTTGGCGATGAAGCCCCATCCTTTGTCACTGTGAAACGCTGGTATAACGAATTTAATCGTGGCCGCCATTCGATCACCGACGAGATTCGCGAAGGTCGTCCAAAATCAGTTGTTGTTCAAGAAAACATTGATGCTGTGCAAAACCTAATACTGCAAGATCGTCATGTGACATACTGTGAGATTGAGGCAACCATAGGCATTAGTTCCACCAGCATATATAAAATATTACATGATCATTTAGCTGTGAGAAAGGTATGTTCTCGTTGGATCCCACACAATTTGACAAAAACTTAAAAAGACGCTCGCGTCAATTGGTGCAAACAAATGCTCAATAAATACAATCGTGGTGCTTCAAAAGAGGTATATAAGATTGTAACAGGTGACGAATCATGGATATATGCATATGAGCCGGAACGTAAACAGCAGTCGACTGTATGGGTGTTTCAAGATGAACCCAATCCAACAAAAGTTGTTCGCGCTCGAAGCACATCGAAACAAATGGTCGCCTGTTTTTTCGGGAAAACTGGTCATGTGGCAACTGTGCCTTTAGAGGAACGTAGAACGGTCAACTCTGAATGGTACACAACAATTTATTTGCCAGAGGTCTTCGGTCAAATACGGAAAACAAACAAACGCCGTCGGATCATTCTTCATCAAGACAATGCCCGCTGTCACACATCTCGTCTAACAACCGACTTTATGAACAGTCAAAAAATCGAATTGATGGGTCATCCGCCGTACAGTCCTGATTTGGCACCCAATGACTTCCTCTTGTTCCCGAATGTCAAGAATAAATTGCGTGGACAACGATTTTCGTCGGCGGAAGACGCCGTTGATGCGTTCAAAAACCATATTATAGAGGTGTCTCAAGAAGATTGGAAAAACTGCTTTGACAAATGGTTCGAATGAATGCAAAAGTGTATTGACCATAAAGGAGAATACTTCGAAAAACAATAAAGCAGTTTTCAATGCCAAATTCCTGTTTTTTCATTGTTAGTCTCAAAATATAAATAGTGACCCTCGTATTTGATGAAATGTCCATTTTCTGGCTATTTTACTGCGTGTTGAAATGCTTGTTTTCTAATTTAGTGACTGTTGAAATCAAAATTTGGAGCCTGTCGTAATACTCATTTTGCACTTTTTGGTGTCTTTCCTAATGCCCATTTTTCACTTTTTGGAGTATGTCGTCATGCCCATTTTTCACTTTTTGGAGTATGTCGTCATGCCCATTTTTCACGTTTTGGTGTCTGTCCTAATGCACATTTTTCACTTTTTGGTGTCTGTCCTGATGCAAATTTTTCACTTTTTGGTGTCTGTCCTAATGCCAATTTTTCACTTTTTGGTGTCTGTCCTAATGCTCATTTTTCACTTTTTCGTGTCTGTCCTAATGCCTATTTTTCACTTTGTTGTGTCTGTCCTGATTCTCATTTATCACTTTTTGGTGTCTGTCCTGATGCCCATTTTCACTTTTTGGTGTCTGTCCTAATGCCATTTTTCCACTTTTTGGTGTCTGTCCTAATGCCCATTTTGCACTTTTTGGTGACTGTCCTAATGCCCATTTTGCACTTTTTGGTGTTTTTCCTAATGCACATTTTGCACTTTTTGGTGTCTGTCCTAATGCCCATTTTGCACTTTTTGGTGTCTGTCCTAATGCCCATTTTTCACTTTTTGGTGTCTGTCCTAATGCCCATTTTTCACTTTTTGGTGTCTGTCCTAATGCCCATTTTTCACTTTTTGGTGTCTGTCCTAATGCCCATTTTTCACTTTTTGGTGTCTGTCCTAATGCCCATTTTTCACTTTTTGGTGTCTGTCCTAATGCCCATTTTTCACTTTTTGGTGTCTGTCCTAATTCCCATTTTTCACTTTTTGGTGTCTGTCCTAATTCCCATTTTTCACTTTTTGGTGTCTGTCCTAATGCCCATTTTTCACTTTTTGGTGTCTGTCCTGATGCCCATTTTTCACTTTGTTGTGTCTGTCCTGATGCTCATTTTTCACTTTTTGGTGTCTGTCCTGATGCCAATTTTTCACTTTTTGGTGTCTGTCCTGATGCCAATTTTTCACTTTTTGGTGTCTGTCCTAATGCCAATTTTTCACTTTTTGGTGTCTGTCCTAATGCCAATTTTTCACTTTTTGGTGTCTGTCCTAATGCCAATTTTCACTTTTTCGTGTCTGTCCTAATGCCCATTTTTCACTTTTTGGTGTCTGTCCTGATGCCCATTTTTCACTTTGTGGTGTCTGTCCTGATGCCCATTTTTCACTTTGTGGTGTATGTCCTGATGCCAATTTTTCACTTTTTGGTGTCTGTCCTAATGCCAATTTTTCACTTTTTGGTGTCTGTCCTAATGCCCATTTTGCACTTTTTGGTGTCTGTCCTAATGCCCATTTTTCACTTTTTGGAGTATGTCGTCATGCCCATTTTTCACTTTGTGATGTCTGTCCTAATGCACATTTTGCACTTTTTGGTGTCTGTCCTGATGCCCATTTTTCACTTTGTGGTGTCTGTCCTAATGCCCATTTTGTACTTTTTGGTGTCTGTCCTAATGCCCATTTTTCACTTAATGGAGTATGTCGTCATGCCCATTTTTCACTTTTTGGTGTCTGTCCTGATGTGAATTTTTCACTTTTTGGTGTCTGTCCTAATGCCCATTTTGCACTTTTTGGTGTCTGTCCTAATGCCCATTTTGCACTTTTTGGTGTCTGTCCTAATGCCCATTTTGCACTTTTTGGTGTTTTTCCTAATGCACATTTTGCACTTTTTGGTGTCTGTCCTAATGCCCATTTTGCACTTTTAGTTGTCTGTCCTAATGCCCATTTTTCACTTTTTGGTGTCTGTCCTAATGCCCATTTTTCACTTTTTGGTGTCTGTCCTAATGCCCATTTTTCACTTTTTGGTGTCTGTCCTAATGCCCATTTTTCACTTTTTGGTGTCTGTCCTAATGCCCATTTTTCACTTTTTGGTGTCTGTCCTAATGCCCATTTTTCACTTTTTGGTGTCTGTCCTAATGCCCATTTTTCACTTTTTGGTGTCTGTCCTAATGCCCATTTTTCACTTTTTGGTGTCTGTCCTAATTCCCATTTTTCACTTTTTGGTGTCTGTCCTAATTCCCATTTTTCACTTTTTGGTGTCTGTCCTAATGCCCATTTTTCACTTTTTGGTGTCTGTCCTGATGCCCATTTTTCACTTTGTTGTGTCTGTCCTGATGCTCATTTTTCACTTTTTGGTGTCTGTCCTGATGCCAATTTTTCACTTTTTGGTGTCTGTCCTGATGCCAATTTTTCACTTTTTGGTGTCTGTCCTAATGCCAATTTTTCACTTTTTGGTGTCTGTCCTAATGCCAATTTTTCACTTTTTGGTGTCTGTCCTAATGCCAATTTTCCACTTTTTGGTGTCTGTCTTGATGCCAATTTTTCACTTTTTGGTGTCTGTCCTAATGCCAATTTTTCACTTTTTGGTATCTGTCCTAATGCAAATTTTTTACTTTTTGGTGTCTGTTCTAATGCCAATTTATCACTTTTTGGTCTGTCCTAAAGCCCATTTTTCACTTTTTGGAGTTTTTCCTAATTTCCATTTTTCACTTTTTAGTGCCTGTCGTAATGAACATTTGGCACTTATGGTGCCTATTGTAATGCACATTTTGCACTTTTGGTGCCTGTTGTAATGCACATTTTGGACTTTAGTGCATATCTGTGACTGCCTTGATCATGAATCCTCAGCAACGCGCATAGCTTTTCGTTTCTCCAGGCTGCATACGCCCAAGGATATACGACATAAGGCACTTTTTCTTTTAGTTTAAAGCAACACAATCCCAATTCTGAAATTCCTACGCTATACAGCCAGAAGGAGGGAGTGACGGGAAAGGTATTTCCTTCAGAAAATAGGTCCTTGAATCATGGTGGAAAATACCCCACGCGGAAATTTCGCCGGCAGGCGTGAGCACCAGGTGAAAAACAAGTCCTGGGTCAGCGAGCAGGAGGGGGATGTTTGTAATCAATGTGACGTGCCTCACCGTTGCCTAGCGACATGCTCCGATGCCCCGTTCCCGCTGCCGCGATTAAACAAGGTCTCCTCGCGGCTTCAGTGAAGCGGAGATTCCGTAGGTGCTGGTGCGGAGGCGCCGAGCAAGTACTGGCGTGCGTGGGACGCTGGGGCAAATCCCAATCATTGGAGCAAGTATTACGGAAAATTTGTCCAATTACGTCTCGGATTATTTGGAAATTATCTTGTAGATTCTGGGTTCACTTGCTGGCCAGAACGTGGCTGTACCACTGTGTTGGTTTATTCCGCTCTCTCAACCGATCATCACTCATCATCATCGTTGCGATAACCTAAATATATGTGTGGTATTTTATTATTTTTGTTTGGAGGCACATTATGCAGTAGTTTCGACTTTACTTTAAACTGTACGTCCAGTGTCGATTAGACTATTTGGTGAGTTCCGTGGCGGAGTAGTCAGTGCAGCGCTCTACAAAGCCAGAGGCCAAAGGTTCGAACCCTGGGTCACACATGGGCACTGGTATAGTCAGGTATTGGCTCTGTTACTCATACACGGCAAGAAGTACTTTTGGCAGAGGGTTCTCTCTCTAGCAAAAGGCACATGAAACCATTAGTTCTGGTGCAAGAAAAGAAGAAATCTTAGAAGGGGTTCCTCTATTCAAAACAGGCGCATGCCTCTATGAGTTCGGGCACAAAGAAGAAGCCTTGGCAGGAGTTTATCTCTCTTGCAACAGGCACCTGAAAACCTGAGTTCTGGCACAGGGAGAGAAGAAGTTTTGGTAGTAGGAGTTTATCTCTCTTGCAACAGGCACATGAAAACCTGAGTTCTGGCACAGGGAGAGAAGAAGTTTTGGTAGTAGGAGTTTATCTCTCTTGCAACAGGCACATGAAAACCTGAGTTCTGGCACAGGGAGAGAAGAAGTTTTGGTAGTAGGAGTTTATCTCTCTTGCAACAGGCACATGAAAACCTGAGTTCTGGCACAGGGAGAGAAGAAGTTTTGGTAGTAGGAGTTTATCTCTCTTGCAACAGGCACATGAAAACCTGAGTTCTGGCACAGGGAGAGAAGAAGTTTTGGTGTAGGAGTTTATCTCTCTTGCAACAGACTCATGGAAGTCTGTGCTGTTGTGCACGGAGAAAGATCATCGCAGATATTTCTAGCTGATGGGTTTAAGAGGGTTGGAATTTTGCTGTAATTATCGTTATATTTTTATTGCAAGCTTGCGTGTAAATTGTGTGCAACTGCACTCCTTGGGTGGAAACGTGGGTAAGCTTGAGTTCTTTGTCTCATACGTTACACCTCTGTTGTTCAGCGTTCCTGTTTGGAGGCTGGTGTGAACTGCATAAGGATACGTTTTCCAGTCGCTGCGAGGCTGAGGCATCACGTTCCGCTGTCCGACAGATCCTGCTCCGCCATCTATGCCATTCAAGCAGCCGAAGCTCGCGTGAAATTTGTGCCATATGCCTCTGAGAGTGTCTTCTCAGACGAGATGCTTATCTTGTCCTCAAACATTCCCTTCTCCTCTCCTCCTCCTCCAGGACCAGCTTCTCTGTGGCATCCCCTTTTCCTAAAAACCCCCTACCCCTCCTCCGCTCGTCTTCACATTCCGACCTTTGCTCAGCGTCCTCCCCAGCTCTGGCCAGCCGCAAATGCCACAAACGCCCCCCTCCCCCTCTCAAACGCATCTTCCCTTTGGCCGTCTTCCGCACACATCTCAACGAGAATGTGCTGGTCGACTGCCTTATCTGGGCGTTGCAGTCGCTTGGAAAAAGCTCTAAAACTTTCTGCCACGCTGGCAAAGCTACGGTGGCTCCTCTTGATAACAAGGTTCAACGGCGCATCCAGGTAATAAAAATAAGAATTTAACTCGCGTTATCCCGGTTTTATTACTGTAATTATCTCGGTAGAAAGTTCCAATCACAGTAGCTTCACACACAGTATCTGGAGCATGTGCTTAAGTTGGTACGAAGAAAAGAAATGAGGGAATACCCACACAGGGAGTGCCTAATGAGTGGTACGAATAAAACTGAGTATCTGTTAATTTCTCTAGTGTCTGAAACTTGTATTGCAGGTGGTACGAATAAAACAATTGAGAGAATGTTCTTGCGGGAGCATTTAATCAGTGGTACGAATAAAAATAAGTATATTTTAATATCTCTAATATCTGGAACATGTACTGCAGGTGGTACGAATAAAACAATTGAGAGAATGTTCTTGCGGGAGCATTTAATCAGTGGTACGAATAAAAATAAGTATATCTTAATATCTCTAATATCTGGAACATGTACTGCAGGTGGTACGAATAAAATAATTGAGAGAATGTTCTTGCGGGAGCATTTAATCAGTGGTACGAATAAAAATAAGTATATTTTAATATCTCTAATATCTGGAACATGTACTGCAGGTGGTACGAATAAAATAATTGAGGAAATGTTCATTCAGGAAACATTTAATCAGTGGTACGAATAAAAGTAAGTATATTTTAATATATCTAATATCTGGAACATGTACTCCAGGTGGTACGAATAAAATAATTGAGGAAATGTTCATTGAGGGAGCATTTAATCAGTGGTATGAATAAAAATAAGTATATTTTAATATATCTAATATCTGGAACATGTACTGCAGGTGGTACGAATAAAATAATTGAGGAAATGTTCATTCAGGAACATATAATCAGTGGTACGAATAAAAGTAAGTATATTTTAATATCTCTAATATCTGGAACATGTACTGCAGGTGGTACGAATAAAATAATTGAGGAAATGTTCATTCAGGAACATATAATCAGTGGTACGAATAAAAGTAAGTATATTTTAATATCTCTAATATCTGGAACATGTACTGCAGGTGGTACGAATAAAATAATTGAGGAAATGTTCATTCAGAAAACATTTAATCAGTGGTACGAATAAAAGTAAGTATATTTTAATATATCTAATATCTGGAACATGTACTGCAGGTGGTACGAATAAAACAATTGAGGAAATGTTCATTGAGGGAGCATTTAATCAGTGGTATGAATAAAAATAAGTATATTTTAATATCTCTAATATCTGGAACATGTACTGCAGGTGGTACGAATAAAATAATTGAGGAAATGTTCATTGAGGGAGCATTTAATCAGTGGTATGAATAAAAATAAGTATATTTTAATATCTGTAATATCTGGAACATGTACTGCAGGTGGTACGAATAAAACAATTGAGAGAATGTTCTTGCGGGAGCATTTAATCAGTGGTACGAATAAAAATAAGTATATTTTAATATCTCTAATATCTGGAACATGTACTGCAGGTGGTACGAATAAAATAATTGAGGAAATGTTCATTGAGGGAGCATTTAATCAGTGGTATGAATAAAAATAAGTATATTTTAATATCTGTAATATCTGGAACATGTATTGCAGGTGGTACGAATAAAACAATTGAGAGAATGTTCTTGCGGGAGCATTTAATCAGTGGTACGAATAAAAATAAGTATATTTTAATATCTCTAATATCTGGAACATGTACTGCAGGTGGTACGAATAAAACAATTGAGAGAATGTTCTTGCGGGAGCATTTAATCAGTGGTACGAATAAAAATAAGTATATCTTAATATCTCTAATATCTGGAACATGTACTGCAGGTGGTACGAATAAAATAATTGAGAGAATGTTCTTGCGGGAGCATTTAATCAGTGGTACGAATAAAAATAAGTATATTTTAATATCTCTAATATCTGGAACATGTACTGCAGGTGGTACGAATAAAATAATTGAGGAAATGTTCATTCAGGAAACATTTAATCAGTGGTACGAATAAAAGTAAGTATATTTTAATATATGTAATATCTGGAACATGTACTCCAGGTGGTACGAATAAAATAATTGAGGAAATGTTCATTGAGGGAGCATTTAATCAGTGGTATGAATAAAAATAAGTATATTTTAATATCTCTAATATCTGGAACATGTACTGCAGGTGGTACGAATAAAATAATTGAGGAAATGTTCATTGAGGGAACATTTAATCAGTGGTATGAATAAAAATAAGTATATTTTAATATCTGTAATATCTGGAACATGTACTGCAGGTGGTACGAATAAAACAATTGAGGAAATGTTCATTGAGGGAGCATTTAATCAGTGGTACGAATAAAAATAAGTATATTTTAATATCTGTAATATCTGGAACATGTACTGCAGGTGGTACGAATAAAACAATTGAGGAAATGTTCATTGAGGGAGCATTTAATCAGTGGTATGAATAAAAATAAGTATATTTTAATATCTCTAATATCTGGAACATGTACTGCAGGTGGTACGAATAAAACAATTGAGGAAATGTTCATTGAGGGAGCATTTAATCAGTGGTACGAAAAATAAGTATATTTTAATATCTCTAATATCTGGAACATGTACTGCAGGTGGTACGAATAAAACAATTGAGGAAATGTTCATTGAGGGAGCATTTAATCAGTGGTATGAATAAAAATAATTATATTTTAATATCTCTAATATCTGGAATATTTACTGCAGTTGGTACGAATAAAACAATTGAGGAAATGTTCATTGAGGAAGCATTTAATCAGTGGTACGAAAAAAACTAAGCATGTTTTAATTTCTCTAGTGTCTGGAACATGTACTGCAGTTGGCAAGAATAAAACAATTGAGGACATGTTTATTGAGGGGGCATTTAGTTAGTGGTACGAATAAAACTGAGTATTCGAACATGAACTGCAGTTGGTACGAATAAAACTAATGATGAAATGCTCACTAAGGAGGCATTTAAACAGTGGTACGAATAAAACAAAGTAGGAAATTGTCACTATGCGTGGTATGAATAAAATTAATCCAAACTTTTTCCAGCGTTCTATAACTGAGAGAGCTTATGTACTCTCTTCCATCTCTCTATCTCATTGGGTTAAACTCGATGATGATGGTTAGGTAAACTGAAATAACAAATGCTTCTACGTAGAAGTTGAAATTACTTGGTCATTCCATCATCCATTTCAGCAGTTCGCCATTCCTCCAAGTCGCAGTAAATAACGCTATGCCTTCAAGGTTAATACTTCAAATTTAAACCACAAGATGGCACTGTATTTATGTGGTGTGCTGCACGTCAAAAACTAAGCCAAATATTATTAATGTAGTCCACTGTTCATTGAGTAAATTTTGCACATTATTTAAAATAGCTGTAAATGAGACATTGATGTCCAAGTTGGCAGAGGAGAGATCATATTTTGTTATAAATTACATGATTTATGAAAATGGTTGTCTGGTAACCCTGTACAATTATTTTTAACATTTTTCATAATGTGTTCTTACTCAAAGATAATAAAATAGCATATTTTAGGATATAAGCTTGACAACCCTCTGCTGAAAGGTAAGATGAATTTTTGCAGCGACAACGAAAAAGGGAAAGCAAGAGACAGGAGAGACAGAAGCGTTCAAACTGAAAAATGGGCTGTTTTGTTCCCTTATTACTTTTGCTCGGAGTGAGAGTGGCGTCTGGAGATCCCGTAACTTGTGCTGACAAACGGCGGACAGGTTCTTATCCGAATCGAGTGCGCCATGTCGATAAATCGTTATATCGAACTTTCCGAGAGAACTGCACGTATTTGTTTTTACGGTTCACAAGATATTCTTCACCATGTTCCCCTCTCTCACTGTGTGCGTATGTCTCTATGTTTCTCTCTGTTTCCTGACTCGCTCTTTGTGTAGTTCTCTTTCTCTGTCTCAATCTTCAACCGTCTCAATCTTTCTCTAAAGTATCCTTTCTCTGTCTGGCTGGCTGTTTCTTCTCTCTCTCTCTCTTCATTTCTGTCATATCTCTCTCTCTCTCTCTCTCTCTCTCTCTTTCTCTCTCCTCTTCCTCTTTTCTCTCTGAATTGCTTTATTTATGTTTATGTCCTACTTTATCTCTATATCTACCTCCTTTGCCTCCAATCTTATTCTCCTAATGTCTTTGTCTGTGCGCGCGCGTTTCGGCCTTCCTTTTCCCAATTCATATCTATTTATCTGCCTGTTTTTCTCGCGTTCTCTTTCTTTCTTTATATCTTGCTCTCCTCTCACTATCTCTACTCTGCTCCGGAATCTCTGGAGCGATCGAACGAAAGCAAGTCTCTGCGCAAGTAGTGACTGAAGAGGGCTCGACCACTCGCTTTCTCTCCTTTCTCTACAGTCATGCGCCGCCTTGCTCCCGAGCTTCTCGGGATAGAGTAAATACTTAACGTGTATCTGTACATCTCCCTCTCTCTATTATTTCTTCTCCCTCCGCTTCTTCCTACCCCTATCCTTGCCTTTCTGTTCCTCTACTCTTCTGTGCCCGCTTCTCTCTCTCTCTCTCTCTGTGTTTGTGTCTGTCTGCCTCTCTAGCTATTTCACTTTTTCCCCTCTACAGTCTTTCGCCGGGCAGCCGTTTCAAAAACCTGGCAGGCGAAAAGAGGTGTCGTATCTGGAGAAAATGCTTGCATTAAGAAAAGGAGTCTGGAATGTGCGGAAATCGCTTCCAGACTTTCAGACACAATTTCTTCTCGGGTTTTTCTCTTTCCTTCGCGTAGGGGGGGGGGGGGGGCAGAGAGGAATTCTTCGAATCCTTGAAGAGAAGGTATGCGGACGTCATCCGCACCTGTGCCGGGAGTGTGTGTTATCTTCGGAGCTATGTTGAGGAAGGGGACATGTACGCATCCAATCGGAAACGTCTTCTACTTGCAACAAATTGAAAACTGACAAATATTGGAATCGCGGTTTTACACTTTGGTGGTTTTGTGGTATTCTCGCGCTGTTCCGAGAGGTTCTGCGGGTTAGCTATTTGGAATTGGGCGTCGCTGATTTTGCGTGGTATATTTAGTCTCTCGAAACATTCGCGGCAAAGTACAAAACATTTACATTCTGAAGGCAATTAGTTGAATCTCAAGCATGTATGATTTTGCTTCTTTCAGGGTGAATAAATAAATAGTTTGTGTTTCAGCTAATCGATTTTAAAAGTACGGTTACTCATTTTCAAAATTAAGTCACAGTTAATAATTTCCAAAATTAAGTCGTTTAGAATTAATTAATTTCAAAATTGATAACTAAGTTACTCATTTTCAAAAGTAACAAGTTATAGTTTCTTATTTTCAAAGTTAATTCAGTTATAGATAACGCATTTTCAAAACTGAGATACAGTTACTACGGAAAAGCTGAAGAAGGATTTGAGAAATAGAGTGTTGGAGGGAGATAATGAGAGAAGTGGACGAACTTGATAAAGGGAATGAGATAGACGGTAAGATAGGGGGGCTTGCAAATGAGGAACGGCTGAGAAAGAGAAACGGACAAAGAGGGAGGAGGGGTTATAAGGAAGAGAAAGAGCAGATTAGAAAGGGTAAAACGGAGTAAGACAGAGATTGGAGAAGGATAGTGTAAGGATTAGAGAGGAACAGGTAAAGTGAAAAACGGAGAAGTATAGAGAGATTGCAAGGAAATATAAGAGGGTGAATTGAGACTAAACGGGAGAGAAAGGAAGAAGGAAAGATAGGATTAGACAAGTAGAATGAAAACGAGTAGAGATAAAGAGTAGCGGATAAATTATAAGACAGATACATAAGTAGAGAGTGTATAGAGGTTGTATATGTACCAAGTAAGCATTATGCCAACAGAGTGGTCCCATACCCTACATGTTGCTTACCCTTATTTCAGCAACCACAGAATTCGCATTTTTTCTCCAGAGAGAGGCACACTATTGGGGAGCGGCATACAAACAGTGTCGACCTCGAAAGTGTAGCGCAAGGTTGCATAAATTCAGGATAAAGGTGAGGTTTCTTTCAGGGTTCGTAGCGTCGAAACGAGACCTCAAGGACAAGTAGTACAGCTATGGACACTGCCGGCTTGTTACGATTCCATTGAAAGTCAATGTATTCATTACAAGCCGGCAGTGTCCGTGACTGTACAATTTCCTTCATAGAGTGCGAAAGAGAAGCATGGTTATGGACGCTTATGCAAATATAACTTTCCTATTGACTCTGTGAACATGTAACTTAATGCAAGTGCACAAAGCACATGAACTTAAGGGAGTCGAACCAGAAATGCTAAAATCGTGAATACTGAAGACGTTAAGTCAAAATGGGAGCTTCTTCATTTTCCACAAGAATTACACGAAAGTCTGAACACATTTTGTTGATGTCATTTTCAGCACGAATTATTTTGGTTAACAACAGGAAGAGCTGCTTGCATCTGTCACATGAGGATAAATATATATAGGGGAAAAGGGACAAATATGAAATAGGGGTACAAATATGGAATACCGTTATATCTCGCCTGGTAAGTGCTGCACTCTAGCAAGAACTACGTGAAAAGCTGGGTAGTGACCCTCACCACCACAGGAAGCCGTTAGTTTGCATCTGGAGGTTGAATAGGGCGCGTTAGAACGATTGTTGTGGTTCCCGCCCAAAGTGAAAAGTTTGGAAGTATCTTTTTGCCTTGTGCTTCTTATTAGTGCACAGAATGAAAATGCATGGTATACAGTTTTGTAGCATATCAATCAGGCTTTATTCTGGTATTTTGCGTATATTGTTGAGGTTTGTTTGAATACACTTTTGGCCCTCGATACTCGAAGGTAACAGTGGCTCAAATATGGAATAGTAGTATTCCATATTTATACCCCATTTATGTACAAAAATTATTAACGCGGACTTGCATCTGGATCTAAACCCGAAGATGGAGCAGGACCTTCTGCTAGAAGTGAAGTGGCCACCTCACCTCTTCCTGCAATAAAGAAGAGGCAAGGGAGTAGGGGGAGGAAAGCAGGGACCTCTCATATCCTGACTTCATCACCATATAAGACTTCCATTGAAATGTCCACTGCTGTTAAGAAACAGCCTGTTAAAAACAATTGGAAAGAAGGGAAATCGCCATTACCAAAAGACTGCGAATCATCAGACTCGGACAGCGACGGCATATCCAGCGTGCGAGATGACTCTTCTGATCTCAGTATGTCAGATGCCAGAACACCAAGTAGTGATGATGCTGAATGTCTCTTCTGTTCTGGACAATTTTCTGATGATAAGCGTGGAGAAGAATGGGTTAAGTGCGATGGGCTCATACTGAATGTGCAGGATATGATAATGGACTTTACATTTGCAATTTTTGTAAGTAGGTAAATAGTGCCCTCATAATCATAGTAATACAAACATGTACAGTTCAGAAACTTTCTCATATTTGTAACTTTACAGTGTTCATTTATTTCATGTTTTCACTACAATTGTGTTTATTGTGTATATATGTTCAATTTCTGCACAATGTTGCCAGTATTCAATATTTGTATCCCATTTTCTTTTGGAGCAATCATGTCAACTTTTAGGAAAATGTTATTTGCAAATACTTACTATAATGTTACGTAGTCTAAACATTATATTCTATTAAAGAACTAATTAAGGAAGAAGAGGGTAGTTTCTCACATACATTCTTCAAAAAATGTGCCACTGAATGGTCAAAAAACAAAATGGTATTCCATATTTGTCCCCCTTCCTCTACATGTTTCACATTTTAATTTAAGGATAATGATTGTACACTTAGGAACACCCAATAAAATAATAAACATAGGATTCTAATGTTTATTTGTTTACCATCTTTCCACATACCTCCGAATGGAATTTTGCGCTATTGCAGATACACGCCTCCAACATATCAAAAACTCGCCACCAATTAGGCAGCGCAAAAATTCTGCACTATTTGTAGTATATCTGTCGTGGGGGGTTCATTAGACGTTCAGTTACGACTAAAGGGTACAATAAGAAACATGTTTGAGAACAGCTGCCCTAGAATACATCTGAGGACTTGACAGAATTAAAATAATTGCGAACTTCGTGTACCTCATTCCAATTTCATGCTGTTATGATTCATAGAAGCCGAATAAACTACAAGGACTTTTCTCTCGACTCAAATTCCTTAATTAACAAACGCTAAGGAGTTTTCACAGAAAACAGAGATTTTTTTAAAGAAACTAAAATTATATAGCACTTGAGAGGTAGCGACGAAATCTCATTTCTATATTTCTCATTAAGTTTCCTACTCTCATACCTCTTGTTTACAGATTTCTTGCTTCCCCCAACTGCACATAACATCCCCCTTCTCCTCTTTTGTCTCCTATTCTTTGTTTACCATTAGCTTCCCCGTGCAATCGCATACTTCTCCTTAAGAGCTTGCTTGGAAACATTGCGAGAGGAGGAGCCGCAATTTCTGAGACAATTTTCCCAAGAAGTTAAAGTAGTTCGTTGGTCGCCTTGTTGAAAGGGAAATTAGATGCAAATTTCTTTTGTTGGCTCCGCGAAATGAAAACATTTACAAGAAAAGCCGAGGCGCACCTTTTGAGTGCCTTTAAAATTCACTGGGCGGGCGTTTTTCTTCCTTTACGTGTGGGTTTTAACTCCGGTGCTTAATTCAGAGATAACTTGTATTGCGTTTCTGCGCGATAACTTCTTTTCGGAAAGGTCGGAGAGTTTCTCAAAGCTGGTGGACATGAGAGACACTGAAATAAGAATGCAGTAAGGAGAGATAAAAGAGAACATGAGGAGATAGAAAAAGAGAGATGGAAGTGAGGAGAGAAGAGAGGAAACAGGAATAAGGGAAAGAGAAACGGAAATGTAAAGGGAGAAGCAGACACTGAAAGAGAGGAAGGGAGAAGCAGATATGAGATCAGATGAAAGGAGAAACAAATTTAAGTTGACAGGAAGGGTAAAACAGGCATAGCACTAAGGGAAAAGATATAATGGTCAAGAAAAGGAGAATCGAAAAATAGAAAGAGAGACAGATATTGAAAGAGAGAGGAAGAGAGGCAGATATAGAAAGAGAGAAAGTATATTTCAAGTAAAGATAATGGAAGAAACGGAAGCAAAAAGATAAGAAGAAAGAACAATTATAGGAACAGAGACGAAAGAAGAAAGAGAGAAAAGGAAAATATGAAATAGAAATATTGATAGACAAAAAGATAAGATTTAAAGAGTTAGACAAAAGAAGAAAGAATGAGTGAATCAACAGGAATAGGGAGAGAGGGGATGAGAAAGGAAGATAAAATGGAGTATGAAAGAAAACCAGAGAAAAATGTGATGAAAAAGAGAGCTACAGTAGCGAGAAAAGGAGAGAGAAATACTGGCAGAAGGTGATAGATTTACACACACACATACACCAGAGAGAGAGAGAGAGAGAGAGAGAGAGAGAGAGAGAGAGAGAGAGAGAGAGAGAGAGAGAGAGAGAGAGAGAGACAAAGAAGAAAATTGTAAACAGGCCAAGACGAATGCCAGGAATAGGAACGAAAAAGGGATAGAACAAAAGAGAGTGAGAATAAAATATCGTGCAGTAGGTGTTACCCATCAAGAATTAAGTGTTCTGTATTGCAGTGGCTATAAATAAAAGTTACAAAAGTGAGCGAGGAGTACAGGAGAGGAATCCCCCTTCCTCCGCAAACACACATCTGACCACTGAACACGCAAAAATTACCACAGAGAATTGAAATTTCGCTTTGTTACACTTTTGGTGTTTTTCCGCTCTTAAAACGCTCAACTAATAAACGTGTATCCAAATGAGAATTCCACAGCACGAATTACATCACAGCACAGAGCATGTGGCCTAGGTTATTTCTGTATTGAAAATAAACCCGTGCCATTCCAGGCTGTTATATATACACCTCACATATGTACATTTTCGTAATATTCTTGTCTGAGTATTTCATGAATATTAATTGCAGAATTCGCGAGTTCACCCTGAACGTGGAAAAAAGGAAAATGGGTGAAAGAGTAGTATGCACCATACAGGGCGAAAGATTATGAGCCCATTCGTGTGTTTCCTCTCTGGAATATTTATTGCCATTTCTCCGTTCCATCGCATTAGACATTGTATTGCACTTTCTTCTCTCTTTCGTTTTCATGATCCTGTCGCCGGAGATGAATTGCTTTCGAGGATGTGGAGATTTTTCCAATGCCACCGAAATACTCATGTATTCGGCGAAGCTGTGACTGGACTGTTTTGTAGGTAGGACTATATTTGTATTTTACAACCAAGTCTAGTGGTTGAGGTAGTGCACTGTTTCAATCGTTTGCGCGCATTGATCTTCTTCTGTTTTTGTTTGTTCATCTACGTCATTATGCTTCTTTTATTTTCTCTGATGAAGAAATGTACGTGTTTAATTTTGGTTACTAAGTAACTCTACTTCCAGCTCTTTAGTTTGATCACAACCTTTGGAATGATGAATAATTAGAGGAAATGTATGAAGCTATCAGAAGCTTTCAATCTCATCTTCATAAGTTTCGGACAAGGTTCAAAGTCTTTCAGAGTCATTCCCACTGTCATCTTGAGGAATTTTGAAGGTTGTGAGCCTGTCACTGTCAGGTTAAGGAGTTTTGAAGAATTCGAGTCCCTCACTCTCATCTTGATGAATTTTGGAAACGTATCCGAGCCTTCAAGAACCATTTTCACTCTCATCTTGAGTTGCTTTGGAAAAGAATCCGAGTCTTCGAGAGTCACTGTCACTCTGATCTTGAGGAGTTTGGAAAATAATCCGAGCCTTCAAGAGCTATTGTCACTCTCGTCTTAAGGAGTTTTGGAAAATTAATTCGACCTTTCAAGAGCCATTGTCACTCTCATCTTGAGAAGTTTTAGAGAAGAATCCGAGTCTTCAAGAGCCATTTCACTCTCATCTTGAGGAGTTTTGGAAAAGAATCCCACCCTTCAAGAGCCACTATCACTCTGATCTTGAGGAGTTTGGAAAATAATCCGAGTCTTCGAGAGTCACTGTCACTCTCATCTTGAGGATATTGGAAAAGTATCCCACCCTTCAAGATATGGCCTGTGTAAGATTTTGGTTTCTCTCCCTCCGAATGAAAGAAAGGTATGGTTAAGGTAAAAGCCAATAGATGGCACTGATCAGAGGTTACGTTATTCAGTTTGCCGGTTGGATGTAAGAATCCTCCACTTCTAGCTGGCACATGTTCAAAATCATAATCCAACAGGGCACTCGACGTGACGGGAGAGGTCAACAGGGGACTTGGACGCACGTAGTGGTGATGAGTTAATTTATTTTCTTTAGTAGAGAATTGGTTTAATATTATTTAATTTAATTTTGTAGAGTTGTTCGTAGTATTATATTAATTTGCTTGTTGATCTTTTCTGAGTGATCGTCATTACAGACACATAGAAAACATACAACATGGATGAATAATGATACCAATTAAATAGTCAGAAAAAGGAGAGAAAGTCAATTATAAGTTAAGGATAACTACTGAGTATATTAATGTTATTGTTGAGGTCATAATTGTTAACGACAGTATATAATATTATTGTTCTAATACCAAATTTAAATATTGTTAAAAAAACTGTCATCCATTCCTATTCAATGAATTTTATATTCTAGTAATTAAAATACTTGATTCGAGGTGTACCAATGGGGGTCCAGTATGCAGGTTCATAGCTATCTTTCATCGGTTAAACGAAAGGGTATCTTTAATCCCAATTAAAAGAAATTGTTATATATTAAATCCGAACTAGAGCAAGAAAGAAAGGGCTATAGTCACTCTCACTCTGATCTTAAGAAGTTTGGAAAATAGTTTGACCCTTCAAGAGTCATAGTCATTCTGATATTTAGTAGTTTGGAAAATAATCCAAGTTTTCGAGAGTCACTGTCACTCTCATCTTGAGAAGCTTTGGAAAAGATTTCGAACCTTAAAGAGTCATTGTCCCTCAAATCTTGAGGCGTTATGGAAAAGATTCGGATAAGTCGAGAGCCAGCTCGGATTCCTTCACAGAACTCGTCAGTAACTCAAAAAGAATCTCCCCATCTCTATCGTATATATGAGGATAGGATGTGTACATGTGTGACGAGCACAAACAGAATGTTTCGAAGAGATTTCAACATGTGCAGATTCTCAGGCTAAAATATTGGTGAGGCCTGAGCTGACAGAGTCGGATGTTCTTTACGGCGTTTCTAAGGAAGTTCGTTTACGAGACCTGGAGGACAGTAATGGCCCTACACGTGGCATCGGAAGATGAAGGTTATGATTCATCGACATCCGCTTGCTTCTCTTTTTCTCCAGCCTCCGGCGTCTACTTCTTTTGCTCTTTTTGTTTTTTAACCGCTTACCCCCGTCTTCCTCATTTCTGCCTCCTCCGATTCGCATCCCTTCGCATTGCTTCTGTCCAAAAAGGCAAGTGACGACTTCTTGCGGCACGCGACAAATGGATCGGCGAGACAGGAAAATGCCCAGCCTCCCTGCCCTCCCCCCCTGCGCCTGCTAACCACAGCCCCGCTGGAAAACCGCCCTCATTTGTCTTAGTCCAAGTTTCGGCAGCAGAGGATTTCAAGGGACGCAGTGAAGAAAGAATTTATCCTACATCCGGTGGTTTCTTGAACAGTCTCGCGGGGGCGCCACATCCAGTAACAGTGGATATGCTACGCAAGAGTAACTTCCATACAGTCAGCGGCGTATTTACGATCCATTTCAGGTGATGGTGAATGTGTAAATTTGTGTGTGTCCACTCCGTAAATTATCATATTCCCTTGCTGTAGCACGTCAGTGTGTTTATCAAACATCTCCTATTTTCCGTCCAGCCATGCTTTCTATATTTTCCTTTCTTGCTGTGTAAGGGGTGACCCGTTGTGAAAACACCCAATAGTCAACCACCCTTCCACGTAGTACACCCTGGACTGCAGACTAACGAGGCTCTGGCGACTGGCATCATGGCTAGTATAAATCTGTGTCGTCATGTGTTTTGCCCTTATGTGTGCTGAGTGCCTCTTAAGAGCCTCAGCTTTTAACCAGTCAGATTTTTTTTTTTTTTTTCATATTTTAGTTACGACACGACATGACACTTATGTTCTCTTAGTTATGGTAAGGGGCTGGACACCGTATAAAGTGACACGTTCAAAATAGCCTAAGTACTGACGCACCCAAAATTTTAAATTCAAATTCAAAAATCATGCGTTCAGTCCTCATCTTCGCGATTAGCCAAAACGGCAGAAAACGGAAGTAAAATAAACTAAATCAATCTTTTCTTTCATTTTGTTCTTTCCTTTCTTGTTCCTAACTTCTTTCTTTTGATATTATTTTACATCGTTTCCTACTAAGCCTCCCCGATGGCATAGTGGTAACGTCATCACCTTGTAATCAAGGTGTCCCGGGTTCGATTCCCGGTGGAGGCACATGGCACAGTAGTTCGGATTCCACTTTAAACAGTATGTCCAGTCTCGATTAGCCTTTCTGTACATAACGTGAATTAAAAAGAACAGATCAATCAATCAAGAACATCGTTTGGGTTAATTGTGACGATGAGAATGAATTATGAACTTACGAAATGGATGATTGAACAGACACAATGATAAATGAATGTCTTTAGAATGTTCGAACCTGGGTCCTCAGATTTCGTATCTTTTTACGATGACCACTTTGCCGCAACACAGCCTAATGGTTAACCATAACTAACTGGAGTCCCAACATGTTTCTTTTCCTGCAATCAAATAATTTAAATTTCCAGAAGAGTGGAAGGAATTTTTGGTGCCTCTGAAAATTCATGGACACATCCGCCTGCGCCAGTTTCCATCCTGGCCTGTTTAGATAAAGGAAAGTGGGTAGAGGCTCAGCAACCTCCAAGTAGGTTGGTTTTGTCGATGGTTCCCAAACCCCGACCTATCTGCCGGGGTAGGAGAGACGAAGATCAGATAACCTTGCCACAGACTTTATAATTAGAATTTCCAAGATAAGAGCTTTAGAAACAATGTCCTAAAGTAAACTAAATGGCTCAACACAACCCTTCAAGGGAAAGCACCTGCCAAACAGCATTTCCTTGGGTGATGCGTGCGTGCTCATAGTTGTTTTCTGGCTCTATAAACCGTAACATAACATTGATAAGTCTGCTTTATGCACAGAACGGCGAATCGGGTCTGGATCTACAGTTTAAAGTTTTATCCGAACCATCGTGTGCCTCCACCGTGTGTTGTACCGGGAACCTTCGACAAGGAGTCGACATTACGACTACGCCATCGGGGAGGATCGTAATGTTCCATATTTCAGGAGGGATAAACATTGATAGACAGTATTAATTATAACAATTTATAGCTATAATGGTTACTCCATAAAACATTTCAAAATTAGTGCAATACACATATTTAGAGTCGAATAGCAGAAGAAAAACTTACTTTCGACGAGGATGCTTTGATTTTTGGACATTTTACTGTATATCGCATTGTGACGATGAGGAGAATGGTGAAATAGATGAAGGGACAAACAATGAAAGGTTATGTCTAGCCTTACACTTGGCCTTACCACTCCCTCACGATGGAAAAAAAGAGGGAAAAATTCCCTTACGAAGAGGAAACATTTCCATTAATCGAGTAATATTTCCCTTCGAAGGAGAACAACTTCCCTTGGTCGAAGAAAATTTTTCTTCAACGAGGAAATTTTCTCTTCGTCTAAGAAAATTTCCCTTCGACGAGAAAATTCTCTCCGTCGAAAAATATTCCTTCGATGAGGACAATTCTGCTCCTCGAAGAAATATCCCTTTTGAATGAAAAATTTCCCAGTGGAATGTGGAAAATTTCCCATCGACGAGTGAAATTTTTCTTCTACGAGGAAAGTTTCCCTCGAACTAAAAAAAAAGAAGTTCACCAACCACATCTTCCCACGCGTTCGTCCATCAACTTTATTGATAATAGCGGTGGGGGGAAATGGCTGATCCCACTTATCGCGATTGAAAATCTGCTCGCTGGGCACCGCCTAGCTATGAGCACCCAACCGCAACAACATTTACTCTTCAGGAAGACTTCAGAAAGAGAAACCAATTTGGCTGTGGACTTCCATGCAGATGAATCGTTCGTCGAGATGAACGATTTCTGGTTGAAAGAACGAGTCGCTTACAATATTTGGCTCTGATATATTATCAACAGTGTTTATTTATTTATTGAAATTTTTCCAGTACAGCAGAAGCCATTTTAAACCGGAAAGAAATTATAGTAGACTAGTGTTAAAATAAAAAAAATAAAAAAACAAAGAATGAGACAAAAACAAGATAAAGCTGTACCAAGATAAACAGAGATCGGTTTTTCAATAGCATTGCTGATGTACATTTTTTTGTAAGTTGGTGACACTGTATCTATATGCTTTCAAACGTTGTTGAACTGATTCGGTAGTTTTTGGAATGAGGAACGTTGAACGAGTGAGAGCCTGGGAGTTGCAGTGTGGCAAGTTTCCTTGTTCCGTGTTTCATGTCCAGGCATTCTGAGGGGGAGTTCTTGAAGTGGGATGCTACATCTCAAGTTTCCATTTATGACCTTGTAATGTGCAAAATTTCAATTGGATAGGTTTCTCAGGGTCGGTACGTATTCTGTACCGAATGATGGAGAGGAAAAAGGTGTCTTTTTCGATCTTGGAGGTATGAGAATGGACAGTCATGTTCCAGATGGGTGAACAGTATTCTAGAAATGGGGACACAAATGTTTTGAAGTAAATAGAATGTGCTTTTGAATTATTTATTTCTGTGAATCTGTTCCGTTTTCGGAGGCGAGCCCATTAACCCATCATTACACTGCCATTGTATTATTTGGAGTATCGTGGCATCAGACAAAATTGGAGACAACATACGTGTATGAACATCTTCGTTCACATAAAATTATTGTAGAAATTTAAGGGAATAAATGCAGGCTGGATAAGTACTCGAAACAGGGTCTCTGGCATACGTTCCACCTACTGATCTTCTGGAAGAAGCTACAGTTATACTCTGTCCCGGAAATCTTTGAAGCAAGGCCACTCATAATGGTAGAGAAGAGGAGAAAGCGAGTGGCCTGAACGAATCAGTAGACGTTGCTGGAAACAGCTAGTAACAGCAGCCGCATTTTCCTCCTCTAGCGCGTTCATTTGTGGAGCTCTCTCGACCACTAGCTTTCCTCCCTTTGCTCCAGAGATTCCCGAGATAGAGTAAGCTTTGTAGGACCTACCAAGCAGTTTTTACACTGGGTGACGGGTGTTCAGTGCATAGAGTTGTATTCGAGACTATTACTTTTCAAGTAGCTCCCCAAGGTTGCTAGGCCAACACCGAAACGTAGGGAACTCCCACTTGGAATCGAACCAGGGACCTCTTGCACAAAATACGAGAGTGCTAACTACTTGATAATGCGGGCGGGATCCAGTTAACTAAAAACACTGAAATTCAAATCGAATCAACAATAGTGTAGATTAAAAATGTCACTGAAGTATCAAAAATGCATTCCTGGGGACAAAGCAGATCCCAAGTGTATCTTATGTAAGTTTAATGGATAGTAAGTGGAGAGGCTAAGCTATCAATATAATGAAGTGCCGTGTCGAAACGGCGGGAACCAAAGATGCGGAAGAACCCAAAAAGCTCTCTTGAAGAAAACATCTTGTTTGGGTTTCGAGAAGAGGGTGAAGAGCCCCCTTCGAAACCCCCTCGTGCAGCCGCACAACACGCAAAAGCAATGCTTTGAAAAGGGCTTTTGCCGCGTTGGCCCCCGGCTCCCACACAAAGCTCTTAGGCTTCTACTCGAGCCCCCTCTTCTCCTCCTACCTTTCATTTGGGAGCAACGAGGCTCTTGAGGCCACGGAAGAGGAGGCCTCTCTTGCAGGAGCCGCGGTTACACATGGGACCCCTCAGCCGTCCCGGAGATGGAAGCAGATTGGAACTCGGAAGCGAGGAATTCCCCTTCGCTAGCTTCCAATGAAACCAGACAGCCTTGCGCAAAAGTTTACAGGAATCGACCACTGCACAGGGGCGAAGAGGAATGAGAGAAGTAGTGATAGAAAGTGACAGAAAAAGATTGCAATCAAGAGAAAGGAAAGAGAAAGAGATGAACAGAAAGAGAGAAAGATACAGGAACAGAAAAAGAGAGAGAGAGAAAAGAAGATACCGGAACAGAAAGGGAAACAGAGTAAGAAATGCAAACAGAAGTATACAGCAAAATATTGAGGAAGGGAGAGAGAGAGAGAGAGAGAGAGAGAGAGAGAGAGAGAGAGAGAGAGAGAGAGAGAGAGAGAGAGAGATTAAAAGATAGAAATGAAGATGACACGGATCAGAAGGAAAGAGAGAAACGGTGTAAGAAAGGAAGAGAAGAGAAATGTAGAAATAGCAAAAGCGAAAGAAAAAAGGAAATTGAAAACAAAGAAACACGGAAAAACAGAAAACCTGAAAATATTCTGCCCATTCCACCTGAACATAATTTTATGGTGACCTCACTGCTACTGCACTTAGCCCGAAAGTCCATTTGACAGTTGATCAAAGGCCAAATATATGGTCGGATTTGCGTTGATTCCTGTTGAGTCACTCATTGATTCCACATGATAATGCAATCTTTTTCGCTTTCAAAGGGAACGGTTTTTTGAAACTATATGTCACTTGACTATTCTTCAACTTTTGGCTAATCACGACAACAAGGACAGATAGGTAGAATCAATAGAGACATTCACTTAATAGGCTTACGTAGCCAAGAAAATATTACGAGAATCTTATAAAAAATGAAAGAAAGAAAAGCGAGAGCATATCACATGAAGATTCACTTAAATACTATAGAAGGAATTCTAAGTAGACGTACTCTGTCTCGGAAATCTCTGGAACAAGCGAACGAAAGTATAACAAGTCTCTACGCAAGTAGGGACTCCCGAGGACTCGACTAATAAACACGTGGGAGGGAACGGGATTGCGTGGAGGGGGAAGAGCGACTACCAGCCTTTCCAGAAGCGTGTATCGCTTCTCTCCGCCCACTCTCTTTCTCCCCTACTCTACCTTTATGCTACAGAGATTCCCGGATTAGAGTATAATTCTTTAGATTTTTGAATATGTTGCCAGTTTATTTTAAAGGAGAGGGAATTTCAAGAACTACAACGCTGGCGTCGGCCAAATGTCCACCCGAGCCTGAAGCCCAAGGCTTTCACGTATACCCTGTCTCAGTTATCTCTGGAGCAAGGCCGCTATAGCGACAGAAGAGACCGAGTGGGCAGAGGGAAGCAGTACGAGCTGCTGGAAAGGCTGATAACAGCAGTCGCTTTTTCCCCTCCACGCAGTCCCGTTCCTCTCACGTGTTCATTGGTGGAGCCATCTCGCGTCACTACTCGCGCAGAGACTTCTTTTCGTTCACATGCTCCAGAGATAGTAAAGACACAGTTGCGATAGTCAAAAGTGCCAGAAAATCAACAGAAGTAAGCAAAACAAAATTCCCACACATTACGAACATACAGATCCTCTCCGTTAGTGTAGTGAGTAACGCTGTCGTTTCGAATTAAGGGTCTAGGGTTCAATCCAAGGTGGAACACGGTCCACATTACTTGCAATTCCACTTTAAGCGCATGAGGAACAGTTTCCGTCAGGCTCATCCCTCCAAGTCAGTTTGGCTGTGAACTGGGGCGCCTGCCCTCATGCCCCATGATGATGCCATCACTGGCTCAGGCTTACATAGACCAACTTTTGCCATGAGTATACAATTTGCACGTGACGTGATACTTTCCCAGCTATGTTTTATAGAGCCGTGGAGATGACTTAATATTGTTATCCGGGAATAGTTTATTTTCGATTTCATACGATCATCGGTGGCTTATTGGTATGGGTGATACCGCCGGAAAACTTAGAATAAATTGTTAATACTTTTACACCTAAAATTAAAATTACTCTAGGAAGTACTTTATCCAGCCTTCCTAAATCTAGCTCCTTGGAAGTCAGTTTTATTTCAATTTAATCTGAAATTTAGCTCTTTTTAGCACATCAGGTTTGGCAACACTGCCAGCATGGCCGTAGGAGGCAACGAGAAATGCATTGCACTTATGGGAGTATTATTTGATTTGTTCTCTTGGTAATAGCAAACTTCCGATGGCATAGAAACATATATCAACGGAAAGAGGGCAATTTGATGAAGCTTTTGAAACTTCGATTTGATTAGCTGCAAGTTGAAGTTGTTGAGTTGTTTTTATTGCCATAAGGAATACATGGGATTCTGAAAATTCTCACTCATCACATTTTTCAAGTATCGTGTCTAGCTTAATAATAGACATAAAAAAATGCTTCCACTTGCAACTTGGGGAGAATTGCATACTCTTGGATACGCTCAGATTTATTTTGGTAGTATTGTCCATTCTGACGATATTGAAATAAATGCACACATGGTGCATAACTGTCCCAATTATCCAACCAAATCTGGTAATTTTACCTGGATGTCCACCTCTTGCACATCTGGCTGCATAGCGCATTGCACAGCGCACTCCGTCAAGGAAATCAGCCAATTACCATATCAGATCATAAAGCAGCCCTAAAGCAACCTTTGTAGAAGCACATACATGCACACACGAACATTCCCATAACAATATCGGAATATCCTTTCCAGTACAAGCAATTCCAGGTGTTCTCTAACGCAAAGTCAATCCTATTTACGTCACTGATTCCGGATGACGTGACTTAGCTGGGCCCTAACGTGACATTCGCTCGTAAATAAAGACAAGCCGTAAACAAAGTAAGTATCAAGCACAGAAAACGAGCAAACGATACACGCCTTATGCTTCTTTTTTTTGTAAGCGATAAAGTGGAACTTTTTGTCCAACTCCACTTATCTGTGCAATTACAAGCAAGAATTACATGTTTTGTCCCCGGGGTATATGCCTACTGTACACGAAGCACATAATTACACCCTAAATGGACAAGAGTTGGTCAAAAAGTAAGTGTGCTTTTCGTGTTAACTCTTGTTGCGGTAATGATCAATGTTGACAGGTAAATATTTCTCATGGTCCACGAACAAAAATGATGTCATATGTTGTTTCGAAACTTACATGTACACAAACAAGGTTCGAATTTGTAGAGGGGGTGAGGGAGAGTTAGCCTCCATTTAGATGCTAAGAAAAGGATATTACATATTCAATTTCCGTTGCTTTGAAAAAAATTACTAGAATATTTACAAATATCACACTAATGTGCTACGTTATTAAAAAATAACTCTACAACAAAACCGAAAAAAAATGATTGGAGCTTATTTTAACATAGGCGACTTGGGAAGACTCCCGATGTTACGATGCAGGATTTCTCCGTTTGGGATTTTGTGAAAGACTTAGTGCTTGTCCCACTCTTCATTGTTATCCTTTGAGGGCTAACGAGGACGCATAACTGAAGCCATCATGTGAGTCGATCGGGAAATGCTGGGGAAAATATTGACTGATATGATTGATTGATTGATCTGGCATATTTTACTTCCATTTTCAGCCACTTTTTGCTAATCGCGAAGATGAATATGAGTGATGATATGATGAAGGAACGCTTGCAAAAAACTCATGTCCAGGCCGAGATTCGAACTCAGGCGTCTTAGCGCGGTGCGCTAACCACTCCGCCATAATAATAATAACCCGTGGCTCTACAGCCCGTAAGGGCCTTGGCCTGTCTCCCTCACACAATCCTACCTAGAGGTGTGTGATCTTCAACCAGTAATGGGGTAACGTGTGGTCAGCACGTTGAACCCCTAGTCGATACTCACTCGTAGCTCCCCAATTTTCAAACGATGGTGGGTTGCAACAGGTCCTATACACAGGCCGAAAACACAAAGACTGAACCCAGGTGGATACGAACCCATGCCGTTCCGCAGTCGGAACCCAAAAACCGCACGGCCACGGAGGAGGTTGAAAATATTGGCTTATCTCCTTTGGTGCACAGGGCTACCCATGCAGCACACATTTGTTTGTAAGTAAATTCTCGGATATGAAACCTTTCGTTTCACAACATTTAAATAATAACTAACTTCTGGTACAATAAACGTTTAAAATTGTCGATATCATTTTCAATAATGCTGAATTTCCGGGATGTGCATGAAATGGCAGGTAGAAACATAAACCGTCCAATAACCCATCACCATTAAAAATAGTTCTTACAATGAAACAAAACTATGGAGACAAACGAAATATTCTCGCGGATTATACGAGTAGTAATAAAATAGGTAATTGTTATGCAAGTACTTACTGGATAATAATATGTTCCTTGTTACTATTTCTGTTCTTTGACCAACCAGGGAGTTCTTACCTGTAAATAAAAGTCATATCAAGTATTAGTACATATATAAAAATGAAGAATATATATACACCGGGTGTTTCAAAAAATTTGATATCATTTCGTAATATAATAACGTTACCAATTCTGGTGCAAATGATCTGAAAATTTATCAGTATCTGTAGAAACACATCAAAAGTCAATCAATGTATAATATGGTATAAAGTAGTATGAAGGCAACAATCACACATGTCTTGTTTTCAATGATGAGGCACATTCCACACGAATGATAAAGTCAACAAGCAACTGAGAGACTCGCCAAAAGTGGTTGTCTTCTGTGCCATCTTCAAGAATCATCTTCATAGACAGTTTTTCTTTGCGGGAAATGTGACCGGCGATGATTATCTGGAAATGCTTCAGACCTGGCTCATGAATATACCCATTGCAAACGAGCATGAACACTTAATTTTGCAACAAAACGGGGCACTACCTCAGTGGAAGCTCACTGTGTGGGCCGGGCGTATCTCAATGAGACACTGCCAGGGATGGATCGGGCGTGCTAGTGAATAAGATAATGTGCTTTTGAAATGGCCGCCACGCTCACCAGACCTGACCCCTCGTAATATTTTTTCTGGGGCTATGTGAAGGGACTCTTCTATTTCCGCCATTTTCCTACAAGCCCAGAGTAACTCCAGCAGAGAATCACCGCCGCATTGGAGACTGTTACCACAGACATGCTGCAGCGTGTAATTAGAAAAGGTCTATTTTCAGTATTCTTAATTAGTGGTAGATCAAGAGCTGGACTACCGACTTGACGTGTGCCGTGTCACAGGCGGGTGCGCATATTGAACACTTCTGAACAATCATTTGTGACATCCATATACATGTGCATTTCTAATTTAAATTTTTATGCATGGATCTCATTAAGTTGAGGATTACATCTGTGTTTTCCTTTACCTTGACTAAGTAGTTACTGAGATATTTACATCTACTGTAAATGATATCAATTTTTTTTAAACCCACTGTACATTAAAGAGAAAATTGTCGTTTTTTGGGGGGTTTACTGAAAGACTTGTTGAAATTGCTAGGACTTACGCCATATCATCAAAAACAAATCTGAATCGTGCATTGTTTCTTGATTCTTACCATTACCTAGCTTGTCCCCCACAAAGAAAAATAAATTAGAGGAATTTTAGGGTGTGATTTAAAGATTCCATAACAACGGGAGTTTTCTTCTGACAGATGAATGCATAAAAGCCAACAACACACACTACAGAAAATGTACATTATGCGGATATCTCCGATTTCAGGTTTGTAACCTATTTTTTCCTTTGCAGGTAAATAGGAAATAACAAGTTACCTCAGCGTTTCATTAAAAAAACGAAACAACTGACAAAGTTCTATACTGGCTAATATAACTAATTTTGCTTGTTACAACCTATTTTAGGTTGATGAGCCTAAATCAAACAATTTTAATTCCTCTGACACAGTATCCTTCCGGCGGTGGACTGGCGGCAGGAGTGTATGTCGAGGGTATATAAAAACTTATCTCTCGGTACAATAAATGCCTCATTGCCATGGGTGCCTATGCAGAAAAATAGCTCAAGATATGTACTTTCGAAGTAAAAAGATTTTCTTCATCTACTTACTTTTGTAGCAAACAAGCACTGTTTTTGGACGTGCCTCTACCAAATAAAATGCATATTTTGACCAAAATAGTATTTGTTTATTTAGGTTTAGTACTTTGCTGGAGGCGGTAGGCAGTGGAGTGCCCATGGGGTGTTGGTGGTCATAACTTCCTCTCCCTCCCTTTGGCCCAGTATTCCTACAAAAAAGAACGTGAAAAGATAGCAAAAATCAGACCTGACTATTAAAAAAAAGTATATGTAACCCCCTTCAGAAAATCCTGGGGCGGTAAGGGGCAATGGGTTGGCCGTAGGTCGTCCATTGCTCCTCCCCCATGCCCCTCCGCTGGCGTCTTCATTGGAAACAAAGACGTTGCGAGCCCCAGAAAGAGAGAGGCATTTCCAATTCGAGACGGGGCCAAGAATGAGACAAACATTCTCGTGCACGAGTTAAGACTGTGCAAAACTCTTCTCTTTACCACGCCTAATTGAATCCACCAACGACGACCTTGAAATCCATGAATAACGACGCACCGTTGGCACCAAAGCACCATAAAACGCCAACGTCCCTCCTCCCCCACGACATAATCTTGTACTGCGGAGTCGAACACGGGCTGTCAATATAAATTGCATAGTCTTTACAAGGGGGGCGGTGTTCGTTCGGCAGTACAAGGGCGCCGTGACGTCCTTTATCATCGGCGGAGTGTGCTCGGAACCTCTAGACGTCGCGACGAGCAGAAATACGAAGAGGACTTGGAAGCTTCGGAGCGACTCGACATATTTCACGGCCAGATTCGCCAGCGAGTGAGCCGTCCGCTATCTTTGGAAGGGTGCTCCAACGCACGGAGGAGAGAAGAGAGCAAGAGATCTATGGCGTTTCCAGTCATTATCACATTTTACTTCTCAACACCATGCCGTAAGATAACAGGCTCTCCAGCCAAGAGGCTCGTAAAGTAGACTCGCCTCTGTAGTTGGAGACCCGCTGGAGGAATTATTTTCGGTAAAAAAAAAAGATCAGAAAGAAGGAAAAATAAAGTGGAGGAACTCCAGCTGGGCGTAAATTCCCAAACAAATTGTTTCACAGCGTTGCATCCCCTTAACATTTATATTGCTCTGACGTTCAGTACCCTCTGCACGGAAACGTTCCGACAATATCCTGGGAAATGGATTCCGCACCGCTCCCTTCGGACCTCGTGTGCAATTGTTGCGACGTCGATTTGCACCGCACAACCACCGTTCTACGAGGGTTGTTCAATAAAAAAGGGTAATGATTTCTCACATGAGCCACAGGTCTTGTTACCAGATTTATTGAACAATGCTTATAAAAACCACGCGCCATATAATATTTCTCTGGAATTACTTGCTTATTCTTGCTCTACTACATTCTTGAAGGAAATTTGCATATTTTTTCGTGTAGTTTTACGTCGCTTATCTGCAGATTTCGGATAATCGTGACGATGAGAATTAATGTTGAATATATGATGTTGATAGATTCTATTGCCCAGGCCAGGACACAAATCGGGAATCTTCGGTAACGAGGACTACACAATGCCCTTGGCCACCAAGGCGGCACCGTGAATGTAATTTTTGCATTATATACATTGGCAAATGTTCCATATTTTTCATGAAGTCATAAAGGAGGAGGGGTAAAGCATTGATGTTAATTCCCAGTAATTCAAACAAAAAATGAAAAAATATTGTTCGCAACAAATTATAAATAGTAGTATTTTTTTAAAGAACACACATACACACAAAACTACACGCAGGCGCCGGTAATAAACATACACACTGGCAATGCAGGAGGGTAACAAAATGGCAGAAGTTCTTGAGATGCATTCCGCAGGCCCAAAGCTCGCCATACACAGAGCGCTTGCAGCTTACACAAGTGCAAACGAGTTGCCCAAGGCTTCTCGAGATCTTTAAACTTGCCGGTAGCATTTGGCATGCAAAATCTTTGTATTGAGTTTGAGTTTTTTTTTTACCTCTTTACCCATTTACCGATTTGTGCACAGATGGGCTCGTCGGGACTGGACCCACAGTTTAAAGTGGTATCCCAACCACTATACTCTTCTGTCTAGGGAATTTCTGGAGTGAGCGAACAAAAGCCAAGTCTCTGCGCAAGTAGGGACTCGATAGGGCTCGACCAAAGAACATGTGAGAATGCGATTGCGTGGAGGGGGGAAAGCGACTGCTGTTACCAGTCTTTGCAGCAGCGTGTACTGCTTTGCTCTGCCCAATCGAGTTCCCCTCCTCCTCTGCTGCTATGCGTGACGTTGCTCTAGAGATAGCTGAGACAGAGTATACCTTTTGGCGCTGAGGACAACGATGCGAAGAAATGCCTCGGTCTCGTCTCGAAAGTCGAGTGGAGACTAGAACAAGACAGAGATCAGACCCCTCGTTACGAGACAAGACAGATTTCAATAAAATTGATACTTCCTAATGATATTTCAAAAGTTTATCTAAACCAAATTTATTTACACAGAAGACATACGTATTTAGTTTATAGAAAGTACAATGTCTTGCTGCCCTGCGTAGCATGGACACAAGTAACTATATATGATTACATAGTTCAAAGAATCACATGTACCACAAACAACATTGTCGCATTTCCGAAGAGTCAAATTACATTAAGACCTTCCTGCACCCTCGAATTGACAATGGAGAATAAAGCTTTCATGCAGGCCTCGTGAGGACCTGTTAACCTTTCTTTGATATCCCCCGGGGCCTCAAATCAAAGCCTGAAGAATCACTCTGCATTTCACAGATCCTTGCACAGGGGAAATCTCTTAAAACACAGCCCTCCCCGTGTCATCCGACGAGGATAGAAAGTACCCAATGAAGCAAGAGGACACAGGATTATATCCCAATGGGATGAATCGTAGCATGAAGGAGCTTGAAAGCGAACAAAATCAGAGAGAACCCATCCTGCTTTTTCCACGCAGTGACGTCACCGGGCAACGTCACAGACTGGTTTGAAATCTATGGTCCAGCAGGTCTCTCCAACGTTTCTGACCCCCCCCCTCCCCTTTTCTCTTTCCCGAGTTTTGGGATCTTGAAACGGAGCCAATTGTAATAAAAGTGCGAGGTCGCGGAAAGAGATAGTGCAACGGACGAGGAAAACAGATCGTTGTTTGGTATGAAGGGTTGCCAGAGCTGGGAAAATTATCTGTGAGAACCGACATTATAATGCCATGGCAGATGCGAGATATACAGCATGTCCACCATAAAGTACCACATTTATATTTCAACCGCTGTTTTTCTTAACGCAACTAATATTAGCAAAGTTTATGTGGAAACTTTAATAGTGCCCAACAGACCCGTAGTGGCACTGAAAACGTTTCTAACATTGCGACCCCGAGCCAGTGAACACAGGTTGTGTGGTACGTAGAAACAAAAATCATCTATCGTGTCACGAAAACTTCAAGAAGGCATGATCAGTTTCCTGCACTGTGGTAGAAAACATATCTACAAAGAGACAAAAAAACACAAAGTTATTTCAGCACGGCGGCACTAATGGGTACTATAAAAAATCTGTCTGAAATTTTGGACAGTGTGCTTCGACATGCCAAGAATCACGGCTGTGTAGCCTTGAAATGTTATTTTTTTTTAAATATGGAGGTTTCGTGGTGGACATCCTGTATAATATGAGCCGCGGTATCTCAGTCGTTAGGGCGTCTGATTACCATGCGAGAGACACCAGGCTTTCATTCCTGGCGGGGAGAACCGGGATTTTTTCCACATCACCCCCACCTTCGGCAGTGATCAAGGAAGTGTGGGGCCCTAACTCCACACCCCCTATATGCCTTCAAGACTTGGTGCAGAGCACAGGGGAGCATTTTGCTTATACTCTGTATAATAATATGAACAACTGCAATTTTAAACGGCATTTTAAACTTGCCTGTTAGTTGTTCCATCGATACCTCGACCACAATGATAATTATTATGAATGCACTTAGTATTGTGCTCCCAGAGTTGTCGCCGACGGAAGCCCGAAGGTGAGTTGTAGCCCACCATTAAATAATACTGCCCATCTAAAAAAATATGTGAGAAGTTTTCAAAAGTATCTCTACTAGAGTGAGAGAATGGGAAAGAAAAAGAGAGACCAAGATTTATAAAAAAAACATCCGCATAAAGAACACCTTGTATGCCCCAGTTGGACAAATGTGTCCATGCAGTTCATTCGCCAGCAACTATAGGTCTTTTCCACTCTTACGGCGGCCGGTCCTTGTTCTGGCAAGGAAAGTAGGAAGCGGGAATTACGCCGCAGAACAACCAGACAACAGCAGTGGCGCCGAGAGACACGACGCGGTGGAAAGAAGTACTGCGTGAACCTCGTTCTACTGGATGCTGCGTTTCTTATCGTGCTGAATTGGTCGCTTCCCCGCTCCCCACTTCCCTTGCCAGCATTAGGATCGGCCACCGCAACAGTAGAAAAGACTAGCGTTCTTCGCCGAAGTGTTGACATCATTCGTACACTCTTGCCCGTGACATCGTTTGTTCCCCATACTCTGCTTGCAATCCTCTCAAAATTTCAGCTGGCTTCGCGTTCTCCTCTACAAGGAATTTGATCACATACCGCCGCTCCACAGCTACAGAGACACTACTTGCAGCTATTCTTGCTAACACTACTGCGCATGCGCCCACTATCTGGGCGAACGCGCAAAACTCACGATATATTATTGCCTCCTCCCAAACGTCATATGAATTTGGCGCTACTGAAAAATTTCCTGCCGAGCATCCATCAGCATAATTACAGACGATCCGAATAAAGGGAAGCTTTACAAAAATCCACTATCATTGCGGAGGCATGTAAATGAACGCTCAGAATAGACGCCGAGATGATATGAAGAAAAAAATATATTCGCTCTTCTCTTCGAAAGACGAGAAAGAGAGATTACGACGCAGACGGAAGGAGAATTTGACATGCTTGTCAAAGGCCACTGCCACGTCTCCAGCATCCTTGTTCTTTTCTCCCCCGCTGCAGCATCTCAACCCTTCAGTCAACAGCCATAATTACTCCTCCTACAGCAGTCTGAGACCCGGAGTTTCTCCCTGCAAGATTAGCTCGAGTGAAAGACACGAAGGGGAGCTTGAAAGAACGCCAGGAAGGTGAGTAAGTGCTGCTCTGATCTGTGTGAATGCTACAAGATCGTGTACCGAGTTTCGTCCTCTACTTGGCTTTGGATACCTTGCCTCATGTCAATCTCTGCAATACTCCTCATGTTCTTTGTGTGTAAGCTTAGGAGGCGTATGGCAAGTGTGTTTCAGCCAACGATTGAACAGATTGATCGAGTGTTCTGGCAGCACATTTCTCTGTTGACGGACCGAAGGCAAAATGCGGCAAGGGTAATGAATTTGAAAGCACTGACTGCGTTATTGGTAGTCCTGTGCAAATGTCGGAATCAACGTGGCACGTGTGACATCAGAAAATTCTGACTGCGTTGGCAGGAGCTACATGTTAATAAGTCTAGGTTGTTCGAGAAAAAGCACGTAAGTCGAAAATTTTGAAGCAGACAGTTGTGTTTATTCATTTACTAGCAAATATTACATACATCATACACATGCTGAGCCATCACTGTTTAGAATTTTTACACATTTCCAATATAAGATTATATTTCTTTATTTTATTCAGTGTGACCTACATGGAAACAACAGAAAATCGCAGTTTGCGGCTAAAGTGTATTTTCCCGAAGAATCTATAAACATGGCTGAATAATATAGACTTAAAACATGTGACTGAAACATATATTCTCCCCCACTCTCTCTTATCCTATTATCTTTATCTCTCTTCTACATCTCTATTCTTCTTTCCACCTGTGCGTGTTTCCTAGGGCCTTTTAAACATGTGTCATCTAATTCTCTCGTTCCATTCTTCAACGCTTCCCCTTCCTGATTTTCTCATCCGCATTCTTTAGCCTTTTTTTTTGTTCCCTACGCCTATCTTCTTATGTAAGTATCCTGCTTCCAATCTAATCTAACGCCAAAGCGTAACAAAATCTATGTACTCTGTTCCAGGATTCTGTGGAGCAAGAGAACGAAAAGAAGTCTCTGCGCAAGTAGTGACTCGAGAGAGCTCGACCAATGGCCGCGTGAGATGAAAGAGGATTGCATTGAGGAGGCAACGCGAGTGCAGCTACCAACCGTTTTCAATTATTTGTTCCACTTTATCTCTTTCTCCTCTTCTCTACCGTTATGTACGACGTTGCTCCACAGACTCCTGCGACGTACTAGAGGTGAATAATAAATTGTTAGCATTTCTAATATCTAAAAGGGCATGGAAACAAGAGAAGAATATGCTTATTTGTTGAAGCTTATTTAACAAAACAGTTATATTTATTTTTTATAAGTTAGGGTTGGAAAACTACCACCCCTGATTTCATTACTGCTACAAGAAGCAATTTGTCCTTGCAGGCCTACACTCTGTCTCTGTTGAACACGGTCTCGCATAACGTAGAGAAAGGGGGGGGGGGACGAATGGGGGGAGCAAAACAGTGCTCACTTCTCCACTCACGTGTTCATTGGTCGACCCCTCTCGAGTCACTAAACTCCGTACCAGCTAACTGTAGACCAGGCGAACGAGAACAAGTCTCTGCGCATGTAGTAACGCGTGACGGCTCTACCAATGAACAGTCAGAGAAACGGGATTGTGTAATGTGCGACGGAAGTTAGCAGATTTCCTGCAAACCTTTGAAAAGGATAATACCGAACGCACATGGCAAACGGACCGTATTTTTATCTCCAGGTCCGTACAATTGGTTTACGAATTTCTTGGGGAAATATTAGGGATAAAACTGCAAGAGCAAATTTTGATAAGCCGTGCATTTAGAGTACAGACTAAGGTCTGGACCGTACGGTTGGCAACACTGCGCTTTCACCACTGGATTTTCCTCCTCCTCCTCTGTCGATATGCGCGGCCCTGCTCTACAGTTAGCTGGGACAGGGTATACTTGCGTAGAGACTTGTTTTCGTTCGCTTGCTACAGATATTCCCTAAGCCAAGCGTCAAGTCAACCTTGCAGCAGGTTTTCGCATAAGTAGATCCAAACGTGCGCGCAGAATATAGTTCCACTAAGACGGGCTCTATTCCGACACAACTGCATACTTGCAAGAAAACAGTTATTTAATTTGTAAAATACAGACAAAATAATACATCCATTAGCAGGTATGTACTTGATCGGATGCAATCACTGTGCAGACGAACTAGGATCCGCAGATTCGCCAACTGTGGTTTGTATTGCGCTGAAGAATCGCTGAAGATCAAGAGGGAGTCGAGCAAGACTGAATACGTTGCAGAGCGCGTGGAATCCGTGATACCAGTGTTGCACATCCCACTATTTTAATCCTATGTTTATCGTAATTGATTAATAATGGTGATATACAGCGGCGAGAATGGCTGAATCGAGGTCTCCTGTTCAGCGCGCGGTTTTATCCGAGTGTTATTTTGGGCTTCATCCGAAGGGAAAAGCTCTTCAAATCAAGCAAGTTGTTTGAAATGCATAATCTTCCTTACGACAACATGATCAAAGTAAAACAGGGCGTGAGGTGATTTGCCGTCAATGTGCGCACGAACTGTATCACGGGTGCTGAATAATTTGCTGTTTAAGTTTAGGAAGAGGACACGATTGTTTGTTGTTTGACGACAAAAGGATCTCCGCGGTATTAAAAGATATCGCCGTGATAAGAAACATGTTTATTATTTGGACGAGACGTGCTTCAACTCGGAGGGGGCGGGGGTCGTACATTGAACCAAATATTGAAGGACACCACCGTGCGAAACCACCGCCAGGGCTGAAGAAACAGACGAGAAAAGAAGAGGGGAAGGGGGAGGCTTATTGTTTCACCCACTGGGGTCAATGACGTCTTTGTTGAAGGGGAATATTTACTGTTCCGTGCAAAGAAAGGGGGATTATCAGCAAGAAATGGACAGACCAATGCTGGTATAACGTGAAGTGCGTGTGTCTTACAGTAACGGATGTATTGCGAACGAAGCAACGAAGTTTTTCATAAATGTATTTCTTTCTAAACAAAAAACAATAATTTGTCATTAAATTCAAGAGGGGCCTATTGTTGTTTACTTTTATCTCGAAATATACATACATGCTCTCATGTTTAGAAGTTATTTCGCATTTATATTAAGTAATGACACATTTATTAAATAATCTATGCGCAGAAAGTACTTCTAAAATTTTATGTTTCAGGAGGCTTCTCGCGCGGATTGATACATAAAACCTGCTGCAAACTTAGCTTGACGCTTGGCTTAGACAGAGAGTGCATTTCCATGTTCTTCGCGAACGTAACGGAAACCAAAGATAAACAAAAGAATCTGTAAAGTGAATGCATTGATACCACTAGCTCCACCTACATGTCTCAGTGTATTGCGTTAACCTGACCTTCAACAGTTAATTCCATATGCACCACCCTTACTCTACTTAAACTTACTAGTTCCTGCTTTGAGGGGAAACAAAAAGTTTCAGAAAATATGAAATACCAGCAATGCACTAGAAGGGTGTAAAATGGTCTAGACACCACAGAAGACCAATACGAACTTTTTTCACGAAGTCCCATAGCAACAGCCCTATCTAACCCTGGCTTCGATTCCTCTGCAAAGGTTTCTCATAATAAAAAGGCCGTAACGGAGTTCGAAGAGCAGTAAAAAATATTTTTGTTGGCGGCCAAGTTCTTTGATGCGATGTGGCTGTCAGCAGAGGAGATTTGCTATTCTAAGTTCCCTTCGACAAAAGTAATTTTTTTCGGCAGAAACCTCGTTAACCCTTGCATCACGGAAACGGTCCTTTTAACGTCTGCAAGGCAACAAGCTAGAACAGGAAAAACTGTTTATTGCATGCTATAGGTGCGCCCTTAAAGCAGCATTAATAAGAAAAGTTTAATGGAGTTTGTTGGTCGGAGCGCAGTTTTCGGAAATGCCCTTGAGGGACAACATTGGGTTTTGATGTTCGAACATCCGGTATAGGGTGCATAATGAAGTTCCTTCGCTGAGTACTTTGTGATCGTGCGTAAACGTTCATGTTGTTACGCTTACGCTAATTGTGTAATTAGACATTGAAAACGCTAGGATTATAACAGATTACTCATCGTGTGTTTCGGCGTCAATTATATTATACTCTGTCCCAGGAATCTCTGGAGCGAGCAAACGAAAGAAACTCTATTCGCAAGTAGTGACTCGAGAGGGCTTGCCCAATGAATGCGTGCGAGGGAACGGGATTGAGTGGAGAGGGAAAAGCGACTCCAGCTACCAGCCTTTGCAGCAGCGTATACTGCTTCTCTCCGCCCACTTGCTTTCTTCCATTCTCTACCGTTATGCGCGGCCATGCTCCACAGATTCCCGGGACAGAGTATAGATGAGGCAAATTTGGTTATTGACTAACCTGTAGGTTCCCAGTTACTAAGATTTGGACGCATTGTTTTGCAGGATGCTGATCCAGTGCTATGTATGTGGAAACTTGGCAACTGTAATTGAAAAAATTTGGTTCAATACCAATACTATTTGCTTTAGTGTTTTGTTTGGTGTGCTCGATACCCGGTGAAAGTACACAGTGGTTCGGATCTCACTTTCGTACTGTAGATCCAGTCCCAATTATATGTGTATTAAGTGGATTGATTGATTACTTCGCTTTTTGTGCCACTTTTGGCTAATTTGCGAAGATGGGGATGAGTGATGATATGATGAAATTGATGAAGGGGCACTCACAAACATCCATGCCCAGGCCAGGATTCGAACCTGGGACCCCTGACGTCGTAGCGCGATATGGTAACCACTCCGCCACGGGGGCCGGCGCATAAAGTGGACTTGAAAAGTCAAACCAACAAGCTCCTTTGATGCGTGGAGTATATATTTATTTGGAAAATAACAGGCGAATGCCCAATTGCAATGTTCATCATTATAATCGGATTACACGATTATGTAAACACGGAAACATAATTAAGTAAATTAACATGAATTATGTAATATACACTAGGAGTGCGACAATTTAATCTACATAATTTACATTGAATAATAATAGTGGAAAGGGAAATTTAATTACAAAATTATGGAGAAGCAATAATCACAGAGGTAACAAGCAAACAAAATGAAACATACGTGTGGGAGACGTAACCCAACAAGCTGATTTGAAACTGCGTCCTCATTGCTTACAAGAATTGAATGAACGGAATTCAATTTACAGTTACATAACAGAAGACACTGCGTTAAATAACTTGCACATGGCTTCAACTCGTGCTATAACAAAAATTAAGATGCGAGAGCAGATGAGAAAAATGTACTCATATCTTACCATTAACTACTTTAAAAAGGAAAGTTGGCTTAGTGCCTCCTTTCCTCGAGTGCCATAAAACTCAAAATTTCGTGCAATATGGAACAGAAATAAAGTCCGGATATGCAGGGTGTCCACAAAGTCACTTTACAATATTGCACATTTATTGCGGACACCCTGTACTATGTAACTTCATGTTGTTATTGTATAATAAACGGTGAATATCAAAGCTTTAATTGACATTGCAGTTGTTTGTTTCAGATGCCCCACTGACGTAACAGGCTGCTTTGTATATGTGGTCCCAGCAAGAAAAAGCGCAGTGCGTCGCTTGGTTCATCGAAACAAAATCTGACACACAAACGCAACATTTCCGGACTAAGTATGGGAAAACCCCGCCATATCGTCCAATGTCTCCATAAATTTTTGTAATTTCTTAGATTTTACTTCCAACCTGATATTTTTCTCACAGATAGTCATTATATAAAACCTTGCCGACTGCCTTCTCTTCCATTTTTTAAATATTTTTCCGTAACACAGGTATTCTGAATGTGTCGAAAATTCCTTTTTGGGATGTTTCGCTTCACTTAGATCTTGATTGTAACGAAACTGCTTGCGGAAGGACTTCCTGATGATGCATGTCACCACGGACACTTGAAATATGGTGCACGTTAGAAAAGGATCTGCTTGTGAGACGAAAGGATTTCAGAAGAAGATCCTTGAACGACACGTTCCTCTTTGCCATCAGAGAGCGTAGACGAAGCAGAATTGTGTTAGATGCTGAAGAAGAAAACCTCCAGTTACTTTCAATCCATTACATTTCATTATTATTAGCACTTGTACTCCTCACCCGGACATTCCCATTCGCTGTACCGCCGTGTATTTCTTTGAAAGTATTTTTATTCCGATGGACTATTGTTTCCTTTTTTGTAGAACGCTTTGAAAAGTGTCTTGTGGCTTGGAAGGCAAAGCATGGTGACAGCGTTATTGCCTACTAAATCGATCATTTCTATTGAATTCGTATATAGAAAACTGATAGAACTTACCCTTTGCGTAGATTATTTCAAAAAATTAAAAGAGCGTCATCTCAGATTTCACACACAATAACATACAGGCTCTACCAGAGAACAACAAACAACAGAGAGCGAGTTATCGCGAACTGACACAGCACGTAAGGGCATCACGCCTCAAATGATCCTGTGCTCTCGACTGTTTCCACATCTGAGGACGTTGTTTCAAAATAGGACCATTAAGTCCAGTTTTTCGTAGTTAAGGGAGCTCAGGGTCATTTTTTTTTCTCCTTTGATACTTCGGTGCCACTTTGCCTCGACGCCAGGGGCGACTGCCTCCCTGTCTCGTTCAAGATCTAGTCTCGATTTATGAACACCCGTCTCGGTCTCGAAGTATTAAAAACATACACAGCGTGTCACCAAACGAACTTTTACACGGTATCCTAATAAGGTTTCTGTTTGACAACTCTTCAGGCTACGAACCTGAATTAATCCAAGCAACCACACAGTCTTGAGCGACAGGAAGAGCAAAGGAGGGGGGGGGGGTACGTGCCCCTCTGGAAAATGAAAGTCAACCAAAAATTATATATTCTTCACATATAATTTCATTTCAGTTACAATAATATGTGTTAATTATTGAATGAATATGATACATTCAAATGCAAGCAATTTTGGGGGGGGGCGGAAACACTATTATTGGGGAATATATGCCTTGTTTGCCTCCCTTGGGAAAAATACTTTCCTTGCCCCTCTCTGGAAAAAATCCTGCGGACGTCCATGCGCACAGCGTAATTAGTGCAAAGAAAATACCAAAACATGTGACTTATCTACAAATAATATCTGCTTCGTAAGTCCCAAGAAGTCGCATAGTAAAATATATTTGTTCAAGTGTTTCTTCAATACAGGGTGTATCATGATAAACAACAATGATACAACAATGATATTTGTTATGCATCAATCAGTAGCATTTCAAGTTTATATGAATGTCTCCAAATGGCTAAAAATGTTCAGTGTGGCTTCCACCAGCTACACGTCCCATCGAAATTCTAGTTCCTGTCACACTTTTCCCAATAACTCATCGTCCACCAAAGCAAGGGCGTTTCTTATTTTCTCCTTTAGCTGTTGCTCATTCTGGGGCATAAGTGGCAGCCACATAGACTTAGTCTTTCACAGAGCCTCAAATGCAGAAGTCTAGGGGTGTAAGGTCTGGCTTTTTCTGAACTTGTGAACGTCACCATTCTCTTTAACACTACACCAGCGCTACAATGACCGTGTTTACAAAAGCCTTGCGCATGAAAACAAAACTTCAAGATTTTCTCATTGTTACACAACAAACCTCATTGTTGTGTTTCAGATATTTTGAACGTGATTCGTTGTATACTCTATTATAGTACACGATGTATTATACCAAAAACTCGAACATACGAGTAAGTCTCAATTTTACGGAAGTCTGCCTCGTTCTCGCTCCTGTTTTGAGAAACTTCCAAAGGTCTGATCTCGTCGTCTCGTCTTTTTTGGAAAGAGGACTTAGTAACACCCCTATTATTCAATATACTGTCCAATTTTTCGTTCTTGTTTATTGAATTATGTAATTAGTGTAAAACGTGTACTGTACTAACAATGATGGGGGTTGGACCAGCTAAAACGTTCCCTAAAGGGCATGGTTCACAGACTTGTTTCTCGTACGAGAAGAGCGGTCACTCTGTTGGCGTCCGCTTTCGGCTGCTTTGAAGCAAACAGACCAAACGGTGCAGAAGAGAGATGGAAGAAAAATCCTTCCTTTCCCTTCTTCCTCGCCTTTTCTCATTTCCTTCGTCCCCCTTTCCTTTCCCGGTAATGGATTGTAGGGCCCGGAGTAAGGAGCTAAGACCCATCATCCTTTTTTTGGAGGCTCTTAGGACAAGTTCCAGCAATGATATCATTTCCGGCTCTGGAAATGTAAATCAGTCTTGAAAATGGTGTCGTCTAAAAAGGCCTCTCTCATTCGATTTCCCTAATCCCCCCCGCCCTCCTGGCTGGAAATGAACGAAAGTAATGTGCCAGCCGCGATTGTCTCTGGTTATGGAAGACCTCCTCGGTCGTTATCTCCAGGCTGGTCCCTTTTTTCTCTGTTCTGCTGCATCCAGCATCTCATGGGTTCGAGAACTGAGCTGGGTCGTTTAGACGTTCGCGCGCTTTGATGAAGCGTAGGATAGGATGGGATGGGCTTAAGACTTAATTGTTTTTTTTCTATCCGGTCTCCCGGTCGGCGATCCCGACAAAAGCGCTAGCCAAGCTGGCTGCGATTTGAAAGGTCGCTGGTTCGAGTTTCGGAAATGATTCTTCGTGACTAAGAGCCCCGTAAGGTTGGACAAGTGTTCCCGGGAAGACAAAAAAACAAAGAAGAAGAGATGGACAAAGAAATGAAGTGGCTAAGAGAAAGGCTGATATCCGTCACGCAGAACTTATACCCTGTTCCATTATATCTGGAGCAAGGTTGCGCATAGCAACAGAAAAGAGGAGGAAATCAAGTGGGCAGAGCGAAGCAGTACACGCTGCTGGGAAGGCTGGTAACTGCAGTCACTTTCATCCCTCCACGACATCCAGTATCTCTGAAGCGTTCATTGGTGGAGCCGTCTAGCGTTACTACTTGCGCAGACTTATTTTCGTTCGCCTGCTCCACAGATACTTGGGACAGAGTGTAGGCGCTCAAGCCAATACTCTCTAGATGTATTTTTCACATTTCAGTACAACTGTTTTACTTCCACTGTCTCTTTACAACACTGATTTCATGGTAAATCATCTCTGTTTTTATCAGGAATTGTACTCCAAGCAATGTCCCAAAATTTATGTGGGTTTTGTTTCTCAAGAACCGCAAACAGAAGTTTGCAAATGGGCAAAAGCTGCATTAATCTAGTCACTGGATATTTCGAACAGCATCTCTCACCGTTGTTTTCCCGGGTTCGAGTTCCGGCCTTTTGTGAGTGTCCCTTCATCAATTTCATCCAATCATCGCTCATTCTCATCTTTACTATTAGCTAAAAGTGGCAGAAAAGCGACGGTAAATATCAAGAACAGAAATACAAATATACGTGTCGACCTTCGGGGCGGAGTGGCGCACTACGACGCCAGGGGATCCCGGGTTCGAATCCCGGCCTGGTTGTACTTTGTGAGTTTCCCTTCATCAATATAATCATATCCTCACTCATTCTCATCTTCGTGATGATAAGTCATAAGTGGTAGAAAAGTCAAGTAAAATAAACCAAATGAACAACAACAAATCTTGGGCTAAGATTCACGTCTCTGCATTATTATTTTTTTCCTTTTGATATTCATAAATTTGTATTTGTATTTTATGTCTATTTTCTAGCGCCTTTGACTAATCGGGAGCAGGCACCTATCTAGAAATATGTTTCGGGGGGGGGGCGAAACAAGTCTCAAAATAATAATAATAATGTTTAAACAAAAATAATTATTATAGGTAAACGGACGGTATAAGAATAGTGATATAACAGCACATACTCATTATCTAGCTTACGTGTACTTAAGGACGGCAAAATTTGTGAGAAAACTGCCCTGGCTAGGGAATTAATGTCAAATAGATAAAGAATTGAATATTTATTGAATATAAAAAAGGTTGTTAGATACAGTTGACGAAAGGTAAAGTTCCTGGTGATATTTTATAAATGTTACGTTGCAAGTAATAAATCTTAAATAAATCATCATCTACTGTCATTCAAAGTCGTATTGCGACGGACTAAATAAGATTAGATTAAATTTAATAGTTTGAACCCAGCAGCAACGACTCAATAATTGAATCACATCAATCTTGCGACGAGCTACATGACATTCGTTCAAATTATTTGTTTTGCGAAAATTTGTCTGGTAACGCCGGTGACGCGCGCAGCGCACTGCGAAAGAAATTTTTATACCTTTGGATTTCAAAATAATTGATTTACAACTAACAATAACCACTTTCCATGGTAACAACACTAACCCAATTTACACATGCGAAATTCCCCCCTTCTGAAAAGAAGAATTAATCATTTAAGCACATACACATCAACGAAATACGAATGAAAGAAATGTTGAAGAACGCAAATAGAAACATAAGAAACAATGAACTTATTTATTGAGTTGAAAATAACAAATGTTTCTTGTTTATGAGAGCATTATGAATCAGTCCTTATTGTACCATGAGACGTGAAACAACTGTCTATACGTGACTGAAAAAATTACCATTTATGGTCATTGGGCATACATATTTTATGTTATATAAAATGGGTTACAAAAGTCCATATTATTTCCTCAAATTGACGTAAAACCAACCTGGGAACATGCTACTCATTTATTTTAGCATATTTTGTACGTTTCTCGAACGAGAATAGTCCGTTTTATGTGTGCACACAACCTGATTCAGACATGGCGTCGATGGCCATTTTGTAATTAACACATGGTTCGTAACGAGTACTAGTACCGTGTCAAATAAGTTCCAACACACGCGAGATAGCTATCTCTTAAACGAACTTTGCGTATGTGTAGATTCCACGATTTGCGAGAATTTTCTTCTTCTCAAAATCACTTAAGGAAATTTAGTTCCCTTACCTTGTGTCTCCGGAACAAAGAATCCAGCATGCACGAGTTCACTCCTTACCTCCCTGGGAACCGAGAGTTCAACTCACTTCCAACGTTTTATCTACGTTGTACTTTTACTCCATGCTTTTATCCGCCGTTTTATCCTAACAGCCGATGTCATATTCGTCCATAAACCACTGAAAACAATTACAATTTCCTCAATCGTCGTGACATAACTTTCTTCACTCCATTTTTTTGTACCGGAAGTCCCGTTTCGATCATCACACACCCCTATCGATAACTACTATTCTTTTTCGCAGAGCACAATTGTCTTTACCAAACAACAATTTACATGATTTAGAACTCACACGTTAACAAATATGTGTATGCGTTAAAGTACCTATTATAATGCTTATTAAGATAAACTTTTTGCTGTTAATTAACCAATGGCATCTAGACCAAAACGCTGTAAATGTTATTATTTTGCGCCATTACCGCAAATTGTCCATGCGTGCAATGACCGACACATCAAAATGTCCTTGTGCATAAGGAAACCGCGAGAAAATCGGATATCAAACAAAGGAATTTACAATTTAAACGCGCACAACGGTCAGAGCCATCTAGCGATTCTTCGCGTAAGTACTAAAGCAACAAAGTTTTTATATTGCATAGGCATTCCACCTATCGTGAATTCTCTGCACTAGACGAGTTCATCGTCTTAGGACATAAGTTGGGCTACTTTACCCCAACAAACACACACGAAACTCAAGTTTCTAGAATACCTTATGACAGCTCGTCATAAATGGCGCCCAACATAGGGCTGAACCCTCACACAATACTTTTGATACAATACTAAATTTAGACTTACATCAAATAAACATTCATATTCTACATATTCACTAATATACATATTTAATATATACTGACATATTACTATATTGTTTACAATATGAAACATTCCGGATCACCAACTCTGGTGACTTCATCATTCTTCCGAAAGAAGGAACCCCGCATGTGTCTTGGTGTCTTGCAAAACATAGTGGCTTGTATATTCTTGGTTGGAGCAGGAAACAAATGAATGCCTAGGCCCACCGCAACATTATACTTACTTGACCAATAGCCCGCCGCAAGCATAACCTAACTTGACCTTTACCACATCATACCTGCCCTTACCCGCAAACTCAACATAGCCCCCATGGAACTACCTAAACAACTTTTTATTTTGCTTTTGGATTCATTCAATCAGAGCTAATAACTATTGTAAATGTTTCACCTTATTTTGGAGCAATCAGGAAGATTTCAGGCTCATCTCGCATGCTAGTACGCCGCAGAAATTTCACCTACTTGGTCAACTCGCCCGCCGCAGGCTCAATGTCACTTTACCCATACGAGAAATTTTAACCTTGAACTTCCCCTACCCCGCCTTTATCTACACTGTCCTTAACTACCACGTCTGATTTACAGCTAAACCCCATCGTCTGTAACATTTCATCCACACCTTCCAAATTCAAATCTAGTAATCTTTTCACCCACATTTTTACCTTGTCCTCTGAACAATTCCAAACTTTACAATTTTCTATCGACTGGTGATCCAATTTTTCTCCTGTCACACAATCTATCAATGAAAGCGTGGAATCTTTACTGTTCTTAACACAAAGATAAGGGCCGACAAAGAGGTCACAATATTTCCTTATCACCTTATCTCCTGTGCCACTTAAGATCTGATTCTTAACGAAGACTAGCATACCCTCTCCCACTACAGGTTTCACATCCATCTTAGCATTTTGTTGCTTCAATTTATTTTGCCTTTTACTGAGGCTAGACAGATTCGCCATAACTAGCTTGTCATTCCAAGTGACATTGTTAGCATCGACCCCCAGCGTCGGTATATCGGTCAAACTCTTTGTCATGTTTAATCTCAACTCCATTGGAGAATATCCTGTTTGTGACGAAATGGAACCATTCAGAAGGCGCAGAGCTTCAGGTACACTTTCCGGCCATTTGTTATGATTAGAATTACAGAGTATTCTCATCAAACGGTTCAACTCCGAATGATAGCGCTCTACCCAATTTGAGCTCGGATGGTACACCGGAGTGTAAACAAGTTGTACCCCCCATGTTTTCATTGCATTCTGAAAAATTTTCGACTTAAATTGTGGCCCATTATCAGAAACTATCCTCTGAGGAATTCCCAAATGAACAAAGTACACTTTTGACAATTTATTCACAATGGTATTAGCATTGCTATTAACCACCGGGTATGCCACCAAATACCTTGTTGCTGCATCTAGAACCGTAAACAAAAATCTTTCTCGCTTAGGCCCCAGCGCAAACGGACCCTGCAGATCAATAAACAAAATCTGCCCTGGCATGTCTGTGAAACGAGACCTTGCAACAATTTTAGCCGGATGTTTATTCGGTTTTGTACGCTGACACAGCTCACAGTTTTTTACATACGACTTAATATCAGACTTCATCCCTTGCCAATAGAAAACCCGATATAAGTGAGATAAAGTTTTGGCAACACCGTTTAACATGTTAAATTTACTTTTACACGAAATCTATATTCAAAAATAAATCCCATAAATCTCAAAATTTGGTGTGTCAGATAGCCAGAAATATGTTTATCTTACAAACACAATTCGATGTTTGGACAAACTCAGCAACCTTAATTGCGACTGTGCAAGGAGAATTCACTATAACCAGAAGCTAAATCAAACAGATGATGACAACAGCTCCGTAAATACATGGCGCGCAATCACTGCCACCAAATGTACCACTACCATTTTTGTTATTAATCTTGGAACCGAACCAGGATACTCGCCTTGAGTAAACAACGATACGTTTTATATGTCTTATAATTTTATGCTGCCATGCAAGATTAATTGAAATTAATTTGTTCCCTCTTGAATACTGGTTACCATCGGGTGGCATATCTCAGACACCCCCTACCATCACCATGTCATGTATACAGAGAAATCAAACCTATTGAATGTCGTTACTTAAACTCTCCAAAATACAGACTCCAGACGAACTTGTGTCAGGACTAAGCCTACACTAATGGCAAATGTCCCCTCGACACCCTATCGTTCTCACATTTTCTATGTGTGAAGACGTATTTTCGCAAGGACGAACAAATACAACATCTAGTGTCCCTGATGTTCCCTTGTGTTTCTTTAGTACGCCAATCAACACGATTCTACCCGAGAAATTCGCACAAAATTTTACAATGAAACTTGCATGCACATGTAACAACAAATTCAAAATGATACTGTCCACTTAAAGGCTGTTGGCTCCAAAATGATAGTGAGGCTGCTTGACTTGTTAAATGCTCCCATTTTAAATTTCCCGCACCAGACTGTCCATCAGATATCTTTTCTGAGCTATAAACTTGACACTAGCCCCAACTGAACTGACGTTTGAAAATAAACAAAAGTTAGTATTCAAATGACTATTATATTCAAAATTTATTTCAAACTACCCAAAGATACATACGTTATTAAATCCGTCAAACTAAATATATTATCTTTAATATTTACAATTTGTACAAAGCGAAGTTACTATCAATGATTAAAGAGTGATGATCGCGCCGATGATCTCAACAGGCTTCATCTTTGAGCAATCATACTCAACCATATGCATCCCATGCCATTTTCTTCTGACATGAGTGCGATGCCAGATCATTCTAACCCTGTACCAAAGAGACAAAGCCAAGAGAAGACAAATACTCAAAATTTCCCCCAAAACCTTTGTATTGGTACTTTTCCGAGGAGACCTTTTTGTTCTTCTCTTCCTAATATGGCTTGGATGGAGGGATACTCTTCCTCCAGCAACAGTTCGACTTACTACCAAAGTTTTCTTGGGAAGTGAGTCAGTAGGTGACTTCATTTTAACTCTGATGCGCCTCCCATATCTGACTGAATAACCAGTGCCTAATTTCATGAAAGAAACGACACATGCCATACTGGCAATTCTTTTGGGCATAAGAACACGCATATGACCACACCTAATGCAACTTCTGGGTTCGATTACTGAATTCCTCACAACAGTCTGCAATGGATAACCAACTACTGGTATGACTACGTTGTGTACCGAATGATCTTGAACTATGGACACTACAGGTAAGTCAATACTATTTTCCCCAACAGACACAACAGACAGGATAGATTTATTCTGAGATGATACTGAATTTGAGTGTAGACACTGAGAATCCACCTTACTTTCCGGACACCCTGTATCAACTTGCACCGTGTGGACCCGCTTACTCAACGAACATGAACCTAGAGAACCACTTTGTTTACAACCAACACCCAGTAAAGGAATTTGCAAGTTCGGTTTTGGGAAAGATGCATCTTTTGTGCAAAAGCCGACAGAGAAAGACTCGTCTCTGTTACCCGACACCCCAAAAGACCACTCCTCGCTTATCAAATATTTTCCTTTATTACCCTTGTGGTGTTTTTGCTCTAACGTTCTGTTTCGGTTCAGTTCGCTGGTACTCTGTGCATAACTTTCCGACCAGGAAGTCAGAGTGCCTGTGCAGTGGTCATGTTCGACCGAATGTGAAGTACACATACAATTGGTGACCGCAGAAGAAGTTATAACACCATTCATCAGTTCAACTTTACTCCCTGACAAATCAAACTCCTTTGTCAAAGACTCATGCCTTTTTTCTACCAACTCAGCCCTGTACTGTGATACTGAAAACGTGAGATCGTGCAGACCCTTACTTGTTTTTATTACGTCTTGCTGCAGCTCTAAAATGCATTTACTAGTGCCCTCTAGATCATACTGCAGTTTCCCCACTACCTTACTTGTATGAGCTGCAAGTTCTGTTTTGAGCAACTGATTGCTTTCATTGAGTTCTGATTTGAGCAACTGATTGCTTTCATTGAGTTCTGATTTGAGCAACTGATTCCTGTCTCTGAGTTCTGATTTGAGCAACTGATTGCTGTCTCTGAGTTCTGATTTGAGCAACTGATTGCTGTCTCTGAGTTCTGATTTGAGTTCTGATTTGAGTGACTCAATGCATTCCTTGTACCTTTCCTGACTTTGTTTAATAAAGGTGAACAAGGAATCTAATGTGACCGGTTCCTGCTCTGTTGCCATTATTAATATTAGCTTTAACAACAGCAATAAACCAACTAAAGATTAACCTACTTGAAACCCAACAAAAAATTCAATAACGCAGCCCCTCTGCACTTGAGTCCTCGTAATCTTGCGACGGACTAAATAAGATTAGATTAAATTTAATAGTTTGAACCCAGCAGCAACGACTCAATAATTGAATCACATCAATCTTGCGACGAGCTACATGACATTCGTTCAAATTATTTGTTTTGCGAAAATTTGTCTGGTAACGCCGGTGACGCGCGCAGCGCACTGCGAAAGAAATTTTTATACCTTTGGATTTCAAAATAATTGATTTACAACTAACAATAACCACTTTCCATGGTAACAACACTAACCCAATTTACACATGCGAAATTCCCCCCTTCTGAAAAGAAGAATTAATCATTTAAGCACATACACATCAACGAAATACGAATGAAAGAAATGTTGAAGAACGCAAATAGAAACATAAGAAACAATGAACTTATTTATTGAGTTGAAAATAACAAATGTTTCTTGTTTATGAGAGCATTATGAATCAGTCCTTATTGTACCATGAGACGTGAAACAACTGTCTATACGTGACTGAAAAAATTACCATTTATGGTCATTGGGCATACATATTTTATGTTATATAAAATGGGTTACAAAAGTCCATATTATTTCCTCAAATTGACGTAAAACCAACCTGGGAACATGCTACTCATTTATTTTAGCATATTTTGTACGTTTCTCGAACGAGAATAGTCCGTTTTGTGTGTGCACACAACCTGATTCAGACATGGCGACGATGGCCATTTTATAATTAACACATGGTTCGTAACGAGTACTAGTACCGTGTCAAATAAGTTCCAACACACGCGAGATAGCTATCTCTTAAACGAACTTTGCGTATGTGTAGATTCCACGATTTGCGAGAATTTTCTTCTTCTCAAAATCACTTAAGGAAATTTAGTTCCCTTACCTTGTGTCTCCGGAACAAAGAATCCAGCATGCACGAGTTCACTCCTTACCTCCCTGGGAACCGAGAGTTCAACTCACTTCCAACGTTTTATCTACGTTGTACTTTTACTCCATGCTTTTATCCGCCGTTTTATCCTAACAGCCGATGTCATATTCGTCCATAAACCACTGAAAACAATTACAATTTCCTCAATCGTCGTGACATAACTTTCTTCACTCCATTTTTTTGTACCGGAAGTCCCGTTTCGATCATCACACACCCCTATCGATAACTACTATTCTTTTTCGCAGAGCACAATTGTCTTTACCAAACAACAATTTACATGATTTAGAACTCACACGTTAACAAATATGTGTATGCGTTAAAGTACCTATTATAATGCTTATTAAGATAAACTTTTTGCTGTTAATTAACCAATGGCATCTAGACCAAAACGCTGTAAATGTTATTATTTTGCGCCATTACCGCAAATTGTCCATGCGTGCAATGACCGACACATCAAAATGTCCTTGTGCATAAGGAAACCGCGAGAAAATCGGATATCAAACAAAGGAATTTACAATTTAAACGCGCACAACGGTCAGAGCCATCTAGCGATTCTTCGCGTAAGTACTAAAGCAACAAAGTTTTTATATTGCATAGGCATTCCACCTATCGTGAATTCTCTGCACTAGACGAGTTCATCGTCTTAGGACATAAGTTGGGCTACTTTACCCCAACAAACACACACGAAACTCAAGTTTCTAGAATACCTTATGACAGCTCGTCATAGTATGATCACAATATAATCCTTTTCTTCTAATATGTTTGGAGGAAATAAATGACCCTCAATTAAATAAAAATTATATTTTTCATTATTTAATTTCAGTTATTTAATTAATCCATTATTTTCATTATTTAATTTTTGTACTTAGTAAATCTTTCGGGGGGGGGGTTCGGACCCCCTGGACCCCCCTAAATACGTCCTTGGTCAGGAGGACGAGTTATATATTTGCATTCTTGTTATTTTACGTCGCTTTTCTGCCACTTTCGGCTACGATGAGGGTGAGGTGAAGATCAAATGAAAAACACCTTGCCCTGACCGGGACGCGAAGACAGGAAATTCGGTGGTGAGATCGTGTGTCGACCACACAACGCACACACCGAGGTGGCTTATACTCGTAAATAAGAAACATACTAACAGAAAGCTTCCTTTTACTCTCCGAGACTCATCTGCATATACATGAGGTCGTGCGTTATAGATAGCTGAATACGTGTAAGACAATGGAGAAAACACGTTTCGTACATAAATATTATGTTCTCTGCTTAGAACAGGGGCTCAAGTATATGTCCTCTTCCTTCCTAGTGTCAATACAGTCTCGTTGTTGTTTCAAATGTCGTTCTGAAGGGGAAGAAAAAAGGTGTAAATCTTCAGGAGACTACGTGATGCATAACGTAAAAGAGAGCGGTGAGATTTTGTTTACCCATTCTTTCTCTGGAGAGCAGGAACCAAAGCGTTTCACGTCAGACGAAACAGAAATCAAACGACTGGAGAAGAAAAGAAACGGAAGGTGAAAATCTCAAGTCGGTAGGCGACCATTTGGACAAGTTTATTCCCCCATAATTCATTCCTTCACACGGTCGCAATTGCGCCGACCGCCTGCATAAATAAAACTTAATCAAGAGAAACACAGGGGAATATATGGAGTTTATCGTCAGGACCTGGGACGAAACGCCGAAGTTGTTAAAGCCATCCACCTCTTCTCTCTCTCTCTCCAGCTAAAGGCAATAAAAGTTGGTACGTGCACTGTTCCCCCCGGGGGGACGGTAGTCGGTGAAAAAAAGATTGGGTCGTTCAGGGGGGGCTGGGAGCGTTGTGGAGGGGGCAAGTGAAGGAGGAAAGCGGGAGGGGGAGAGACAGGTCGATTGAACAGAAGAAATCTCCACGACTCAGGTATTGACTCAAGAAATGAAAACCCCAAGTCACGTAATAAAAATTCCCTTTCTTCGACCATTTTATGTGTTCTGTGTGTGTGTCGAAAGGAGGTGCCCGATTTCTTTCTCTCTCTTTGCTCCCTCATGGAAACCGTGCTCGGCTAAATCGTGAGAAAAAGTCATCTGGAAACGTGGAAGTTTTAAAATAAGCAGCGGCCCACGGCCCCATATAAGGTTATAATATTCTGGAAATAGGCGAAAGATGTGGAATCCCCTGCGCACACTAAGTAAGTTTCTGAGGAGTATTTGCCATGACTTTGCTTCATCTTCCGCTGATTTGGTTCTCCACGTTTCGCTGACTCTACCGTTTGCTTGATTGCATAATTCTCCTCCTGCATTGTCTTTTCATGTCACACCTACTCCCGCTGATTTTCTTTCATTAAGTTTTCCTTTCAGTCCTCCTTGTCTTTCCTACCATGTCTCGCAAACTTCTTTGCTCCATCGTATATTGTAAATTAACTTCCATTCACTCAATCATGCATTCCCTTTTTTTCAAATCTCCACCTATTTCCTTTCCTTGCATTTCTTCTTCCAGACTTACAAAATTTGCTTGTTTCTATTAACATATTGCATCAGTTTCTTCCACTCATTAATTACCCCATCTGACATGAAGCTGACATGTTTCTTTTCATTCTTGAATTTATTGACTTGCAAGTCTCCCATCCCATGTTTCCTTCTATAATTAACATTTGCTTACTCTTTCTTTACTAACTTCCTATGTCATATTTCCCGACCTACGAGGTTTTGTTTCGGTAATTTTACCCCATTCATTATTCTCCAGTGTTAAAGTCTCTCATGTTTCCTTATTTCCTAGAATTGGTCTCATTACATTTCTTTTACTTTATCTTTTCTAGTGTTGCCCACGAGACGAGACATTGGCCTGTCTCGTCTCGTGGAAATGCTGTGAAATGTTGTCTCGTCTCGAAAATATTCGTTTGTCACGGAACGCATGATCAATCTCGTCTCGTCTCGAATTTTTAAAAGCATCTCCCGTCTCGTCCCGTGGGCAACACTAATCTTTTCATTTATAGCACTCGTCTTTTCCATTATTATTTTTCCCCTCAAATTTCCCGAGTTTCCTTATTTGTGTGAATTTGTTCCACCAAATATTTATGCAATTTGTCTTTCTCATTATTCTCTTTATTTCGCAGTATACCTTTGTTTTATTCACTTCACTGGCTTTCTAGTGACTTTGTTTAATTGTAAGCATAATTGTTATAGTTATTGAATGTCTTTGATTTGACTTTGCTTGTGCTAAATTGTTTTCTCGCAGTTTGTTCAGCACCTACACATTTTTCTGAAGAGTCGACGTTGTCAAGATATTTATTTCTTGACGTTCATTTCTTGGATTCTCAAGTAACAACATCCTGGATTTTTCCCAATTTCACCGAATTCTTTATTAATAGAGGAGAAGGTCTAAATATGGGCGAAGGTTTAAATATGGGTTTTGGAGTTATCAGCGCTCCCGGGTGCTGCAGCCTGGCAGAGGCTATGTTCTTTGCGTCTGTTCTTAAAATCCATTATCACTGTTATTTCGCATTGAGAAACAGATTTTATACAGATTTTTATTCAGCGGTGAAAGGTGAGCGCGTGGCAACACAGCACACAGCGATATCCGTTAAGCCCGGTATCCACTTGTTGCAACCCAGCGTATCGTATTCCCGTTCCGTATCAATCATTGATACGATACGGACCCCGATTTGTCGCGTATCATCACTGCGTTCCGTATCATCCACCCTGTAGCAGGATTGATACGAGAGTGCGATACGGTTCAGTCTGGTCTCAAATGACGATGTGTATACCGCAGCAAGTGGCAGCAGCCGCATATATTTTCATTAATTACGTTGAATCGAAAAAAGAACTCAAATCACCACTTAGGTGGATGACAAACATGTACGCGAACCATGAACTGTATACTGGAAGCAGCTTATAGGCAGCAGATCAGAGGATTATACAAAAACTTTACTCGTATGCATCCGACGGACTTGAGTTGTAACAACTTCCAACTTCCTCCCACGCATCTTGTTTACGAATTTTGTTGTAGTACTCCATATTTCTTATTAATAAATTCAATAGTATTTTCCTTATCCCACTCCATTATAAAAATAATAAAGTAAATAAATAGACAATGGGACGTACTCTCATTCACAGAGCTCACTACACACTGAAGGATGATGCAACGAGGCAACGGAACGCGCACATGCCCGTCCACACTGACCCTCCACCGCGTATCGTATCCTGCCTTTGATGTGACGGGGAAAAACCGCCAAATGAGCAATCGGGTCCGTTGCGTATCTTTTCTCACATTTTGAAACGAAGCGTTGCAAGATTTTTCGAATAAATTGATACGGAACGGGGATACGATACGATGGTTTGCAACAAGTGGATACCGGGCTTTAAACCGTGGAAAGAGCTTTAAAAGAAGACCAATTCTGTATTTGTAGGACTACCCAATACTAAGAAAAAGTTGTTCCGCAAAATTGTGATAACTGTTCTTGACAAATTTTAAAAATCTGAAAATTACGATTTATGTTTAAAACCTTTCTGCCTTTACCACACTAAAATTTTATCACGATCGTACAACCCGTTTTTGATTTATGGAGTTTTAAAAAGAGCGATCGTTTGAAAAATTCCAAAAAAACTGCCCTTTTTGTTATCTCGACGTTAAAAAATATAAGGCATACTCGAAAAAAAAATGGTTAGAATAGATTAACGCAGAATTGAATGAGCTAAATTTTGATGTAACTTGATATTTTCTAGGTTTACTGGTTAATTTTTAATTGGAGTCGAAACTCTAGTATCTACAATCTTTTATCCGATAGTAATAGAAGCAAGAAAGTATTTGCAAACATGGGTCCGCAAATGAACCGCTTGCGAGATAATTAGGAATGCATGAATGTATTGTTAGAATCTGCAACTGACATGTTAGTTGATACCCCATGTACTCCTTGCACACTAGGTACTCGTAGTAATGCCACAAGTGTTACTAAAGAACTAAATATCAAAAGCAAAACGTAGGTCACTGACATGTTTGTTGTGAGAATCCGATTAAAAATGATGTACACCACGCTAAGAACGATATCCATTAAACATTCTGCAACTGTCTCAACGGGAGAGCTCTACATCACGCATTTCATATGACCCCACGCACCAAAGTCCAAAAGATTCAAGTCAGGTGTTCCGGGACGCAAAGGTACAGATGCACCTAGATATCCATTGTTGACCACATCTACGAGTTAAATGCAGTCGTACAGTTATATCAAAATATGCCGGTGCACCATCATGCATAAACCACATCGGCGATGGAACCTAACAATACATTCATACATTCCCAATTATCTATGTTTGCGGACTCGTACTTAAAGATAATTTTTGCTTCTATTATTGCGTACTTTTTTTACCCTCATAGTTTCGACTATCACTTATGAATCACTCTGTAATTTCCATTCTCTTATTAATTTTCATTTAGTTATGTTTTACTTTCCTGTGCGCTTAACACTCCTTTAATCAACTATACAGCAAGCTTCAAAATGGTTTGAACGATAATAAACCGTTCCAGGAGCGATAAAACTTTAGCAAACAATTAAAGTTCTATGCAAATACTTTCAACCATATCCTCGAGTTTTGTTTGCAGTGGTCGTAGTAGTTCCAAATTTCTCCACTAGGTGGCAGGGTGATAAGTTCCAAAATGGCTGCCTGTGGTGCAGAGAAAGCTTTTGGCGTCCTACAGTTTCACGTTTGTCGGTCTGTTGTTAATGTGCAGCGTGAGTTTCTTATGAAAACTTTCGTAAAGAACCACCATCCAAGATCTCCATACATAGGTGGTGTGATAAATTCAAGACAACGGGATGCATTTGCAAAGGAAAATTGTCCGGTACACCGTCCACGTCTGAGGCAGATGTCGAAAGAGTTCGAGCTAGTTTTCAACGCAGCCCCCATAAGTCTGCAAGGAAAGAGAGTCAAGAGCTAACAATGCCTCAAGCAACTGTTTGGCACGTAGTGAGTAGGCGTTTAAAGATGTATCCATATCGAGTGCAGTTGTTACAACATTTAACACCTAATGATCACACGTCCCGCAAAAATTTTTATGAGTCAGTACTAGAGTTATGCAGTGGTGATGATGATTTTATTGACATACTTTGTTTCGTTTGGTTTGAGTTGATGTTTTAAGTCCACTTTATGCACAGTAAGGCTAATCGGGACTGGACCTACAGTTTAAAGTGGAATCCGAACCACTTGTGCCTCCACCGGGTATCGAACCCGGGACCCCTCGATTACAAGGCAATGACGCTACCACTGCGCCATGGGGGAGGCCCGACATACTTTGTTTCAGTGATGAGGCTACGTTCCATGTGACAGGAAGAATGAACAAGCAAAATGTTCGCATCTGGGGGACTGAGAATCCTCGTCAAATCGTTGAAGTTGTGCATGATTCACCGAAGACTAATGTGTTTTGCGCCATTTCATCTACCAAAATGTATGGTCCGCACTTTTTTCACGAAGAAACTGTGACTGGACAAACATTACTACACATGCTTACTACAAATTACCTTAATAACAGACTGCCAGACTGCTGGATTGGGCCACCTACTCAAAATGATCAACAGTTATTAAGTTGGCCACGTGTGATTTTTTTTCTGTGGGGACATCTAAAGGACATTGTGTACAAACCTCCTCTACCCGCAGATGTCAATACACTGAAAGAGCGCATTACTGCTGCAGTGCAAACTGTTGATGCAGACATGTTAAAACGGGTCTGGGTGGAATTCGATTACCGAATTGATATATGCAGGTTAACAAAGGGGGCTCACATAGAACATTTGTGAGATACTGTGTTCAAAATTTTATCAAAAAAACTTGGACAGTTTTAGGAATTACATGTAAAATTTAAAGCAATTTGGACGAAAAATAAAAATAATAAAAGGAGTTGAAATCGTTCACATCATTTTGAAGCAGCCTGAGAGCGTCACTTCCACAAGGGCAGCATAATAATATGCAGTGTTAGTTTGTCGCCAACACCAAGGTTATTAGAATTATATGGCCAACACAGCGTAGTTTAAAAGACATATAAAACTTTATTTCCTACATTTACTTTTGCATTGAAGACCAGCAGAAATGTTCTGTGCCCAAGAGGACTTACTGGGATCACGTAACGACGTATCTACATATACGTATCTCACATATAGACAAATTTAAGAATGAGTCTGTTTCAATTACTAGCTGAGTGGGCACTTCGTTGGTTTCTTTTTAGCATTTCAGTGTTTCGCACTGTAAACGCTGTTCCGATTGGGATCTAAACGCAAAGCCAGACTTGGAAAACTAACTTTGGCCGTTTTAGACCAAATCCTGCACCACGCATGACGAATTTACAGTATCGCGTGAGTGTTTAAGATGTCCGAGAACCGTGTGCAAGTTTTATCGTACCGTATCAAACAAGCGGGGAACGATACAGCGCGAAAATAACCAGTTACGTTTCCATATCTTGACGTTTGCTTGCCAAGACAGGACAGGGATACAACCGCACGCGAGCATACATGCTGATACTTCCTACCGTGCTCCGTCCAGCGCCTGTCACACCACCTTCTCGGTTGAGAATGAACCACGCTCTGAGCTACGCTCGTCAAACAAACAACTCTTCGTCATTTTACGATAAGGGCCCGACTAGCTAATTAACAGTGTGTAAATGATCGTGTGCAGGCAATTAAGGGGCGGGGGAGGGGGATTTAAGAATTTCCCTCCTGCGTAGAGTTATCCATCATATGTTGTAGATCTTTCACATTTACACAGATGTATATACAAAATCTAATTGGCCCTCCATCTCTTATCTTCTTCTCTTGTGTTCTCTCTTTATCTCCATTTTCGTCCTTCCTTCTCCATTACTCCCTCTTAGTCTCTCCTTAGGTCTGTGCTTGCGGGTGTTTCTCCACCCTCATTCCCTCGTATTCCCCTTCCCTTTTATCTCTCTCTCCCCCCTCCTTCTCCCCGTCTTTGCTTTACTCACTTTCTATTACTCTCTCTCTCTCGCTCTGTGTGTGTGTGTGTTGATTTATTTATTTTACTTTGCTTTTGTCTAATCGTGAAGATAAGAATGAAGGGTGATGAGATGAAATGAACGAAGGGACAATCGCAAAGACACACAAGGAAAGCACCACACAACACAAGATCCACAGAAGATTATACTGGCTCTGAGTCCAGGCGTCAGTGACTCGTTAGTCTGCAAAATGCAGTCCAGGGTGTGCTACGTTAAAAAGAGGTTGACATTTGGAAAACTTTAGAAACTGCCAGTCCTTTCCATCCATGTGTGTATGTGTTCCCCGTTTTTTTTTTCTCGTGGCTTACTCTTGTTCGCCCCGATTAATTTATTGATAGAGAAGCAATATTCTAAATTAAAATATTAAACTTTTTTCTAATATTTATTTTTCTCTCTCTTTCTCTGTCAGTCTCTCTCTCTCTATGTGTGTGTGTCTCCCCTCTCTTTCACCATCTCTCTCTCCTTTTCTCTCGTGTCTTTCCCATTCTCGTATTCCATTTCTCCATCCTCCCTTTCTCTACCATCATTGTCTATCCTTGTGCATATATATCTGTGTATGTGCCTCTTTCTCTCTCTCTTGCATTTCATCTCTCCGTCTTTCTCTCTCTGTGCGCGTCTCTCCCTCATTCTCTCTATTCCATCTCTGTGTGGTTGGAGGTTTATAGATTACGCCGACGCTCCGATGTGACATTGAGCGATAGATGTGGCATTAGTGGAGCGTGTTTTCTTTTTATCTGATTGCATGTATCAGTCAATCCGACCACTATTTCAACCCTTCCTTCCCTCTCCTTGGGCCGTCTCCCGCGTTGCCATGATGGCCAATCAGCAGCGGAGTAACGGATGTTGCGGCAATCGCGATCTTGCGGTTCGGCGCGAGTCGTGCGTTCGTAGCCCTAACAAGATAAGGATGTCTCGGTAAATGAAAGCTAGCACCATTGACGGCAATCACGAAAGCTACCTCGTAATGAAAATGTGGCTGAGCAATTAGCTTTTATTAGGTACAGTCACAGGCAATAAAAATGAGACACCTAGATCCTGAAATGCTTGCTTCCGTACGAGCCGTTGTATGTGTTGCCTAACTTTACGGCGATAAGTGATAAGGAAGAGAGACATTCCTATTTCTTCCCTACAGGTATTACTTTGATTACTGATATGTCATATTTTATTACATTAAGATGTTGTCACATGTCGTGAGAGAAGACTCAAATTTCATTATGTACACTTCTGTTCACATAAAGTGTCACACTTTATAGGGCTGAAAAGTTGAAGAATGTGCCACTTTTTCTGAACAGGAGTGTACAAATATCGTGTTTGAGAACCAATATTACTTTACCGTGCGACTTCTTTGGATATACCAAGCGGATATCTATTTCAATACTACTTACAGTTAAGTCTTATTTTGTTCATAGTAATTGCAAAGTTAGCCCGTGAGTTACAACTGTGAAACTGTGCAAGGTGGTTGCATACAATCAGCAAAATAATCATATTTTGGCCTCCCTGCTGCTGTTTAGTGGCCTTCTCGATGGCGTAATGGTAACGTCGTCGACTTATAATCAAGGGGTTCCGGGTTCGATACCCGGTGGAGGCACTGATTTGCAATTAACTTTAAACTGTAGGTCCAGTCGCGATTAGCTTTTTCCTGCATAAAGTGGACTTCAAAGCAAAAACTAAGAAAACCTGTTGCCCTAAGGATATGAATACGATGTGAATGTTCCTTTGTGGCGACACGCTGCATATTTTCCCTATACTAGAGGAGAAGATTTAAATATGGGCGAAGGTTTAAATATGGGTTTTGGAGTTATCAGCGCTCCCGGGTGCTGCAGCCTGGCAGAGGCTATTGGAACTGGTTATCTGTCAAGGACAAAGGTTGCGGCGCCAATTCGCAAGAGAAAGTGGTGGTTAGTTTCGGCCTTGGACGCTGTTATACAATTGCGCCGTCCGAAAACTTTTTGCAGGTATGTTTTAACTCGGCGTTTTCTGAATTCTCATCTGCTTTGTATAGGTTATGATATTAGCGGTACATAAAACAAATGTGGGCTTTTATAATGCCATGATTTGTTTGTGAAATATGTACCACAGACAGCGAAAATAAATTGAAGAAGAAAAATAGCGTGATGGTCTAAATATGAGCTATGACATGAGGTCTAATGTTGAGATCACATTTTCAACAAATATTTGGATGTTTTTTCTTAATTTCGATTTTTCCCATTCCGCGTGATTTTCAAAACAACAGATTATTTATAAATATGAATTGTATAATGTGTTAGCTATAAATTACTGTTTTTTTTAAATTTTAATTGCTTTTTGTGATATTGCCACTAGTAGCCCATATTTAGACCACAATTTTGAAATTCATCATTTTACCATTTTTTTGGAAATTGCTTTTTTTTTAAACATGGAGACCTTGCTATACTTCAGCATGCTATTACATTTTAGTAGATATTTCATAAATATACATTTTAAAGGCAGGTGCTTGATATATTATTTTTTTCCTCCGCAAATGACAACATAAAAAGGGGGGCCCATATTATAGATCTTTTCCTCTATAGGTACAGTCATCGGCAAGAAAACGGGACACCTAGATCCTGAAATGCTCGCTTCCCTGCAAGGCGTTGTGCGTGTTGCCTAACTCTAAGGCGATAAGTGGTAGTAGCAAATTTCCAATGGCAACTTCTACCACCGTCGTCGAGTTAGGCAACACACATAACACCTTGCAAGGAAGCGAGTGTTGTCCCATTATTATTGCCAGTGACTGTACATTACGAGATTAAACGAAACTGAGAATTGCCCTTCGATACCGAAACGAGAAAGGTACTTACTTATAACTCGAGACGAAACCTGCTAAGTCTTGTTTTGTATCGATATTCTCTCTAAATGTTAAACAGGGAAAATGTTTATTCGAAATTTAATGTGAAATGGGACTTTTGAATATCTAAAGAGGCGAATAAAACAGCATCACCAAACATGTCCGGATAGGCCTCTGAACCAAAGTCCCAAGTCGACGCTCCCATGAAGTACACAATATACGTTCCCACCCAGATGAACAGCATTCCTTTCTTTGCTTCCAGCCGTCCGGATGCTGTGTTGCTAAGCAACGAACTTCGAGGAAATTTAAATGGAACACCGTTTCCGAAATTACCTAATAACTCGTCGACAAGCCCAGACTTCGGGGTGCGGAGGAGAAAAAGGCGTTATTGGAGTAGAAAGGAAGAGAATTCCTTGGAAATGCCGGGCGTGGGAAAGTTTGGGAAATCTTGAAATTGCGGATTGTACAGCGGCTCAATGCCCCTCTCTTTGAATGAAGCCCGTACGGAAGCTCTAGAGTGAAACGGTCCCGAGGTGTGACTGCAGGAAGCCAGGAGGTGGTGCGTTGGAACACGGTGTCAACTTTATTTCTGCATACTTATAGTGTTATTAATTGCACATTTCTCACGGATTTTTTTTTAGAGTTCATGTACGAGGGTAGATCAAGAAGTGAGGTTAATCATTTTCAGCGTTACTAACCGTACCTGACCGTACATGCGCAGTAATTCCACAGTCGAGAGTTTGGACCACACGCTACAAGTTTGGTGATGAAGATATTTTTTAGATGTACTCAAAAAAATTGAAATTGTATGCCAATAATAATCAGCAGTCCAGACTTTCTCATTCTGCTAATCAAGGGGTCCGTGGTTCGATACCCGGTGGAGGCACGTAGTGGTTCGGATCCCACTTTAAACTGTGCATAAAGTGGACTTAAAACGCGAAATCAATCAATCAAAATCAATTTCTCATTTTGCCACTGTATACAAGCCTTACGAATTCCAGAGAAGACGACGTCAATAGTGTAGTTCTTTCAGTGGAAACAGAAGATAGGCCTGTGCGTTTTAATACAGCAAGGGTATAGGTTTATGGTGAGCGTGGTGAAACATAGGCTCACGAGGCTCAATCTCCTCATACTGCAGATTCAATATTTTCTGAGGATTCGAGCTCGATAATATTCAATAAGCCACACACACACATGGTACTGGGTACATTGCACAGTGGTTCGGGCGCTACTTTAAACTGTTGGCCCAGTCAGACACCAAATTTACAAATGTGCTTTTCTTGCAGGTAACCAAAGATGACGTTGACAAAGGAAGAACGTATCGATACCTACCTTGAGTATGGAGAAAGGAGCTGTCGAGTGGTCTCCTCTTTTCGACCATCGCTACCCTGATCAAGCACCACTTTCATGTGTTCCATATTATCATGGATTCTCGTCTAAGAAGTAGAAAACTGATGTTAAATAAGAGAATGCAAGAAATAAAATAAAATAGACTTTGCCAAAGCCTTTGTTCTACGTCCACTTATATGTACAGATAGTAATCGGAGCCGGATGTACGGTTTAAAGTTACATTCCATCGCAATCAAACCGTGAACCATTTGATTTTCATTGATCGATTGAAATAAAAGTTTTATTGCGTCAGCACTTAGGCTATTCACGCCCTTCCCATAGCTAAAATCAATACGTGTCTCTAAAGACGTCGTCGCCTTGTAATAAAGGGGCGTTCATATAAGGGCAAAGGACAATACACGGCCCTACAGAGGATTACACTGACTGTAGCTCCAGACGCCAGAGCTTCGTTGGATTGCAACATTGGGTGCACTATGTGGAGGTGAGGATGATGACTTTTGGGAACCTTACCAGAAGGACATCCCTTATATCCCGTGAACCATTCGATTGCAAGGCAACTGCAGTAGCCAGACATTTTCCCTCCCTAGGCAGGATTGTGGTTTGTCGCCCCATCGCAGACACCAGTGACATTTTATGTGCGTCCTTCGATATTTTCGTCTCATGCCACGGTTAGCAATATTTGCAGCCTACAAATTTTGTAATGAGGAAACATAGAAATATCAGTAAACAAAAATAATATACGAGTAGTTTATAATTAAAGATTCGTACGTAGTTTGCATTTCTGTTTTTTTTTTTTAAAGATAATATTTCAGTTATATCTTAGGCTTAAGATACTCATGAGTAGGACCTGGACTTTTAGGATTTTATAGACATCATTTTAGGCTTTATAAAGAGAGGATTTAGCACTTTTTGGGATTTTTCCCTACCCGTATTTTCATTGAAATCAATCACAAATCTTTGCATTTACATGAGCATCAATACTGCAAACACATTTACCTTCACATATTACATGTTTACTAAACTTAAAGCATACAAAAAACACAGTTTTTAGAAAATACAGAAAATAATAAAAATGTAAAACGTGTCATTGTTAAGCTATTTATTTTGTAATGCCAACTTTCCTTCCCTTTCTTTTCTCATGCCTTTTCCCTTCTCTGATTTCCATTCCCCCTTCTGTATGTGTGTGAGAGAGAGAGGGAAAGGAAATACGTTTTCATATTGCCGTACAGTTAACAATGTGTTCAGTCTGATGAAACAAAACAAGGTTTCAGCATTTTTTTAATTTTACATTTATTTACCTGAAAAGTTCAATTTAGCCTTTTTTTGGATATTAAATCCTTTTAGTCGTTTTTAGGACCTATAGGATTCATGTATTTCATTAAGAAATGGCTAAAACGAAAATACGAGGGTTGGCGAGTAAGTCATGGCTGATTATGACAAACCTTCGCACCGATGGCATCGTGCTGTTGACAATGCGGGAGATTATTTCGAACGTTTGTCATAATCAGACAAGTTTTTGTAACATGAGCATATGTATGTCACAGAGTCAGACAGGTGTTTGTAACATGTGCATGAATACATGTGTATGTCATAGGGTTGCTTGGGTTTTCGTTCATGATTACTACCAACAAAATATCCATAATGGATACTCTTTCAGTTGTATGTAACACATTTTTAATACAGCCTTCGATTGTCGATCCCCGGCGGGGGAGAACCTGGATTTTTTCACCTGTTCAAGTGGCTCCGGCGCTCACCCAGTGTCGTATAAAGTGGGTACCTGGAGGAAACTGTGTGGGGTAAAGCGGATAGGGGGCGTGGTGCTGATCACATCACCCCAACCTTCGGCCGAGATCAAGAAAGTGTGGGGTTCTAACTCCACACCTCTATAAGTCTGAGGAAAATCGTTAAAAACATTACTATTACTGCTACTTTGGGAAATAAAAATTTCAGCTGTTTGTTGCTAGAATATACCTTTGGCAAGTGTAAAGTTCGTCGCATATTCTGACGGCGGCGTCTTCTTTTCTTAAGTTTTGAATGACACTCTCTGTTCATGGCGCCCTAAACCCCTCCCCCGTCATTATTTTATTTTAACTTAAAAGTTTGGGTGCGTCAACACTTAGGCTATTTTGCACCCGCCACATGATACGGGGTCGGTTAAAAGCTGAGGCTGTAAAGGAACACTCAGCACAGAACAACATATAGAATTATACTGACCATAGGGCCAGACGCCAGCGTCTCGTTAGTTTGCGAAATACAGTCCAGGGTGTAGTACGTGGACGTGCCCTAGCCATTATAATGAATCAGTGAGCATCTATTACATAGTATCCACTCCGCGCCTTTAGGCCAGTCCCGGCTTGTTAAGTTGATACATTCGTACCCTGTAATCGACAAAACAGCAACATGACCTGAAACATTCAATCCAGGACGACAAGAGTTAATCCTACCCACGCTATGCAGTCTTTATTAGTCCATGTTATCATTCTCGCATTAGCCCCTCATCTCTCCCCCTCATGCTTCGAAAGCGGAACATGGAAAAATAAAATACATCACACCGGCCGATGAAATTATCCTCTTTCGTGTTATACCCGTTTGCGTGACTGCCTCTTCTGAGTGTGTACGAATGCACACACACACACGCACCATTCTCAGTGAATGTGTGTGGGTGATGGGGAGTGGGGTATCATATATGGGTCACGCCAGTCGCCGTGTGATATCGACCGAGTGAAAATTCTCTGCGGTAACCTTCTGACATTCAAATATTCGTGACGTTAGCACCGAGGAGCCGAGACAGCGTGTAATGGATACGTACATGTCGCACTTCCATACAGCCAGCCGCGTCGTGTGAATGCACAGGAGTTAAAGAACATTATTTACACTAGGAAGGTCCTCCAGAGTGTTTCAAGTTACAAGGTAGGAGTACCCAGTGGTGAATTTGAGGATTTATTATACTCCGGAACTCCTGCTGACATGCTGCTATAAAATATCCTAGTGTGTCACTCCACTTGTATGTTACGAATTATAACTGTTCGTGACACCACTCTTTCAGTTTAGTTCCCAACAGGTATGATGTCCCTTACACTCTGAAACAAAATAATTTTTTTTACCAGCTCAACAAGGAAGCACAACAAGTAGTTTCCACATAATTCCCATTTATTAATCTATTTTCAGTGAACTCTTATTTTATTCACAATTGACCGCCTTGTATTTTTACGACGGCCGATCTATCTTCTGTCCTCTCGGATAAACTTCTGTTTTTCCGATGGCCAATCTGCCTCATGTCCTCCCGGATAAACTTTTATTTCTCCGACGGCAGATCTGTCTTCTGTCCTCCCCGATAAACTTCTCTCTCTCCCGACAGCTGGTCTGCCAACGTCCTACATGGTCGATCTGCCTTCTGTCCTCCCGGATAAACTTTTATTTTCCCAACGGCTGATCTGCCTTCCGTCCTACCAGATAAACTTTTTCTTCCCTGACGGCCGATCTGCCTTCTGTTCTCCCGAGGCCTTCTGTTCTCCCGGATGAGCTTTTATTTTCCAAACGGCTGATCTCCCATCTGTCCTCCACGATACACTTTTATTTTCCCGATGGCCGATCTACCTCATGTCCTCCCGGATAAACTTTTATTTCTCCGACGGCAGATCTGCCTTCTGTCCTATAAGATAAACTTTTTTCCCCCCGACGTCTGGTCTGCCATCTGTCCTCCATGGCCCATCTGCCTTCTGTTCTCCCGAGGCCTTCTGTTCTCCCGGATGAGCTTTTATTTTCCTAACGGCTGATCTCCCATCTGTCCTCCACGATACACTTTTATTTTCCCGATGGCCGATCTACCTCATATCCTCCCGGATAAACTTTTATTTCTCCGACGGCAGATCTGCCTTCTGTCCTCCAAGATAAACTTTTTCCCCCGACGTCTGGTCTGCCATCTGTCCTCCATGGAAAATCTGCCTTCTGTCCTCCCGGATAAACTTTTATTTTCCCGACGGCTGATCTGCCTTCTGTTCTCCCGGATAAGCTTTTATTTTTCCAAAACTGATTTGCCATCTGTCCTCCGCAATACGTTTTTCTTTTCCCAACGGCTGATTTGCCATCTGTCCTCCAAGATAAACTTCTCTCTTCCCCGACGGCTGATCTGCCTTCCGTCCTACAAGATAAACTTTTTCTTCCCCGACGGCCGAATTGCCTTCTGTTCTCCCGAGGCTTTCTGTTCTCCCGGATGAGCTTTTATTTTCCCAACGGCTGATCTCCCATCTGTCCTCCACGATAAACTTTTATTTTCCCGATGGCCGATGTGCCTTATGTCCTCCCGGACAAACTTATTTCCCCCGACGGCTTGTCTGCAATCTGTCCTCCATGGCCGATCTGCCTTCTGTCCTCCCGGATAAACTTTTATTTTCCCAACGTCTGATCTGCCATCTGTCCTAACCGATAAACTTTTACTTTGCCACAGGCCAATCTGTCTTCTGTCCTTTTTCTTCCCGTCGGCTGGTCTGCCACCTGTCTTCCCCGATAAACTTTTAATTTTCCCGATTGCCGATCTGCCTTCTGTCCTCCCGGATAAACTTTTATTTTCCCGACGGTTAGTCTGTCATCTGGCCTCCCCGATAAACTTTAATTTTCCCGACGGCTGATCTGCCTTCTGTTCTCCCGGATAAGCTTTTATTTTTCCAAAACTGATTTGCCATCTGTCCTCCGCAATAAGTTTTTATTTTCCCAACGGCTGATCTGCCATCTGTCCTCCAAGATAAACTTCTCTCTTCCCCGACGGCTGGTCTGCCAACTGTCCTACATGGTCGATCTGCCTTCTGTCCTCCCGGATAAGCTATTATTTTCCCAACGGCTGATCTACCGTCTGTTCTCCCGGAAAAACTTTTTTTCCCCCCGACGTGTGGTCTGACATCTGTCCTCCAAGCCGATCTGCCTTCCGTCCTCCCGGATAAGCTTTTATTTTCCCCACGGCTGATCTGCCTTCTGTCCTTCCGGATAAACATTTTCCCCGGACGTCTGATCTGCCATCTGTCCTCCATGGCCGATCTGCCTTCTGTCCTCCCGAATAAGCTTTTATTTTCGCAACGGCTGATCTGCCATCAGTCCTCCACGATAATCTTTTATTTTCTCGATGGCCGATCTACCTTTCTGTCCTCCCGGATAATTTTTTATTTTCCCGACGGCTGATCTGCCTTCTGTCCTCCCGGATAAACTTTTATTTTCCCAACGGCTGATCTGACACCTGTCCTCGCCGAAAAACTTTTATTTTCTCACAGGCCAATCTGTCTTCCGTCCTTTATTTGCCCGACGGCTGGTCTGCCACCTGTCTTCCCTCATAAACTTTTTATTTTCCCGATGGCCGATCTGCCTTCTGTCCTCCCGTATAAACTCTTATTTTCCCGACCATTACTCTGCCATCTGTCCTCCCCAATAAACTTTAATTTTCCCGACGCCTGATCTGCCTTCTGTCCTCTCGGAAAAACTTTTATTTTTACAACGGCTGATCTGCCTTCTGTCCTCCCGGAAAAAAAAAAACTTTTATTTTTGATGATGGCAAACTACACGTTCACCATTGCCAGCCAAATTTATATTTTTTGATGTCCTTGAACAATTGTTATGATCCCAGCGAAAGGTTTAATATATTCTTTAATGTCCATGGAGAGGCAGTAATTCTGGCTGCTACCTCAGCAATTCAAGGTAATAAGAGATTTGGGAAAAAAGGGAATTTTTTACAATTACTAACCTTTCCCCAAGCTGAATTCAGACGACGACCATTCGAGCGGATTTCGCATGCAACCACAATTACTTTATACAGCTTTCCTGGAAAGTCCAATCTATAATTAACGGGCAGGAATTGCACTACCGTGTTCAACTGAGAGCTGAAACAGTCCTCGCAGGAATAAAAAAAAGAGAGGAACAACTGCTTTGACATGTTATGTGCCAACAGGAAGTCAGCGTATTCCGGTTTGCATGACCTAGGTTGAATGTTTTTTTTTTTCCCAGGAAAGTTTTCCTGCATATGTTCATATATTATTCAGCGGAGGGGACAGGGAGGGGATAAAAAAGCAAGGGAAGGGGGATCAACCGGTTGAAGCCAACACGAAACACAAAAAGCGAGTTGAATTGTGGGATGTGCAGTAGTAAGCCCAATTTATATTTCTTTAGTTATTTGAGGTCCATTTTCATACCTCTCTGTTAATCAGTACAATGTGAATGAATGGTGAAATATATAAGGCAAATTCAATACCACATTCATGAGTTATCAAGGTGTAAGGAGCGATCTTTTTGCGATGGTTCTTAAATACGTGTTTCTTTCTCGTTGTACAGTCACGGACACTTCTGGGTTGTAACAATCACACTGAGAGCTAATGGTAATGTTACAATCCAGAAATGTTCGTGACTGTACTCTTTGTACTCCACGGAAACTGCAATCTTCCGAGTTAACGAGGCTCTGGCGGCATGACTTGCCTTAGGATAATCCTCTCGATGTATATATTATATTGTTTTACGGTCACTTTACACTCGGATAGTCCAATAGGAAATAGACAGACTTACAGCTTAAATGGGTGCAACCACTGAAGAACGTGTCTGTACTGGAAATTCAAGCCTGACTCCTTAATTACAAGGCAACAAGGTTATCCATTTCGCAATAAGAGAGGTCCGGGGTATATGTTGTCCGACGTTACCATAGCTATGGAGGTTTTGTCCTATAATATTACAACTTTTGGGTTTAGTTTGTCTGACTTGGTACTATATCGGTTGTTCATATACTCTGTCCCAGATATCTCTAGAGCAAGCGAACAAAAACAAGTCTCTCTGCTCAAGTACTGACGCGAGATGGTTCCACCAATGAACACGTGAGAGGGAATGGGATTGCGTGGATGTGAAGGGAAGCGACTTTGCGCGACCTTGCTCCAGTGATATAAGGGACAGAATATAGGTGTCTTAGCCCCTGATTGGGGAACGGGTGTAAATAACCCAAGTGCTGATGTATACAGAATTATAATTTCAACAATGCTTTTCCTAGGAATCGAACCTAAATCTCCTTGTTGCCCGAATCACACCGTGTTTATGCAGTTGTTACAGAAACGACCTTGTTGAGATTATATCCTCTTAACCGAGGCATGTACAGTGTCTCTCAAAAGTTTTGGGACAACGACATTTTAAACTAGGCAACCAAATTTACACAAGGCGTTGGTGGGTCGCGTGTAGAGTTAGGCTCAATTTCAGGGTTGCCACATGCACAATATATATTTATAAAATACACGAAAGGAATAAAGAAAAGTATTATTGTATAAAATTATTAAAAATATATCGCAGGTGACAAAATTCTTTCTCAAAGAAAAAAAATAGGTTTTCTAGTATTTCATCGCTGATGAGTCCACAGAAAGGAAAAGAGGTGAGAGAAAATGAGAGGTCCCAAAGGAGAGGAGAAAGAGAAAGGAAAGGAAAAGAGGAAAAGTACATTAGAGAAGAAAGAGAGGATAGACGAGGAGAGGAGATGTAGTGAGAAGAATGGAAAAAGATTCTAGGAGAGATGAGGAAAATTGAGCAAAGAAGGGAAAAGAGGAGGAAAACGAGATGACAGAAAAGGAGGCGAGAAGAGGGGAGTGGAGAGTAGAGTAAAGGAGAGAAAAAGAGAGGAACGAAAAGAAGAGGAGAAGAGTGCAGTGGAGTCGGAAATCTAAGACAGGAGAGGAGTGGAGAGGAGTGGGATGGAGATAAGATGCGAGAAAAGTAGGGAAGGCGATATGAGATAAAAGCAGAGCAGAAGGATGGGACAGAAGAAGGAGAAGAGAAGAACAGAAGGGACTGAAGAGAAGAGGTAGTTGCAGAAAATATCGTCTCAGCGTAAAGAATTGATGCATTGGTCAAATTATCTACATGAAACATTCAATAACATTTTGAAATGTATTGGAGAATGTATTAGATCGGTTCGAAATGCCTTTTGGCTTAGTTCAGACCAAGGTAGAATATTCCATGTAAGATCTTTGATTTTACCAGCGATTATACCACTAAAAACAATTTTTGGCCGCTTCTCGGATCGTTGAAATGGAGATTTTGTAATTTAATATTTCCCCTACCCCCTTCGTTAATTCCAAACTGAATCATTCCGTTTCACATGGCGTGGACAATGAACACAATGGGATAGGTCTAAAACGTACGAAAATTTTCTGCCACCGGAAGGGTTTGAACCTACGACCATCAGATTGACAGTCCTGAACGGTAAACACTACCCTACAAGCTTTCGCTCCTGAAAGTAAGTAGAAGGAGCTGACCAATGTGAAATGTAGATGCAACTCTCCTCCTACATGTAATGTGCAAACAATACTTGTTTGTAACAAAGAAAACGAAGGTAATACGACTCGGCGAAAACATTTAATGGAGAATTGCACATGATGAGAACTTTTCATTCGATATTTGCGGGTGTATCCTTGCATTGAACTCGAGTGAGAAAAGGGGTAAAATTAGTATGTCCTGAATTGCCACAAATATAATATTTGTCAAAGTCTTTGAAATAGAACACAATTATCGTTAGAGTATGATCATGCACGATCTTATACATGAAAATATCCCTTTCAACGTGTGTCAATTCATTTATTTGTTTATTTTTTATAAATTCCATATGCAGAACAATGTAGCCACTATACACTGCTATTACAAATAATGTTACCATGCTCTTGTTTATAATAAAAGGAGAATTAAAAAAAGAACACCTCCTAAGGAGGATCGAACCTGGGACCACTAGCTGCCCAATCGAGAACTCTAAACCACTACACCACGCCCTTACCTTCGATTGAAACAACAATTTTTAAGTATTCTGTCCGTCCAATATTGTAAATGTCGTTGGATATACATGTAGTTGAACTTTTACTTTAATTTTGAATTGCTTTCTTGTAGTATAGCACATATCTTCGAGTAATCATGTTCGAAGTGATGAAGAAAAACGAGAATATTGGTAGTTGGTATTTCTTCTAACTTATTATTGCGATTAGACATTACTAATGGAAAATATCTAGAGGCTTGAACATTGCAGGACGATATTCTTTTCCTGTGATACTGCAACAGACGAACTGCTTGCTTACTCACGCAAGTCTCGTGTTCAGAACAGTCTTATGAAATGTATTTGCTGTTGCGTAAGGTAACACGAAATACCGTTTGCGAACTACCAAATCTGCGCAACGTTAGACGTAAACAGCGGGAAAATTTTATTCATAAAATCACTTCACATTTGACAGTATTAGTCAAGAGAGACTCGTGGGACACTGTGTTAAGATGCTGTAGTAAATACTTCTTATTTTTCTTCCTCGAAGAACAACAATTTTTAAAGTACAGTAACAGTCGTTCCGCTTTTTCTTAGTTCTTTTAAATTCTTCCACATTCCTTTAATTGAGTTAAAAATAAATAAAAATATTGCTTGCATTTCTGTCGTTGACGTAGACCAGGCTCATACGCAGGATTCTTTTGAGGGAGGGGCCAGGCCCAAATTCATAATTTATAATTTATATATATATATATATATATATATATATATATATATATAAGAGAGAGGGAGAGTGAGAGACAGATATTACAAAATAGTTCAAATAGTGCGAGCGTCATTGAAAAGTCATGATAATTCTATGTTTAGAAAATAATGTATTTATAAATTAAATGTTGCCTACTAGGAATTATTATTACAATAAACAACATGTCTAATTGTGAGTTAAGAAAAATGAATAATAAAGAGACATTCTCGCATCACAAGTGCAGTTCGAAAAAGTCCGGACAGGGATTGAAAGTAACGCACTGTCCTGACTAAATCGGTGAATCGGACGTCTGCTAGCCTTGCATTATAAAACTAAAACCATCCAATATTGCAGCCTGAAGACTTTTGCGCAAGAAACAGATTCATTTATGTAAGAACAAAATTAAAATTTTTACACATTTCTAAAATCGACGATGTTATTTTCGTAGTTATTGATAGGTTCACATTTAAATATTTCAGGGTTCGAGGGGGGCATGGCCCTCATGCCTTCCCTGGGCCTGACGTAGACAGTGAGAGAGAAATTTTGGAGAATCTTTCTATTAAATTTATTGTTGAAATCACAAACGACGGGAGAACATTGGTTTAAGTTTCTTTCTTGCTTTTTTGAGAGAATATATACTTCCACAATAGCAATCGCGTTCGAAAACGGTGAAAAAAATGACTGTTTGCAAAGGCAGACAAGGTTGGTAGCGTCTTGCTCACGTTCAAAGTGACTCACTCACTCACGCTATTCAAGGCCGCTTCTTATCGAAAAACACTGTGCGTCGGTGCACAGTGCTGCACCCAGCAAGTTACAAGTGACCAGAGTCGAATTTTAAAGAGAATCTGAAGAATGATAGATTTCATCAAAGGCGGCTAGGTGGGCACTAGCTCAACATGCAATAGTTTAAGTGATAATTTCTGACAAACAAGAAACCTTATTGAATAAGTATTGGGATAGTAATACGTGTATCCGCTCCATTTTAAGAATGTAAACTCGAAGACAATCTGTATTCCATTTGTTTATATTGGCAACTAGGTCAACTGGAGGTTATTATGAGGAACTATTTCGTAGATGTTCACGTAACCGTTTTAAAAATACAAATAAAATATATTCACAAGCTTAGATATACTAACAACGAAGAAATAAATTCAGAGTTAAATTTCAAATGCATGTGTATAGAGTAATTCTAGAAGTACAGAGCTATATCAGAGTACTGAACTTCTTTTTGCGTTTACAATATTGACGCGACAGAATAATCAAGAACTGTTGCTCCAAGGGAAGCAAAGGGCGTAGTGTATTGGTTAGAGTTCTTGAGAGCATTGATTGCGGTCCCATTTTGGATGATCCTTATTTTTATACAGTTTCTATTGCTTAAATCCTGGGTTCGAATCCCGGCCTGGGCATGGATGTTTACGAGTGTCCATTCATCAATTTCATCATGAGTGTTCATTCATCAATTTCATCATGTCACTACTCATACTCATCTTCGCAAATTAGCACAAAAGCGAAGGAAAGTAAAGGAAATCAATTAATCTGTTGTTTGAACCTTCCGTGCCAGTTTTTACATTGATTCAAATTACATATATGTATTTTCATATTTGTATATACCTGATATAAATGTAGGCGTGAATTAATATTTTAGAAAGAAATGCTTTTAAAAAAAACAAGTAGGGCCGCACAACTGAAAGTTGGGGGTTGGGCAGAGCGTCTTTAGTTACACTACTGTTTGTAGGGTTGTATTCAGAACCCAAATGTAAACAGATTAGTTTCTTCTCTGTCTCAAGTAATATATTACTTGTAAGCATATAAAAAGAGGAATACCTTGAAGCTCTAACACGTGTAAACGATTCTTTTAAGGAAAAAAAAAACTAAGTTAAAAACACTGAGATTGCGTGAACCGTGAACCCGCCGGCAAGAAGAATATATCTACGATTGCAGCTTGCTCCATTCGCACATCTGGTGCAGCATTCTCACAGCCGGCGTGATCTAGCCTCAAGTCATCAATTTGTATGTAATCGATATGGGCGTGTTGAAGCGTTTGTGTGTGTTTGTGTATTTCTGCTCCTGGTGGGTCGTCGAACTTCTCCATTCATAATTCGGAGTGCTTGACGTTTATTTATTAACTTCGACGGTGATGTTCTTTGTTTCGGGATTAAGGTGTAGAAATCTCAATAGCTCAGTGGATAAAAATGATCTAATAGCTGCATTTATGGATAACGGTTCTTTAATACAGTGTTATCTTTCATTGTATATCGCAAGTCCCCAGCTTTGTGTTCTGGTATCTCGGTCTTCTTCGAAACTTTAGTAAACAATAATTTATAACTGCACAATATTTTTTTACGTTCAGATATTATTAGAATGATTAAATCAAGAAGACTTAGTTGGGCAGGCCATGCTGCACGAATGGGAGAGTAAGGAAGAGTTTACAGGATTCTTGTTGGGAAATATGATGGTAAGAGACCAGTTGAAAGGCCAGGACAAAGATGGAGGGATAACGTTGAGATGTACCTAAGGGAAATCGGTAAGGATGGAAAGATTATATTGGTCTTGTCCAGGATAGAGACATTTGGAAGGCTTGTGTTGCTGCAGCCATAAGCCTTCGGGTTTAAGAATGGTAGAAAGTAAGTAGAAAACATTAATTAATAATAATTGAACATCAACATAGCTTTACGACCCAGTCAGACTTACGGAGTGGGCATCTACTTATTATAGATAGGTCCTATATTTTGCATATTGCAATTCCATAGTAAATCCATTAGATATAGCTGTAAAACTGTTTGCGTTTGTTCATGATAGGAAACCCGGTATTTGAGGGTTGCGTCGATACCAGGCGTCACACAGAAAACATTGTTGAGGAACGTTATTGGCCTTAATGTCACACGTGTGTGGGGTAACACGCTGTGTGTCTATATACAGAGTGGGCAAAATGTAGGCATGTATACAAATATACAGCATACCTACTTTTGCCCCACCCTGTACATTGCTTTTATTATTTCGATACTTGAAACGGGAACGTGATTGGCATTTACAACACGAGACAAGAACGAGACAGACTTCCTGATACAAGACACGGCACGATAAAATAACCAAGTCTAGTCCCGTCTCGATACCATACTTACTTCAAAGGGAGTGGTATGACCATAAGGTTACCTTCCCAGACAACGTTACTTTAACTTCGATATGTGTCAAAAGGGGACATAAGAACACAATTCCTTTTGGGAACGTCCCTGGCTTTCACAAATATATTCATACGATTTGTGGACCTAGAAACTTATGTGAACACTTCCGAGCAACACTTCTACATCACGGGTGTAACCCTTTCAGTCAACACCCAAATGTAAACCTCCCTTCCACGTACTACACCTGGACTGCATTTTGCAGACTTGCGAGGCTCTGGCGTCTGGACTCAAGGTCCAGTGTAATCCTCCGTGGAGCTGTGTCGTCCATATATGTTTGTGATTGTCCTTTTATCCTATCATGTTATCATCACTCATACTCATCTTCACGATTAGCGAAAAGTGGCATAAAAGCGAAGTAAAATAAATCAACTCATAAAAATCATACATACTTCCATGTCATGTATAAGCTTCTGAATGAGGTAGAATTAATTTTAGCCGACATTTTAAGCCCCCCCCCCCCCCCCAGTTCGCAAGATGACAACTGTTTGGTGATTCTCAATGACGTTTCTCTTGCCCTGTTTTATAGGGTTTCAGAGCTGTGACGAATTTAGGGTTATAGAAAACAACCGGACTAAAGTTTTTCTCTCCTTTCTTTTTCGAGTTCTTCTTCACAAGGGGCACAACAGCTCAGATAGCAATTGCCAAAACATTTTCTCCATGAGTAGAGATCAACGAAGAAAAAGGTTTAATTTCTTCCAAGGGTTGTTGGTAATTGCCGAGCCCTTGTGAGTAGAGATCGGGTGTGGAAGGGGGAACAATTGGGCAATTCCCTCCCTTCCCCTGTCAGCGCGAAAAAGTTGAAACTGCCAGCAAAGCCAATAACCAGCCAAATATAACTCAAGCCGATCATGGATGGAGATATCCAAGCACCAGTCTCAAGAGGAGATCCGGAGGATTATTTTTTTTTCCTGGAGCGGAAAAGTAAGAAGAAAAAGTGCCGCAGTAAACTCCCGAAAAAAGTTCGAAACCTGAAAATTTGCCTTCCAAATTCGCCCCCGCAGAAATACTTTGAACATACCGCTCTCACTTCTTTTTTTTTTAAAAAAAGAAGAATGAAAAAAAAAAAGGGAAACTTGATGGAGATATTCCTTTTCCTGCTCTCTCGGTGGCTGCTGAAGCGTTTTGACCCCCGGAGGAGGTGTAACGAGAATTTTCAAGACGAGAGAGCGAGAAGACCTGGAGTTGACACTCCTTGCAAGAAGAGGTGATGACATTTTTCTTCTTTCTTTTTATACCGCTGAAGTTTCCAAGTCACTCTTTCTTATACGGCTTAGGCTTGTCCGCATATCTAATGAGTTGAACTTTTGAAATTGCCCACTCAAGTTGGAAATTAACCCTCGGAGTTGGGGTTGACAGTCCCTCAATTCTTTATGCATTTTTTAAGCCCGCCGGCAAAAACTCATACACAAGAATCCGATATTACATTTTCCGCCAGTGTGAACCAGGAAGAAGAGTTGTGGAAACTTTTTTCGTCTCTCCCACTTGTCCCCACTCCTCTCTACTTTCAGCCCACTACTTCGTCGGCGCAATTACCAAGTGATTGTTATCATGTCTATAAAAATTTCGAACTTTTTAAAACAACAGTGTTCCCCACTTAGGTTCATTGAAGCAAGATATAGGATGCGTGCGGCTGTCAAAACTTTTGTTTTTATTCCATACCACGCTGTGTTGCAGTGTAGTATGCAACAAGCACATTGAAATTACATAGAACTGGTGAAATAATAAGCGGTTTTCGGAATGTTACCCATAATAAAAATGTCTCCAGATATCTAAGCTGAACTCTCGCCACCATCCTAGCCTCGCCCAGGAATGGTCGCCGAACCCTTTGCTTGATTACTACTGCGCCATCAGATGATTGATTGATTGATTTGCTTTATTTTACTTCGCTTTTTGTGCCACTTTTAGCTAATTTGGAAAGATGGGGATGAGTGATGATATTATGAAATTGATGAATGGACTCTCCCATACATCCATGCCCATGCCGGAATTTCAACCCGGGACCCCTGGCGTCGTAGCGCGATGTGGTAACCACTCTGCCACGGGAGCCGGCCACTGCGCCATCGGAGAGGCACACGGGGTTGTTTGAGAAATGAGAAACTGTTACAAGGGTGTTGGAGATGTGTGGATAAATTACTGACCTAAATGCTTCCATACATCTAAAATTATAATTCATGCAGTATCAGTTGTAACTTTTGACCACTACACGTAACACCTTTAATCAAAAACAAACAAGAGACAATGATAGGGTTTCATGAAAGAATTAATATGATGTTATATTTCTTTTATAGCCTACTGCTCACTATCGCTGCTACCAATCTCTATTACAATTGTACGAAATTTGGCACAAATTGGCTTACAAAGATAGCATTGAATATACGTATTATCTAACTTAAAGCAAACGGGGCAACATTGACAGGTACACCGAGTGAACAGCGTGTTCTGCTTCAGCATCTGCAAGGACACGAAACTGTTGATGTCCGTTGCGTTGATACTACCCTTCTGGAGTGTCAACTATGTATGTATTTAGCTATATTTTCATCACGCACTTCTACCTGCCGCCCCATGGTTTCATCATGTTAGAAGTTTCCCTGTAGAGATGCAGCCGAGAAAGTGCATTAGCCCGACTGACTCACGGTTTCTCATTGTCTCCAAAGAGTATTCGTGGTCGCCTTGTAATCAAGGGACCCGGGTTCGATAACCAGTGGAGGCACATAGTGGTTCGGATCCCACTTTAAACTGTAGATCTAGTCCTGATTATCCTATCTGACCATCAAGTGGACTTAAAACAAAAACCTCAAACAAACAAGTATTCGTCGTGTTACGGCCACAAATGGATTTCTTATTAAGGAGAAATTCCGGCCAAATTTTGCGAAAAAGTGAAGGTGTTATTTTAATCCTACTTGAAACTAAGTACTGGTTAGTCTTTCAGAGCATAGGTGGGCTTCAAATAATAATAATTTTATATATATAAAGATAGGTATTATGTTTTGTTGCTTACAATGGCCAGAATGCGCTCTCAATGAAATTTTCTCCATAAATAACTGATTAATTGATTGAGTTGGTTCATTTCACTTTGCTTTTCTACCACTTTTGACTAATAACGGAGAAGTCCCCATAAATAAATGGCCAAAACGATGGTATTCAATGTGGTGATTTGAAAATATAAATATACTATTAATGAGGTTACTAATTTATACCTTTTCGGAGATGCGTGTTTTTCTACAAATTTCCCATTTTTTTCACAGTTTCTATTTTGCTTATGCATTTCGGTGGGGGAGGGGGGCTGCGGCCGTACGAGGTCTCCTCTTCGGCACGTCCTTGGGAGAGACTAAAGTGATTGTTAATGGTTAATAAATGAGTTGCCAGTAGACTGAAAATTGCAGTGTAATCCTCGAGAAAGTAGTTAACTGCATCATGAGCACAAATCCCCGAGCTTAAATCTCTTCCAAACAACCGCTGCATCCACTCCGTCACCTCCTTGTTACGAGGCCGGTTGTATAATAAGGGTGAAATCACCATTTCACGCGCTCCTAATCTGTTTATGGAAGCGGAATGCTTCGGCCGTACTAATGTGGCAGGGTCCCCCCCTCCTCGCTCAGACTGGGCATGGATTAGGGGCGGATTAAAGGGAGGCTTGTCCAAATGTGACGGCCGAAGCAAATTAAATTCCAGAGAAGAGACATTCCTGGAAACCGTGTCTCCGTGACGTCATTTGCAAGTGCTAGTGACGTCAGAAAATTTTCGGGATACTTGCGTTTTGCGGGAGGGAGGGGGGGGGGGGGTTGTGCGGTTCTGTGCAAGCAGGCGGTTTTGTTTGAGCTCGGTCCAGCTATCTGTGAGGGATGCTGGCGTACATAAAGGTGGCCTGGGTGTGTTGTGTTGGAGTGTGGAAGCCTTGATGTATGCAGGAGCCGGCGTGGGAGAGAGAGAAAGAGAGAGAATTTCAGAGACTGAAATCAAAGAGAGAAGGCAAAATATATCATGGATTCTCTTCAAGGAACACGATACGTATCTACTAGGGGAGTGAATTGAAAACCTTAAAAGTCCAATAAAAATTGTAGGACAGACTGTTGTATACAGCTCAAATTTACATGAGGTATCAACTATTATTTACAAAACGGCCTCAAGGCTGCAACACTAATCAAGTGAGCTTCAAAACGTCATTTTAGTCATTTTAAAGACGACGTCTTCTATACACACTTGCACCAGTGAAGAGCAGTCGTTTCTTGCCCTCTGTCAGCCTAAAACTTACAGAAATTTTCGGCCAATGAAAATTCCATATCTCGCTGCATGCTTACCACACCAGCAAGTTTACTAATGGGGGACAAAGTTCGACAATGGCATCAGTTCTCAGGCAGATGGGTGGACAGGCCTTCGCAGTGGCGCATAAGTGACTGCAAGTGGACCACAAAGACTTATTTTTCTTGAAGTATACAGACACAAAGTTGTAAATACATGTAGATCGACAATAGGTTTGTGCTAAAATTCAGCAAACTTGTGCAACCCTACATACAGAAATCTACTAGATAAGAAGCAGCAAAAACAAATAAAGTTATCATTTGACTCTCCCTTGTACTCTGAAAAGCTTACGTGGATCTGTCGTCTTATAAATCAAACTTGTGGCAGCCTCCGTTGTAGAATTGTTAGCATAACGGGCTGCTTAGCCAGATGCACCAGGTTTGAATTCTAAGAAAGACATAGATGATCACAATAACGAGTTTCTCAGTATTGTTATCACAAAGTAAGTTTAAATGACTCTGGTTAGAATAAGAGAAATATGAGGTCGATCACATTAGCTACTTCCTAAGTATTGTTTCCACAAAATAAGCTCAAAAATTCTTTAAAGTGTGAGAAATAATACAGAGTGAGTCAAAAGTCCCATAACACCCCCTATAAAATATAAAACAGTTATGCTGGAGCAATTCTAGCCTGATTTAATATAGCATAACACCCCCGTCCCTATTCAATTTTTCGAGTTGAATTCAATATGGTGGATCTCCGCTTGACACACACAATACGGTTCCCTGGACCTAACCGGTTTCTATCATGACTAATTCTACCCAGCATAACTCCTTTCATAGTATAGGAGGTGCTAAGGGACTTTTGACACACCCTGCATACGACGTAGTCACATATCGTTTCTAAGTATTGCTGCAGCGCCTTGAATAACGTAGTGTGGAAAACGACCCAAGAAACTGGTTCCCCAGACGGATCAGAAACATAGATGGCAGTGCGATCAATGTCGGTGCTAATTTTCTTATGAAAGTAATGCGGCTTTGTTAGTTTTTGGAATATATTATGTAGATTTGTTTGTCTTGAAATGCGGTACGTGAATTGATGGAAACAGTTATATTTGTGGAGTGATTTGCAGTCACGAAATGACATTAATTTGGAAATAAAAGTAAAATAAAATTAATAAATAAATAGCATGCGTGCGTAACACAAGAAGAAACATAGCAAAGTGATTCCGGACGTCAGGTGTTGGATTGTGTACTAGAGTTTATTTTTTTATGTTATTAGAATATAAATAGTATCCTGAGAGATATTTCATACCGAGGCGACAAACCACAAGTGTCGCTTGGAAGCGAGCAGTCCGTAATCAATGCAGCCTTTCGAACCGTAGTGACACAAGCTCTGACTGACCGTATCCTCAAGGAGATTTTACACCAAAGCGACACCCAACAAACGATATGAGGATTTCACACCAAAGCGACACGGGTCCTTCGGTCCAAGGCAACTTTCACACCGAAGCGACACATGTTGTTTAGAAACGAGCCAATCAAGAGCAACATTTCACATCGTAGCGGCATGACGGGAAGCACAGGCCAGCGTTCGGTTGGTGAAATCCTCAAGCGACAAGTGTCGCGTGCCCCTTGTCGCTTTGGTGCGCAATCTCACTAAAGCAAGACACTCATTGCATCGCGCATGCGCGAACAACAAACCACGGCAACATGTTGCAAGCTATTGAGGAAATGGCCCAGTTTGAGCAACGCACAAGCGACAAAGCGACACGTGTGAGTTATCGTGTTGCCTAGATCTGTTGTTCTAATGTGCGGTTTTCGTGTCGCCTATCTGTTGTTCGCACAATTAGCAGCGAACGCTTGCCAATAGACTGAAGGCACCATGTCGCTTGTCACTTAGTTGGGAACTCCCCCTGTAGCGCGTCGCTTCGGTCTGAGCACCCTTCCTTTAAGGAGCTTTCCGACCGAAGTAACAAGTAGCACGCGAATACGCCATATGAACGTGTCGTTTGCTGTTTGGACCCTCATGTGCAATGAATGCTATTTTACAGTCTGGAAGTGTGTGTCACTAGTGTGATAGTATGAACATCCCGTGTCGCTTGACCCATTGGTTTGAAAGTTTCCTTACACTCATGTCGATGGCACTAAGAAAGTTTTGTGGGGTTCCCCTTGTCGTTTCATGGAATCATTATCATCATCATCGCCGCGATTAGTTTAAAGCGGAAGAAAGGAGACAGTAAATATCGAAAATACAAATGCTTCAGTGTGCATATCTTTAAAAGAAATGATGATGATGATGATAATAATAATGAACCTAATTCATACACAAAAATTTAGTTGCCAAGAGCATTCCACGCGTATTTTTTCTCCCGTATTATTAACGAAAGTATGACGATAACAGGACGTTGTCGACTGTCTAAAATGTTCGTTAATATCTTCGCTACCACTGTACCAAATATCATAGCAATTATCACATTCATAGAAATGCTTCATGTAAAAGAATCAGACGTTGCAGCGAAAACTCGATTTACTTCCATTATAAGCAGTCGAATACCAAGCACCGGGTTCAACACCAGCGCCTCTAGCGTATCATTTTCGAGTGGAACCAGCCAGAGCGCGCAGAATTGTGCCGTTTTCCACACTACGTTATTCAAGGCGCTGTAGTATGTTACCATAACATAACTTTATAAGACTGGTTATAATACGAGAACTATATGAAGGGAATCACGTTAACCAGTTTTTAAGTATTGCTACCACAACATACGTTTATAAGACTGGTTACAATACGAGAAATATATGAAATGAATCATACTAGCCAGTTTCTAAGTACAGGGTGAGTCAAAAGTCTCTGACCACTCTTTATAAAATGAAAGGGAGTGTAGATTGCAACAATTCGTCATGGTAAGGCCTGGTAGGGGGGACTTTTTGGTGCATGTCATGACAACGTCCGCCATCTTGGTGACCGCCATCTTGGATCCAACTTCATTCCTTTAAATGGGAAGGGGGCATGTGGAGTATTGTTTTGGGCTAGAATTTCACCACGAATTCAGTGGTGAAGTCAGATTTATGAAAACTTTAATGATAAGGAAGTTATGTGCATATGAAAGTTACACAATGTGTTCAATATGCTGTCCTTCTTGTGCTATGCACATGTTGAGACGGTTCTCCCATGCTCTGTGGACACGGAGCAATATCTCAGGTGTGATTTGTGCACTGGCATCCAGTATCCGTTGCTCCAGGTGACCCACATCCCGAATCTTTTCGGCACACACGATTGACTTCACATGACCCCACAGATAAAAATCGAGTGGGGTCAAATCTGATAATCGGTGATGCCATTCCACAGACCCACGACGACTAATTCATTGACCAGGGAACTGGAGGTCCAGATAGTGACGAACCTGTCGCCCATAATGAGGTGGTGCCCCATCCTGCTGAAAATGTGAGGGAAGCTGCCATCCTCCGTCAAAATTGACGGTAAAATGTGTTCTTGTAACAACTGTAAGTAGCCCTGTGCACTCAAATTGTCATGAATGAAGAATGGGCCACTGATTCGTGTCCCCCAGATCCCGGTCCACGCCATAACCTTCCCAGCACCAACCATATTGCTCAGATATCTCCACAACGGGTTCTCGGAGGACCAATACCGCATGTTCTGTTTATTCACATCCCCATTCACATAAAAATTTGCTTCATCAGAATGCAGAATATGAAGTGAAAAGTGTGGGTCCTGGCGAATTTGCTCCACAGCCCATACACAAAACTGCATTCTCCTATCCGGGTCGTCCTCAGAGAGATGGTGCTGGAGCTGCAGCTTGTACGGGTGCCACTTAACCATCTTTAACAGCCTGCAAATGGAACTCTGACTGACACCACATTGCACAGACATTCGACGTGTGATGCGCTGCGGAGACTTGGCAAATGATGCCGTGGCTGTTCCTTCGTCAGTGGCAGTTTTGGGCCTATCAGATCGTGGCCTGTCCTGGACTGTACCACTCTCTTCTAACCTGGTCAATATTTGGAACACTAACGTGCGACACTGGGTTCCGTTCGTTGAAATCACGAGCTACAGCACGGGCCCTTCTGCCCCCCCTTCCTTCCCCAAAGCTTGATGATCTGGATTCGTTCGGCCCTGATCAATGGCATGGTTCAGTACCTGTAAATGATACGTAATTATCACTTGCATATGCCCATAACTTCCTTATCATTAATGTTTTCATAAATCTGACTTCACCACTGAATTCCTGGTGAAATTCTAGCCCAAAGCAATACTCCACATGCCCACCTTCCCAGTTAAGGAAATGTAGTTGGATCCAAGATGGCGGACATTGTCATGACATGCACCAAAAAGTTTCACCATAGGCCTAACATATTACTACCATGAACAATTGCTGCAATCTACACCCCCTTTCATTTTATAAGGGGTGGTCAGGGCCTTTTGACTCACCCTGTACGTATTGTTAACAAACATAAGTTTATAAGAGTGGTTACAATACGAGAAATGTATGAAGTGAATCACATTAGCCAGTATCTAACTATTCTTAGCACAAAATAAGTTTTAAAAGATGGTTTGAATAGGAGACAGTAGTCAGTTTTTAAAATAATTTTCTCTTCAGATTTACACAAGGCAACCCTACCGCATTGTCGCTAACGTTAGAACAGCAATATCGAATTTCAGGCTTTATTCAGCTTTCCCCAAGTACTTTCGCCAACAATACTCTTCGTTAGGGAGAACAATAATCTCGCAACCTTATCTCTTTCTCGTAAGATCCAACCGAGAAGTCAACTTCTTAACTTCGCTACAGCAAACAGCGAGATCAAACAGAAATTTGTGTACATTTTCAGTGGAAGAAACTTTACGCTTCAGCTCTGGCAACATTGGCTTTTAAAGACCACCCCTCCCCCCCCCAACCCTTTCTCATTCTCACGAGCAAGAAACGTTTACGAAATTCTTAAAGGATTTTTGTCTATTTACCTTAGCGACCCCCCCACAGGCATTCAACGCACCATCTTGCATTTTAAATCTCGGCACGTGGAAGTCTGAATCTGATCGCAAAGCAGGATGGGAAAGAATCGAGGGGATTTTTTTTTAAAGGGAAACGAATTTCTCCCCCATTTCCTCTCCCAAGCCATATCTCCCAATCTCTTCCCGGAAAGGTAAAAAACAAAAAAATCAATTCGAGAGGTATTGTACCTGCGCACGAGTTTATCAAGTAATTTTTCCTCCTAATTACTCGATTAGCTCTGTTGTTTCGTTTACGTGGATACAGTATTCATTAGCTACTCATTAAAAAAAAAGAAGCTGATTTTGAGAAATAGGTCGTCCACGCTCATTACGGATGGTACCTAATAAAATCCATTATGAACCGGTTTGTAAAGAAATGCAATTGCTAGTCCCTTCAGAGTGAGATCTGTACTATTTCTACTTCATTGTGTTCACAAAATATCTTCAGTTGCTATGGCGACGGTTAGAAAAAGTCTCGGAGAGACTGCACGCCATTAAAATAGCTTGAATTCTTGTTTTAAGTCAACTCTATGCACATATAGGCTAATCAGGACTGGACCTACAGTTTCAATAGAGATCCGAACCACTGTGCATTGTGCCTCCACCGAGTATCGAATCAGGGAGCCCTTGATTACAAGGCGACGACGGAAGGTCATTTAAAGTTGAAGCTCCGTACAGGATCAAAGAAGTTAGTAATAAGTTGTGTTTTATAGAGCGTATCTTGATACACTTGTAGGTTGAATTGTATCTTCTGCAAATATGCTGTATAAAGAAACAAACTGCCGGAGTGCTATGTGAGGTGAGTGTACGTACGTATCACGAACTGAGCTGATGACAGTTCGTTAATTGGTTGCTCTTCAAATAACTGTTCATTAGCTGTAATTCATATGATAGACACTAATAACATGTTAGAATGCTTTTGCACGCACAATGTTGTCCTTGTACAGTGGGATCCATGAGTATTACCGTGCAAATTGTCAATGACTATTTTATTTATTTTTTTTCTATTAAATCCTATGTGTTTTTAAGCGATGGATTTTTATGTATGCTGATGCAGAAGTTGTCAACAGCTTGTTTTGAGTTTTCTTTTAATTCTTGAAGCTCTTAGTTCTTTGGTCAAATAAAGTGCACGAACATGGTGATGGACAAACTCATGGATCCCTCTGTACAACCGGGAATGTCTGGAGCGATCGAAAGAGAAAACAAGTCTCTGTGCTGGTAGTGAGCCGAGAAAGCTCGACCAATGAACGCGTGAGAGGGAAAGGAATTGCATGGAGGGGGCAACGCAGCTACAGCTACCAGCGCTGATTTGCTCCTGCCAGTCGCTTTCTCCCCTTATCCGCCGTTATGAGCACAGTTGCTTCACAGACGCCTGGGACATAGTATAGAACAACTTAAATACAAAGTGACAGTGCTAGCCACTACGTTACTGGGGAGGGCCAACAAATCAAGCATTTCCCTTTGAAATATCGAATGCTTAAAAATATATCGATTGTCGATTCCAATTGTTCGACTGCCATAGACGCAATTTATCTGGTTTTACAAGATCTCCTACCTGTTGCAAAATTTGAATCAGAAGCTTTGTAAGGTTCTGAGAGTATCAAAAGCAGTTGAACAACTTTCAGGACCCTGAAAAAATAGACACGAGAAAGACACTTGTGCCCACTCAGCAAACTCCCTTGCTCACATCATAGAAGTGCTTAGGATAAGTCTCAACTAGAAAAAGAAAAACCACAGCTCGATTTTCTTTTTCTTTTCTTTTTTTTGCGAGCGGAAGACACTTTTCGCCCCCTACCCCCAAACGTCCATCTCGCGCCTAATGAGACAGCTTGAAAAAGCGCAGGGTTCACATCCCATTCTGCGAACGTTAAAAGCCTTCCGCTATCTTTGGTCAAGCACCTCTAATTCTCTATGAAAAGTACTCGAGGGTCCATTAACCTTCCAAATAGGAGACTCGATGTATTCCGCCGGTGGCGCCGACTCGGGGATAATTTTTATGCTCGCCGTCCATTACATTTTTAAAGAGGAGCGATTAAAATTTCAGGCGACTTTCTCCAAATGAAAAATGGCGAAACGTGATTCTCTTGCTTCTTTTTTCTTTTAATCCTGCTCTGATTTTTTCCCAAAGAGTCAATCTGATTTATTCTCCGTTTGATTTTCTTCCAATGCATTAGAACACTTTTTGGTTTCCAGATTATTTAATCCGATTTATTCCATGAAACCTGTTCTGTACTGAAATTCAAAGAAATTATTCTGTGATTTTCGAATGAGCTACTCTAACTCTTCTCTGATAAAATTCCTTTCTTATTGAAATACTAATAAACTCTTCCCTTGTTTTTGAATGAGTTACCCTGAATCATGCTCTGATAGAATAAGTGACATGAAATATTTCTTTTTGGAATAACTTCTTTCTTCTGGAATGATTGGAATTACTCTGAATCATTTCCGGATTATAAATATTTTCTACCAAAATGCCATGAAATTAATATCTGATCTAATGAGTTACTCTTATTATTTAATCTCTTATTGAATTCTTTCCAATGACACTAGTTTGTAATTTGTTCATGTGCGACGTTACAGTGATGTGTCATATCATTGTACGTCTTCATATATGAGCATATCGTTAATACAAAAGTCTACTTCTGGAAGATTGGCGTATGTGACCCCCGCGGTGCGGGTGGGGGACGTACCGTCTTTGAGACGCAATAAGATTTCCTCTCGCTGTTAAAATATATTTTCAACCAAACATATTATATTTTTGTGCACACCCCTAGAAAATAGGCAAATTTTGGTTATGTTATTCATCTATTTCAGATTGTTTATTGTGCCGGTTGTTTGCCGATAGGTTCGATACACACTTTAATGATGCATGGTGTAAAGGGGAAATTAATAATTGGAAAGGTTTAAGTAAAACATCAAAGAACCGGAAATGTGCCGAATTCAGTTGAATACAGGTATGACTGTATGGTGCATGGAAAAATCATAAAGATGTCCAAACAATGTTGATACAAGGTCTGGATAAGTGGCGCGAAATCTTTAAAAAAAATTTAGATGTAATAATATTATCCACCTGTAAATTGTCTCTGAGGGGACATCGAGAAGATGTAACAAACGTAGAAAGTAGTATTGAGAATTTTCTAAACATCATAGACTTGTTAGTGAGGTATGTACGTATGACCCATTTAACTCATGTATTTTCATATATATATATATATATATATATATATATATATATATATATATATATACAGTTTACAGGTTGTCTGTTGTCTTAGCTTTTCGTACCAATTCTTACATTGATTCAAATTATATGTATATATGTATTTTCATATTTGTATATACCTAATATAAATGTAGGCGGAAATTAATATTATAGGAAGGAAATCTTAAAAAAAAAATATATACGATTAGGGGCGCACAACCGAAAGTTGCGGTGGGTGGGGTGCAGAGCGTGTTAGTTACGCTACTGTTAAGATTTTTGCAACGATTCAATTATTTACTGCAGGGGTGGTGCTAATAAGTATATTTGCAATAATAATTCCCTTCACTTCAATCTACACATCTTAAGTCTACAGTTTCATAGATGAATTAGAAACTACCTGAATCTTTCCTCGGTAATGTTCTTAGGAAATCTCCATACTAGAGGAGAGGTGGGGAAGCCATACCTGAAATAGAAAAGAAAATTATGTAAGGTCCGTGGAATTGTTTAACAAAGTTATATGAAAGAAAATATCAGATGTCATATCTTAAAACTCTTTCTACCCAATACCACAAAATATGCAAAATTATGGAAGATTCAGTTGTAAAGTTCCAAGCCGATCCGTCGTGATCTACACATAGACTAACAGGTGGGTGACTATGAAGAGCGACGCATAGCGTTACGCAAAAATTGGGAAGGAAAACATAACAACTGATGAGGGAAAACGCTCAAAATCAAAATAAAACAAATAATATCTTTTTAAAATCATCATTGCTTAGCTGCATGGCTGGAGAGAGACCTGCGCTCGATCGCCAGCTCTAAACTTCGAAGGAGACGAAGAAAGTGAGCGGAAACATCCATCGCGACACTTTAGGCTGCTCTCATGCTGAACTAGACTTCGTGGCGGTTCCTCTCTTGAACCTTTAGGCCACCCTCTGTCGTCAGCGTCCTCGAGCATAAATCGCCTTCGAAAAACTATACAATCGCAGCTATTACATTTAAAAAAATCACGAAGACAAACCGTCCATCCTCATCTTTACCTTCCTGTTTCCTTCAATCACCTTTCAATATCCTATGTCATCTGTTTCTTCACCTCGGCTAAAACTCAGTGGGCTAATGGGATACTCAGACCCCTCTCAGGTACGGGTATAGTAGTAGAAATACGTGGGATATGAAGATCCGACTGTTATGTACTAAATCATTTGATAGGCTATGGAAAAGGGAGATTTTATAAATGAATAACATCTGTTTCCGAAGAAAGGTCTGCGTCTTCAGTAGGTCTCTTTATGGGCAATTATTTTCCTGAAGATGGTTTATTTTCAAGATACTCTTATAAATTTACATCTTAGTTACAGATCTCCATAAATAAAGGACAGAACAGATTTCTTTCATATAATTAAATCTACGCGACTTTTGCAGTTTATTTACATAATATGGATCAAGCTGTCATATCAGTTATATACAGACGACCAGGCGCTTGCTTGGAACTTTATGAACGCTCCTTGACATAATGAAGCATAACTTTGACGTGACTGGCGAAGGTTTTAAGTATTGACTCCGATTTTAATATAAATTGGACATTATTGTCTGGCTTCAAGATATATGCAGAAATACAAACTGCTATAATTCGTAAAATATTAGAGACATCGACTTGATATCGGGTATGGCAACATGTTAGCATGTTCACAGGGCGAAACCTAACCATGCCAGATATCAATAATGAATAACTTGACCAATAAATAATAATCATGGGGACGAAATAATCTGAACTTATTCTTCCGTATGATGGCATGTTAGCATGCCCACAGGGCGAACCTACTCATACGGCAGAATAACATTAAGTCCTGTTGCTTTATGCAAAAATTGAAAATATATTACGTATATGTTTCGAAGAAATAAAACTGAATTATCACAAAGGTTGAAAGAAATCGTAAATTAACTTATTCTCACGCATGGTGACATGTTAGCATGTCCACAGGGCGAACCTAACCATGCGTCAGAATAACAGTAAGTTCTGAGTCGAAATTTAACATTATTTTGTGAAGATTTTATTTAAAATTTCAGAAAACTTCAAAATAAAGTTGAAATGAACTTATTCTTTCGTATGGTGACATGTTAGCATGTCCACAGGGCGAACCTACCCATACGACAGAATAACTATGTCTCTAAGCTAATTTGGGAACGAAGACTGAGTTCTTGAACCCTCCCATAAAGGGATCTGAGTATTTAAGATGTTAATCCATCGGAGTCGGTGATGAAAATGCCCCCAGAATTAGGTTGCGAAGCTGTATTTATATCCTCGCATGTCAAGCAGAGCGCCTCCCGTGACACAAAAGATAAACATAGCTACAGCTGTGATATGCAGAACTAATTTGTGTATAATGGCAATATTCTAAAGATTAAACAGTATGTTCCATAAGGTTCATTTTTCTATGTCTAAAACAACAATTATGATCCTTGAAGTTTCTATAATATTATCTACTACAAAGTTGTCACATTCTTAAAAACTTCTTTCCAATGTCCATAAGGCTTATATTACTAATAACTCCAACTGAAATTTAGCTCTTATGGCTTTCATAATACAAGTAGTTTGATTCTAAAACTGAGAACACATACTTTTGACTAATTGTCAACAATGAAAGCTTTTGCTTTCAAGAAGCTTGCAAATAACAAATTCTAAACTTCTCGAATGATAGAATTAGGTCATTAGTTCAACTATTAAATATCTCATCTTCCATAACGTTTTTATAGTGAATATAAAAAGTAAAATAATTAAGAATAATATTAAATATGACCGAATCTTTGATATGGTTCGGGAGGATCATACCACAGTATCCCTTACTAGTGAGTGCTGAATCTTACGGCTGTCTCAACATGAGTTTTTGGAAAGCAAAAAAATGCCAGTCCTTGTTCAAATTTCTGAAACATTATCTCCGTCAGGAATAACCTAGAATTTTAAATGGAAACTTATTATGAACTGCATTTCTGTTTCCTGGATTTACATAATACCCATACGGTGCTAGAGATCTAATCTGAACATGTAGAAAGATATCCATACAAAATACCTAAACGTGAATAGTGTTTCAGAATTTGGAATGGTGGGCCGTCTATCTTTCTTATTTTCCGAAAAGCTCTTGCCGAGACAGTGCAGCTGATCCCTAAATACAGATATTCACACGACGGGACATTTCATCGAAGTCCAACGGAAATAGCCTGCACGGGAAGGTTTTTCTAAGTTTGAACTACTGCATATAAATTGAGCGCAATGTGCTATTCGCGTGACAGGGTACACGTTTGCGCAGTCTTCTGAAGCATGAAACATTGAGTGCTTGCATATCTTCACGTTCATGTCTAAATCGCCTGCATTCCGTGTCCCTACCGCAAGATTCAATAAGGGATGTTGAAACTTGCATAATTAATTTTGTAAATGTTATTCGCATCCATTAGCTATTTGTGGGAAGACACATCACTCAGCTTCAAATGGACAGATATAACTTGCAATAAGTAGCTAGAGGTATAAGGGGTTCCATTTAGAAGACACATTATCGATTTCCTCTGCTCCTTCTATTAACACAGGCGATCATTATCATAAATAGAACGAGCCGAAACCTCAATATAGTTGTTTTTCTGTAGAAGCGCAAATTTAATGATACATATTCAAATTCAAGGCTCTACGATTTACATAATCAAGTGGAAACCAACAGTTGAACAAGCTTTCAATAAATTATCACGCCACGTTTTCTTGATAACGAGGATTAACAAGGAAGGAGATCTGTGTAATATAATGCGTCGGGTAATTAGGTTCAAATTTGTAGCAAGTACCAGAAGATGGCAGTGAATGCAATCATTACAAAAATAAAAAAGAAAGTAATCTACAGTGAAGAGGAGCAGCCTGCAATGTGAACAAAGAACGTGGAAGGTGGATTTTACGTTAACATGTTGCTACGTAACGTGCACAGGAGGCAGCTGAGAGTTCTAATAAAACCCACTAGCTTGTTTGCCATTGCGAAAAAGTTTCGACACGAGGCCAAAGCACAGGCAGGCTATATTGTTGTGCTCCTGGGAGTGTAGAGTCAACTCACAGATGGCGACACAGTCTGCGAGATACTGGCGGGCTTAATTGCGCAATAATAGTGGAAGCAGAGTGCCCATATGTACAGTTTGTATGGACAAAAAAATTCAATGCTGTAATTGCTTGCATCTTCGCATTGTTCTTGAATATTTTGTACTTATTGTTTACGAGAGTAGTGTAAATTAAAATAAAGTTCTGTATTTCGATTCTTTTGAACCAAACATTGAAATTAAGAAAAGCAAGGCTAGCGGCAGTAGCGTACGCAGGATTTCATCAAGGGGGGTGTTATTTCGAAAACTTTCTACAAATTCACATTACCATTGTTTTTATACTTTAATTAATAATAATAATAATTAATAAATTAATATTTTTATAATTAATTAATTAATTAGTTTAATTACTACTAATAATTAATACTAATGCAGCTGCTATTTATGAAAGAAATAGAACAAAATTACATTTCTTTTGTTTCAAAATAATTGTCTAGTCAACGTTATTTGTATATGATAAGTGAGACATTTTAAGTGTGAAGAAAATCCATAAAAACAAGCAAATACATTAAATTTATTGAAATAATCGAAATATGAAACTCATTCAAGGAGCCGCGGTGGTCTAATCTGACAACCTCGTGGGATATCCGGGTTCGATTCCCGGAATTGGTTGGAATTTATCCAGCCTTGTCTCCGCACCCAGCCTCATAGCAATGGGTACCTGAGAGCAACCTTGGGGGATGAAGGCTGCCGGAGCATGGTGCTGATCACATCACCTGTAAAATAGTTCGAGATCGAGAATCTTTGGGGCCCACCATGCCACGGTGCTATATGCACGGGGGAATTTACATTACCTTTACCTATGGAACTCGCCCAGGATGATGATGAAGCGGGAGAATACATGTTGCTAAATTCCACTGAGTCTATGTTTTCGTTGAAAAGTAAGTTTATAGACATTCCAACACATTTATCACTTCTAGGTGATTCACAAAGCACATCTTCAACATTATTTAATGATGTGGATGTAGACTCAGCATCACTTGAGAGTTCACAAGGGGATGTGAAATCAGTACCGGGAAGAACGTTTGCAATAAGGACGAAGCAAGGAATTTTCACAATTCTCGCGAAAGTCACTGCGCGACTTTTTGCAAAAAAAATTGCAAAATTGAACTTTGCGGCCGCTTAGATTGTGTTTGGAATGTTGTGTTTTTCTTCATGCTGCATGGGAATAATAATTCAAATTACTATTATTATTATTATTATTATTACTGTCGCAGATCTTTGACTGTGATAAATTAGCCATTTTTATTTTTTTTCTACAGCATTTTCCATAATATTTCAAAAGCTCAAGGGGGGGGTTTAAACCCGGTAACCCCCCCTTGCGTACGCCACTGGCTAGCGGAATCTAAAAGTAGCGGGACAAAATGATACACAAGATGGAATTAGATTTCATATATTTTTGCATTTTCCTTCCAGACGGCCAAAAGCACCTTCCAGGGGGGCACAGAGGAGCAATTGCTCCCCCTCGATTTCAAATTATATGCAAATAAAAATACGTAAAATTTTCTTGCTCGCTTCGCTACCATTATCTGCCTTTTTTGCAGTCTCATCAAGTTCAGAGCCATAACTAGACGGCGGCAGGAGTCCGACGTGCGCACCGAACGATCTAAATTTAAAAAGAATGCCATGACGCCCCGTGAAATTATTGGCGCCCTATTAAATCAATATTGTTTTAAGTTTGCAAAAATTGGATATGAAAATTTTCTTGCTCGCTCTGCTCGCAATATGATTCTTTCTATAATGCATTGTAAATTACTAGAGAGAGAAGTAAGACCAAATGTGTACTTCAGACTGTTGTTGCTAAATAGTTTTGTTTTAAATGTATGAACAATCGTTTTGAGGAAAAGGAGTACACACATGTGAGAGACAATTTATATCCTTTTTGCTGTTGGTTTGTTATGAGGTGGATGAATTGATTATGTAATTTATTGTAACGTGTAGCAATGTCCACGTTACAAGAATATATAAACTTAATATTTTCTTTTTGTGTATCTATACTTCTGCATATTAATGGTTGATTACCTAGTAATGTGGAATACACCTCGTATATAAACTATACGCCCTGGTGTTAATATGTTTCAAGACTGTTTCTTTCTGCCAGCAAGCTGAACTGGAAGTTGTTATAGGTACCAACAATGCAGGAAAGCTATCGCTATGGTGTAAGAGCCAAGCAGACACGATCTTATGAAAACGTTGTCACAGGGAAAAAGACGAAATATTAGGCTGTCTTTCCCACTATATATCTGACGTGTCCCTTGGCGGACAGTAAATAAATTTATATCATAATAATCCCTGATTCTTCAGCTGCTAGACAGTATTTTCAGAATTTAGCTACATGGACGCAAAAGAAAGTTATGCCCGCGCAAAACAAAACCTGTAATTTTATTTTACTCAACATTTTTCAAGTTGTATAATTTTTTTTTGTTTGTTTGCTTATCGCGTGGCCGTTGCGGGGAGAGAGGGGAGTTGAAAGAAGCCATACTCCCTGGTCAAATTAAATACTGAGTATAACATTTAAAATTCCATTGTATATTTATTTAATCACAAAAGGGTAAAAGTGATAATTCATACATGTAACTAATTATGTTTCTCACTGATACCTTATTGATTTGTATTTTATTGTGAGGTAATATTTGTGTAGAAATAAAAGTTTGTAAATCCATCACGACACCGAGAAATCCGATATAAGCAGCGAAGCTCGGCGGCCCGTGGCCTTTTGTATTCGAACCTCTGATAAATGCGGAACTCGTATAACCGTCTTTTCTTTCAACGCTCGAACTTCTGCCTTTACATCCACAACGATCTTAGAAATTAGTTCATTCTGGGATTACCTTAGGACAGTTACTCAGCTGTTCTGGTCAGAAGGCGTATATTCTCTATGTTCTATGCTCCTGGTCAGGAGATACAATTGAGCGAGTTGATTGTCTTGAGATATGCCGGAATTCGAGATCGGTAACGTTTGTAACCCTGGTCAGGGTACACCTTTTCTTATTCTGTGGTCACGGAAGAATCTTCAGTTCTCTGGTCAGAGGCTGGAGAGAGAAAAGGAAGTTGGATACTTAACTGAATATCGACAGAACCTAGTGGGAAGAAGGATTGTCGACTGCTTGTATAGATCTTGGTCAAGATCTATAAGTAGATTGAGAACCTTTGACCCAGAATTACGACGGACCTTTCATCGAGAACTGAAGCAGCCGGATTAACCCGAACCGTGAGCCGAGGAGACTCAAGCCCCGAAGAGTTACTGAGTGTGCAGTCGAGGCTCAATAGACCCATCAACCAAGTAACGATCCAGGGGCGGATCTTACAGTATATAAATAATATACTTATATGTATTAAAGAAACATTGAATACGTGCGCAATTTTGTGTTAACATGCTGCATATGTATTTTCTTATTTTACGTCGCTCCATGTTGCATATGTGTAAAACATATGTTCTAAATTAAAGTTGTCATATGTACAAAAGGAATTATTCGTCATTTTGGCGTTCAAAAATACAGTTTGTGTGCTTTATTTCCATTATTAGCTAAAGTGAAATTGAACTTGTTGAAAAAATACCAAAAAAATCCAATAATAATAGTAATAATAATAATGTCATTATTATTATTATAGTGGCCGCGGTGGCTCAGTCGGTAACGCGTCTGACTACCATGCTAAAGGTCCCGGGTTCGATCCCCGGCCGTTCAAATCCAGGAACTTTTCTAACGATGGAAGCGGCCCCGGCGCCCACCCAGCGTTGAATAATATGGGTACCTGGGGGAAACCCTGGGGGGTTTCACCCCCACTCACGACCGGATCAAGAAAGTGTGGGGCGTTACCCCCACACCCCCTATACGCCTTCATGGGGTGGTGCTAAGCACAGGGGAACACTTTACCTTTTTTTACCTTTTTATTATTATTATTATTATTATTATTGGCACATTTATCCTCCTGGTACATGCCCCCCAGACAAAAATTCGTGGTTGCGCCTCTGTATAACACGTAATTTATGCACAAAACAAAGCCATCTCATGCATTTTATCATTAAGTCCATCACTTTTCACACAGTGCAACATATGCCACGTGTACGTGAAGATTCATGATACAAGTATCGGCTTTATATACAGGGTGTCTAGGCCAAAAATATCCCAGAATAACGAATTAAAGAGTGCAAGAACGACTCACTATAGATACTAAATCTAAAGCTCAGTTGATAGGAAATGTCTCCAAGATTAGTTTTGTCACACTTTCGAGGTGTCACGCGTGCGCAAAACTGTACAAGAATGGTGATCGTCTTAGTCGAGATGTGGATGCCACAGCGATAGTTCAGTCCGTGCTTTGGTTAACAGAATTTATATTAGCTACTCCTATTCAGCAGACTGCATGAAGCGATCAGAATGCGGATCCTCCCATATCCAAAGTCACGAGTATCGTTAAAGCAGTTGCTCTAATAACGACCCAGATGCAGAGAGCTCGAGTATTATTTCGACGTCTATCGAGCTACAAAAGGTACCCGCATTTAAATTCATTAACCTTCATAATAATTTGTTTACGTACCGTGTGTAACAAAATAATTTTTCAATTGTACATGTGTGTGTTTTTGGATACTTTGAGGCCGGACACCCGGTATATCAAAATTCTAAAATCCTATTGATACTTTTAACTGCCAATACACTTTACGCGCACTGCAGCCCTCCTCTCTGTAACTGGCACCATGAACCTATTTGAGAGGCGTTTCGAGTAGAAGCTCCAGTTGTGGTGCAGTCTGATATTAAATTTTTCGCACTGTGTGCGCGCTTACCAAAAAGTATCTTCTTTTTTGCATGTGCTCAAGGATGGAAAATCTTATCCGTATATAACAATTTCCAAACACAATTACCTAAGTTGCTGAAGAACCTGATTATGGTTGGGTAAATAAATGGCGGTTCCTTCTAGTTCCTGTGACGAAAGTGTAAAGAAGAGTAGAACAGAAACAGTGAATCAGCATGTATCTCAGTGTGACGAATGTTTGAGAGTTGTGGTGAGATCAGGCGACTAGGTGAAGTTAAGGTGCTAGTTTTAGGGTGGAATCGGGAAGTTAGGCTTATAGTCCGGATAGGCGCTGAACATGGCTACTTGAGTCTTCCACGTCGATTTTGTATATAACTGGGTTAGTGCGAACGAAAATTCTCTCCTATGCCTGGCCGCCGATTCCTCCACAAAGCCATCTACGAGAGGCATCCAAATCTTCATGAAGCTGTATGACGCAAATTGTGCGTTCATGTAGTCCTAAGTACAAGTCCGAAATTAATGGAAAGATCTCGTTACCAAATGGTTCTCACATGTGAAATGAACTTGGTTTCTTTAGCCTTGACAGAAATTCCATTGCTCTCTTTATGATCACTCATGCCCATTTTTCAGTTTCATTGATTGCTGAAACTAAAAAAAATTATCCAAAATGTTTTCATGTTTTAATCAGTCGGCGCCATGGTTACCACCTATTGATTACCTATATCCATCGATTTCCAGTTTCTACTTTCAGCATTTATGTTCCATGATATCCTATTTCTAAGTAAGGAGCGTGCACGCACTCATGTTTTATGAACATAGGTTCCAAAGATTCTCCGAACTTGTCCGGTTATTCCACTTAGCCCTTCAGATTCTTGGAATCTTGTGTATATTGAGAATTGATTTACGACTCAGGAAGTCCTGTGCATGTTACATATTTCACGCACGAGTTTCTCGGCTTCAAGAGGTCGACGGGGGGATTGCTAAATGATTTACAAACCACTTTCCACAGGTTCTTTAGACTTTCAACAACATTTACGCGGTGCCTTGCCTATTAAATAGCTCAAGGTCACGTTATATATCAGATAAATGATCAGAGAAGGGGAATTTTCACTTAGGACAAAAACACCCAGTTTACACAGCATGATGCATTGTTTCTACATAGAACATGGTCGAGTTAATGTACTGGAAAGACGTAATGCTGACAAAAAGTTTCAAGATATACCAGAAAGAACTGATAATAATAGGAAATAATAAAAGAGTAAACAGTGCGAAGAGCTTGTAAGAGTCGGCTCTACCCAAGGGAGAGAAAATAGCAGATCAGCACAGATGAAAAGGCTCAGGATACGAGGGGAGGCTGATAAGTATTGAGCCTTACCCAGAAAAATTGAGCTAGAAGGCTGAAATTTGCAGGGTGTACTGATCAATTCTTCTGTATGTAATGGTGCAAAAATGGTGCGACTTTCAATGATCTCAACTTCACTTTGTTTTTCAGGTCCAAACTGAAAATAGCAGCACCTCCAGAAAAGTTGGGGAAAGCTCTCCAAAGGCGTCATCCTGCTGCATTTAAATGCCTCGCCACACACTGGGGTTAAACAATGGCGACACTCACCTCCTGAGGGTTTCAAGTGTTGGGCCATCCACCCTATTCGCCTGACCTGGTGTTCCCCCATCTGAAAAAACACCTAAAGGGACAACGATTTTCATTTTGAATGATCAGGAGGCAACTAAAGCTGCAAATGAATGGTTACTTTTGAACCTGAAAAACAAAGGGAAGTTAATATCATAGAAAGTCGATTTTTTCATTATTACAAATAGAAGATTTGACCAGTACACCCTGCATATTTCAGCCTCTTAGCTCAATTTGTTCTGGATAAGGCTCAATACTTATCAGCCTCCCCTCGTAGTGCCAGATGAAAAGAGAGAAACTCATAACTAAGAACATAATTACAGGTCGAAACAGTGATCGAAGCGAACAACAGAAAGAAATGTATTTCTATTGAAAGACTAGAAGTGATCTTAATGATCGAAAATTGATTATTCAGAAGAGGTAAGCTCGAGGATGAGAAGAAGTGATGGAGGCAAAGCAACAGGAGATAAAGATTAAGAGTACAGAGACCAATGGGAAAAGCGGTTGGCGTAGGTTTAGCAAAGAAGAGGACGAGAGTACTTGAGAAGAAAGGGAAAATCAAAACAGTGATTACAGCAAGAGAAGAGGACTACAAATGACAAGTGTGTAACAACAGAATATCTCATGCTCTTAGGTACTGGAACAGATTTTAAGAAAACTTACAAGATAGTCTTGAGAGTGCTTGTCGGAGAATCGCCATGAAAGAAAAAGGATGTCGGCGGAAGACAGTCAACCAAAAGTGTTGATGAAATCGAAAATAGAGAACAGACGTAGAAAAGGTTTGGAGGGACAACGCTTAAGAAAAAGAAGAAACTATAAAATTTGTGATGTAATCAAGAATAGAAGTAACGATAAAGGGGAAGTCAAAATAATGGAATGGGAGCAGTATATATCAGAAAATGAAGTCAATACCTGGAGTTAGAACGTCCCCATAGGATCGTATGTGAAAACCGTAAACAAGGACCCAAAGATAAAAGCGATATAATGAAAAGACCTACTGTGATATTTCTTGTAAAAGCCTAAAAAGGAATAGGACAAGTTATGTTATGTGTTCTAAAGAGACATACGTAGAAGAACAAGTTTTGTTTTTCGTTTATATGCATACAGAAACAGGAACGAGAATGAATAGCACAAAATTTGTTCTTTGGTTGTAGAGGCATGCAAGAAAAACAACAATACTGCTGATGTTATAAAGGTATACAAAGAAAAATCAAGAATTCTACTCTGCTGTAAAGGGCTATAAGAAAAAGAACAAAATTTGTCCAGCGTTATAAAGGGGTAGAAGAAAAAGGATACGATTTGGCCAAATTTAAGGATATTATAGTCCAGTCAGGGCCAAATTAAGGTGGGTGATATTGATGCTTCAGCATTAGGCCCATTCCTGAAATAGGCCCAGATAAAAACAGACGAGAATTTTCCGAAAGCAGAACAGTTTTCTTTTCCTATATTAACCTGAAAATAAATCTTAGAATGAAATTTGGAGCCCCAATTTCGGACGCCTAGACACAGCGTTACTTATTACACAGTTACTATTATTCTTTGCGCTGTGACGTAAGTATAATGTCGTTGTGTTTATTGTTCACCGAAGATTTCAAGCATCAGGCTCAATTTAGTCTTAATCCGGCCCTGAGTCCAGTATGTTCTTACGAAGGATTTATGTGGGCAAATGCAAATCCACTCCGTCAATGAACACGATGAGAAACCAACCTTACACTACGCAGATGGTACAGATCTTCACAACTCCATCTAGAGGTCTTTGCGTCAATTATTCTTGCGCGAGAGAGAATTCCTACAACTTGCAGTCGTCCTGCGAGCCCATTGTCGTCAATTCTGGTTAGGATGACTCGGCTACATTCTTACTGCATCGGCTTTCGCGGTGAAGCCGAATTTACGGCTTCTAAACCTTCACTAACGAACATTCTCTCGCCATTTTGGAAATAATTAATTGTGGTAATTGTGACTTGCTGGCGACATTAATTTACGAGAACAGCAGGCTTCGCAATTCGACTAATGTGGAAGCCTACGAAATATATTTCCACCTACAGATGTCCTTTGAAATACCTTACACAGAATGGAAACGATTTTCATAGAAAGCCAGATGAAGCAGGTGTATTTAAAGAGGAGAGGATATTAAGTATGAAATCAAACAATTTAAAATAACAAACTAAATATCGTGTTCTAATGATTTAATAGAATGACTTTAACTCTATAATTATTCTCGTGATTTATTTTGAGGAGATAACCTTTAATTTCCGTGAGAATTTTTTTAATTTCCCAGATTGTACGAGGGACAGTCAAATTAAAACCTTAATTTGTTTTATCTAGTATGTTTCTGCATGTAGAGTTGCACAAGTTTGCTGCAATTTAGCACAGACCTATTTCTGATCCACATATATTTTCAAGTTCTGAGTGAGTGCCTGTATATCTCAGGAAGAATCATCTTTGGGATGCAGACGCAGTCACTTTTGATCCATTGCGAAAGTCTTTCCACCCATCTGCCTGCGAACTAAAGCCATTGCAGTACTTCTACCTCCATTCGTAAACTTGCTGGCTTCGTAATCATGCATAGAGATGTTGAATTTTCATTTGACAGAGAATTTCTGTAAGTTACAGGTTTCCAGAGGTCAAGAAACCAATGCTCTTTACTGGTGTAAGTGTGTGAAGGAGGCGCCATCTTTAAAAATGACGAAAATGGTGTTGTGAAGCTCACTTGAGGTCGTTTTGTAAATAACAGTTGATACCTGATGTAAATTTGACCTACACAGTCCGTCCAGTAGGAAAGGTGACTGATTTGTTTGCCACGGAACTACCAGTGCCATCTATGGAGAAGTATACGTAGCGACACATTTCTACTTTCTTCCGGCAAAGTTTCAAAGCACCGACGGTCGACGCATACGGATCTTGTGACTGACAGTACCTGCTGAACATCGGTCGGAAACTGAGCAATGTACCAACATTAAATTCGGTTTCAAATTGGGTAAAAGTGCAACAGATACATTTCAACTGATTCAAACTGTTTACGGTAGTGAGGCATTGAGCCGTAAGAACGTGTTAAAGTGGTATGCAAGATTTCGTGATGGTCCAGGGTCCAGGCTCTCCAAAACCGAAGAAAGTGCGCATGCAGAAGAGCCGAATCAAAAACCCTGCTCACGGTTTTCGTCGATTCCAAAGGCATCATCCACAAGGAATTCACTCCAGACGGTCACACTGTGAACGCTGAGTATTACGTGGGCATTTTGCATCGTCTATTGGCCAGGATTCGTCGAGTTCGGCCTGAATATCGGGAACAGGGCTCATGGTCTCTGTTGCACGACAGTGCACCCGTGCACAAGAGCAGGTTGGGACGCCAGTTTTTGGCCAAAATAGGGATAGTGGAGCTCAATCAACCCCCATATTCTCCAGATTTAGCTCCATGCGACTTCTGGCTATTTCCAAAACTGAAATTCGCGTTGAAAGGAAGGCGTTTCGACACCATTCCAGACATCCAAAAGGCTTCGACCGCAATTTTAGAGGCAATTCCGAAACAGGAGTACCAAGACTGCTTCACAAAGTTCTACAACCGCTTCAGTGCATGTATTGACTCACAAGGTGTCTTTGAATAAACGTTATCGTAAACTACCAGTCCACAACATCTTGTCTTTCATTTCTCATTAGTCACCTTTCCCACTGGACGGACTGTGTATATACAGTCAGTCATATATTTTTTATCGGATTTTAAATTTTTCATTTGACTCTCCCTTGTATTTGTCTTCGTCGATATTTCTGAAAATGCTTATAATTTCCGTTCATAATGCAATGGTAAACGCTATCAATTGCGTTCAAGAGGTAAGGGGAAGATGTCAACAGTTGAAACCACACAAACTATTTGGACCAGAATCGAACATCCTATACATAAGTTGACAAAAAACCATCTCTACCTCTAATTTTCGGGACGGATTTGTGACCCTAGGAGAGTTTCTAGGTTCAAATCTTGGTTAAAGCATGGACGTTTCCTTGTTTATTCCTTCATCTATTTCATCCCTTCATCTTTCATCTTCGTCGTAAAGATTAACCTAGACTGATAGAAAAAAGACAAAGGAAACTACAAGGAATATCTTTACCACACTTTTGTATTTCATCATTCTTGGATATATATCATTCACTTCTACTCTATCCCGCGAATCTGTGGAGCAAGGTCGCGCATAACGATCGAGAAAAGGAGGAAGCGAGTGGGCAGTATACAGTATAAGCAGTATACGCTGCTGCAAAAAGCTGGTAGCTGCAGTAGCATTTCTTTCAACAAGCAATCCCGTTCCCTATCGAGTTACTTCTTCCGCAGAGACTTGTTTTCGTTCGCTCGCTCCCGAGATTTCAAGGACAGAGTATAGACAGGTTTTGTTAATTCATAATATATTACGTACTATTCTATATGATTTCATGATACAATATGTTCTGCATTTTGCTGCTATACCTCTCATATCTCTACAACATTTTCCTCTTTTTCCTCGCTTCTCTCTCTTGCTTTGCATTATTTTATATATTTGCTTCAATGTATATTTTTTGCATCGTGTGCTCTCAGATCATGTCCTTTTCCATAACCAACTGTTTTTATTTCGTAGTTTTGTTTTTTGAAATTTTAAATATACGAGTATATAAAAAGTGCAGATTTCTCATTACGGCGTGAATTGAGTTTCTCACATCTGATTCTTACCTTTACAATTACGAGGTTTTTTCGATGGCATAGTTAACGTCGCCGCTTTGTAATCAAGGAGTCCCAGGTTCGATTTCCGATGCGAGCACATTGTACAGTGGTTGGGATCCCACTTTAAACCGTAGATTCAATCCCTATTAGCCTTTCTGTGCATAATAAAGTGGAGTTAAAGCTTAAAACACTTTTACGATTACGTTCTCTCTTATTAAACTAAATCAACGTTATAGTAACGATATTTAAGAAAGGTGGCGCCACGGGAGGGGCAGAGTGGGCTGTGGTCCACCTGTTCGCCCACCCTATCGAATGTGATAAGCAATTTCGTGATAAACATGAAATAAAAATATAAGTATGACGAGCAACCTTGGAAAACTTGAATCCAAGATCTCTGGTTTCGAAGCGCACAATAACCTCTGGGTTATGGAGGTCTGAATCTAAAATTTAACACATTACCAATAAAACATTGAATTTGCGTAATTTTTGCTCCTATAAGATGTGTGACACGCATCTTCTCGGGTTAATTACTATGTTACCCGGGATCGAACTTCTCTGATAGCTGTTACAGATCCTAACCTGGTCACTGGTGTAGGATTTTAATACCTTTCCTTAGTTTTTAGCAATGAAAAGGTATGGAACTTTCTTGCAACAAAAGTCGAGTTTATTAACATTAATGCACAATATACATTACTACTTAATCCTTGGCAATCTTGGATTTAGGTTAACTGATGCAGATTTTTATGACAAATCCGAAACGGGTAACCCTTTCAGGATTAGTCACGATTGCTTTTCGGAATCGCAAACAACTAGAGCTCAAGCAGCAGGTTTGAGAAACTAACCCAAGCAAATTGCAGCCTCCGAAGAGCGGGCAGTTCTCCATACAAGGTAAACTTGTGTGTTTCAGCAATCGGGTAAGATATACTACACGGTTATTTACAAGAAAACAAGGAAACTTGGTGGATATTTACAGGTTTCTATAGATTTACATAATTACGACATGCAAAATAGATGTTTACAATATTTACATAAAATAGTTAAAGTTGTAAATAACATACCTTTCTAATATATTTTTCAAAGCCAAAACCTTTTATACAATGATTAATTTTGTTATCTTAAAGAAATTTAAATTAGTTCTCGAACATTCTCAATCTTGTGCGAGTCATAGATAACGTATGCACACGCAGATGTTGCACTTTCTATTTTCAAATGGTAACATGAACAAATTCGACTGGGGCGACACATGTGGTTCACCCACATCAAAAGACCAGGCACTGACACTGATATTTAACTCGTAAATTTGCTCTAAACATCTTTAAAATTTATCTAGTTGTACATAAAAGAAACTTACGCAATACAAACATTATCTTCATAAACTATTTTGCTTAAATGGTTGTTTTTCCAGGAGCAATGAATTAAATTAGGGAATCCAATAAGGAAACAGGGAATGTTTCTTTTCGATATGGAGTCACGACCCTACTTACTCTGGAGCTTCCGAAAAAGGATTCCGCCCTCTCTTTGGAAAGAGCGCATTCGCTCTTTCCTTTCGTAGCTTAGAAAAGGAACGAGGGTCTCGGCCTGTTTGTCTTTCATCTAGGGCCATTGTTTTGGTTTCTTGATCACCGCAAGCAGGCTGTTGTTTTTTCGATACCGAGGGCTTTTGTGTCTCCCTTTGCCCAGGGGCAGTGTTCCTTCCTTGGGGGCCCAGGGGGAGGGATCTCTCATAGGACTTTCAGATTCATCACCCAGGGAGACCGCTTTAAAGGAGCTTCCAATGAAACGGCCCCGATATCCCTGGAGATCGATAGCCTGTCCTCAACAATGGATCTGGCAATAAGAAACCAAGAAACAATCATTCCAAAAGAGGTCTTCTGCTGTAATGTAAAGGAAAACGCACGACGGTGGTCAGTGGTGATGATCCTTGTTCAGTGATTCTGATGATATTTTTCCAAGAAGTGATTCAGTTACAACTACTCATTCTGAGAGAGTGATTCAGTAGCATCTGCCCATTCAGAAAGGGTGATTCACTGGTAACTATTAATTCTGATTCAATTATAACCTCTTATTTTGAATGAGTGATTCAGTAGCAATTGCCCATTCTGAAAAAGTGATTCACTAGCAACTATCCATTCTTTAAAAAAGTGGTTCACTGGAAACAATTCATTCTGAAAAAATGATTTAGTAGCACCTGCCCATTCTGAAAAAAGTGATTCAGTAGGAACTATCTATTCAGAAAAAGTGATTCAGTAGCAACTACGTATCTATTCAGAAAAAGTTATGCAGTAGCAAGTATCCATTCTTAAGAAGTGATTCGACTACTCACTTTAAAAAAGTGATTCAGTAGCACTTACCAATTCTGAAAAAGTGATTCAGTAGCAACTATCTATTCAGAAAAAGTGATTCAGCAGCAACTATCCATTATGAAAAGTGATTCAGTAGCAACTATCTATTCTGAAAAAGTGATTCAGTATCATCTGCGCATTATGAAAAAGTGATTCAGTAGAAACTATCTATTCTGATAAAGTGATTCAGAAGCAACTACCCACTCTAAAAAAAACTGATTTAGTTACAACTATCCCCACTCTGAGAAAGTGAACCCGATCACGAAAAGCGATTCAATCGCGACTATCCATTGCGAAAAGATAACTCAATTGGAGCTACTTATTATGAACAGTGACTCAGTTATAACTACCCGCTCTGAAAAAGACTCGTATACAACCACCCTGAATGACAAAATTGAACTACTCATTTTGGAAAGTCACACAAGGTTACCCGTTCTGAAAAGCGACTCATCGAGCCATTTCAGAAACCAGTGAACAGAGTACAAACAACTTAAGTCTACACCAATAACAGACATGAATACACGATCGCTAACATATAAGTGCATACATAACTTCAATATAACATGGGCTGGTACATCCTTGTTCACCTCGACTCTGTATCAAGCACTAAGCAAATGCATTTCGGTACATCCAGAACTTCACAGAGATGCAATCAACCCAGCCGCCTCTTCGTTGTTTGTTACGAGGCGAGGACTAGAGAGGGGATGCTTACTCGTTTGCAATTGAGATTCGTGAAGCACCTTCAATATTCAAACCCTGGCGATCAGCTACACCCCACTGAAGGCTTGTATGAATTTCAAATCCGGTCCCTTTGAAGCCAAGACGGCGGTTGCTGCTTGCCGCTTCATGGAAAACGAAACACTTGTAGATCTGCTTCTGCTACATTTGTTCTCGCCGTTGGAATATGTATTCTTACTAGTTGTATTCCACTTCATACGAGAGGAAACAACGAGTATTTCAGCCCACTCAGGCGCCTCGAAACGAACCCCACAGTTCTGCCCAGAAGAAAGTTTCCATTGTCTGCTTCTTAAGCTCAACGCTCACCGAGATGCGGAGTAAAGCGGCAACAGAACGCTACAGGCACGTTTCCCAGCGTCTCAGTGGGTATTAAGCTTTACAATATCCAATGGTGCAACGCTCACTACAGTGCACGTTGATTCGGCTTGTGGAATTTCCATGCCACAGGTTTGGAGGTTTCTATTCTCTGTCCTCCGCAAGATCGAAGCCAATACAAACAATTGTGTGTGGCTTTGGAGAATGCTATTGGTTGTTCGAATGGCAGATGTGCAGAAATCTTGCTCGTGGGAATATACACACTTTCTCGAGAATCTGTGGAAGAACGCCACGCTTAACGGTGGAGAAGGGGAGAAAGCGAGTGGGCGGAGCAAAGCAGTGCGCGCTGGTGCAAACGGCTTGTAGCTGCAGTCTCATTTTCCTCTTCATGCACTCACTTCACCTCTCGCGCTTTCATTGGTCGAGCCCTTTCTAGTCCTACTTGAGCAGAAGACTGGTTTTCGTTCACTTCTTCCAGATATTCGCGGGACAGTATGTGAAAAAGCCATACCACACAGCAAGCAAGTATTTCTCAGAAATCACGTGGTTTTGTTTCCGTTAACTTCGTTCTTGTTGTGAATGGAGAATAGAGCGGATTTTTTTCCGTTTGCGGCTTCTCCGAATTTGCTCTCGTGTCATTCCGGCTGCCTTCGTGCAATTCCGGCATTCGATTGCAGCGACTGCAATTACCAGCCTTCGCAGCAGCTTCGCTCTGCCCATTCGATTTTCCCCATTCTCTGGCGCTATGCGCGGCCTTGCTCCAGAGATAGTGGGGACAGAGTATAATGCCCAACACACGGCGGTTCGGCACGTTTTATGCCCTGAAAATAGCATGGAATGTCTCATAAAGCTTTTCAGAGAACCATGTTGAGCCTCAAGCTTTACGCGCTACGAAGTCAGATGCCACCGGTTCGTACCCTGAGTAAGGCATCATCCATTTCAGCGGTTCATCACTCTTCTTCCTAGTTGCGATCAACCCACGAGGTACAAGAGCGACATAAAGTAACCGGAAGAGAAAGAAGGGAAGCGACCATGAGGATCCTAAGCCCAACTAAACCATTGGAGAGGCATCAACTTATCTCTCTCATCTCCAGTTTTCTTCTCCAACAAGGAAAAGAGCTCAGGGAAAATTTCCTCGGTGTTGCGACATTTTCCGTCCTTCGTGTCAGTGTTAGAAATCATTGCGGAAATCCATTTGGCACAAGTTAAGTGGAAAGGCCCCTTAGTCCACGTTGGCAAGAATTGGCAAGGGATTCAAAATTAGCGGTCGCAAGTCGTAAAAATGTGACGAACCCTCCCCGCCCCTCTTGGCGTCTATTTTTAGTGCCCAGTTTTGGCGACTGAGCAGCCTCAATCTTTATGAACGTGACAGAAAATTCGTCGTGTCAACTTTCCCCTCCTCCTCTTTTCTTCTTGAGAGTTCGACCAATAAGAAGTTTACTTTTCTCTTTGGTCATCTGGCGTAAAAGCTTCGTCGTACTTTCTCTCTCCGTTAGGAAAGTGTTAGATAACGAGACGGTTCGATTCCAAAGACTGTGAATCCACATGTCTCTGGGAGATACAGATCACAAATTAAAAGAAAATATACATGATTGGATTCGGGTGGTAACTACATGAAAGAAACGGACCGGGAAGCTTTACGCTGGTAATTGAACAGTCCTGTCAACTTGCCAAATTTCATATTTGTAACTTGAATAGTTTCGAAAATATCGTAACTCGATTGTTCTATTATTTTTTTTTACTATGGTAGACAGACCCTATTGAAATAATTTATGACACGTTAAACTATACTCCACCCCAGCAGTGTGAGCAGCAACGCCGCGCATAACAGTAGAAAAGGGGGAGAAAGCGAATCAGTGGAGTGAAGCAGTGTGAGCTGCTGCAAACGGCTGGTAGCCGAAGCCGCGTTTCCCCTCCATGTAGTCCCTTTCCCTCTCAAGTCACAACTTGCGGAGAGGACTTGCTTTCGTTTGCTTGCTACACAGGCACCAGAGACATAGTAGGTATAGCATTCGCTAGGGTTTAGGAGGCTTTAGATCTTCATCTGATAATTCCCCAGCTAAAACACTGGCTTTTTTGCATAATAAAAGGAAAAATTAATGGAACGTCGTACTGCCAAAAACAGGGTCGGGCGAATCCACATGGTTTACGTTATTTATACCTATCTGATAAGGAAGTCTTGTGTGTTTTTATTTGCTACTTTCGAGATAATGACTGGTCAATTCAGGTGCTACCAGAAGGTATCAAAAAGTCTTGCCTGTTGAGGTATAATTTGTTTAATAATGGAAAGAGTGAAACAATGAACATACATATAGTTTGCCTGTAGTGTCCTCTACTCAGTTACCCTTCCACACAGTTGCCATCACGTTCAATGCATTTGTGCCAGCGTTTTATCCAGCCCTCAAAACCAGTTTCGAAAAATTCCACAGAACACTCCCTGCCCCACTCTTCAGAGCTGTTTTAACCTCCTGTAGGTCATCGAATATCATGGCACGAAGCACAGACTTAGCTCAGACTTTATGGTATCCCAAACTCTCAATAATTGCATGTGCTGACCAATAGGACATGTGCACTGCATCAGAAATTTCCTGGATGATGATGAGCGCATCATCCCTGTGGCGGTTGTCGTCGGTCAACGACGTTGATGGCCTGCCACTGCTTGTCATGTCCACACTTTCGGTTTCTACCACATTGAACTTAACTACTTAAGTCTGAGCTAAGTCTGTGCTTCGTGGTATGAGATTCGATGACCAACAGGAGGTTAAAACAGCTCTAAACGGTGGGGCAGGGAGTGTTCAGTGGAATTTTTCCAAACTGGTTTTGAGGGCTGGATAAAACGCTCGCTCATTGCATCGAACGTGATGGCAACTGCGTGGAAGGATAAGTCTGAGTAGAGGACACTACAGGCAAAGTATATGTATGTTCATTGTTTCAATCTTTCCATTATTAAACAAATTATACCTCAACAGGCAAAACCTTTTGATACCCCCTCGTATTTTGTTAATAAAATCAAATAATACGTTAACTTGACTACTATACTATTTGGTAGATGTATCAGCCAAACATCTTTATAGCTCTAGTACTAAGAAAGAGACAGTTGACAAGGATGATTAGTACCCTAAAACTATTCTCGTATTTTATCGCAACAACTAAAGTTATCCCAGTGCATTTTACCGTGCAATGAAAAGACATGGGGATGTGGAGGTAAGAGGCAGTCACATTCCCGATCTCGACCATACTGCAGATGGTGTGAGCAGCTCCGACCGTCCAAACACCCAGTATTAGCCAAATAGACGCTTTACACCTTGCCGACCGGACCACAACGAATGCTACTGGAATAAAGAGTAAAATAGCTGGTTCAAGATATTACAGTACTTGCTGTAAAGCAACACGAAACCTTTCCAGAAGTCCGTCCCCCCCCCAAAAAAAAAGCATCGCAAAATAAAGCCTTTCACCAATTGCTGTTCCTCCCGGCTACAAGCCGCGGAAAACATATCCCCTCCTCCGCATCCAATTAAGATAGACCATCACTGGAAAAACATGCCCCACGCATGGATCTGACGTCTTCGGACGGATGAGGAAAGGAGGGGGTACAAGTATTGTTATGCCCCTTTAAAAAGGGTGATCAATTTGGTAACACCATCAGACAGTTCACTGACGTCACATCGCCTCAACGTCCTAATTGGACAGAGGAAAATCGTGCTTTTTCCTACCCTTTGCCCTCGGTTGCTGGGCTTGCGGGAAGAGACGGTATGAAAAAAAAGGGAGAAATGAGAGAGACTGGAACAGCAATCATCTCGGAAGAGATGTTGGAGGCCCCTGGCACGGTGCCAAGCGTTGTGACCCTCAAAATATCGAAGATTCCCCAGTGATCTTCCTCGGACGAAGGCAAAAGAAGATAGTGTGAAATTTCCAACCAAAAAAAAAGTGCCCTCGAGATGCGAGAGTCAAGCTGAAGATGGTGGATGCATAAGAAACTGAATCTCCATAGAGGGAAATATCGGCCCTACCACGCCGTCTCAGAGATGAGAAAAGGATAGCCTTGTATTGCAACGCGCAGTCCTCTCCGCTCTTCCCCTTCTTGCAGTTCAGAACGAGTCCATTTCCGTGATACTGCCCTGATTTGCATGACTTAATACTTCATGACTTCTTTACTCTGATTACTCAATTATCTGGATTTGCACGACTTCGTTCAATCAGTTTCCGTGATTTACCTCGGCTCATGCAATCTTGATTGGGGGTGGAATAAAGAGAAAGCTGACCGCCCCTTTAAAAGCCAATTAACGTAAGAAAAAATGCATGACGTCTAAAATTGAATGATCATCCCTAAATATCTAAAATTGAGTAGAATATCTGGAATTGAGTGATCACCCTTAAATATCTGAAGTTAACACAAGTGACCGAATGAATGGGCGATCGTGTCCTTTGACGTCAAATTTATTATATAAAAAACTATCAACAAGCAACCAATTACCAGAAGAGTGAATGACATCGTGCACCGCTGCCAATGGTGACTAAAGTTAAAAGAGATCACCCTCGGAGACATCTGACAATTGGAAAACAATGAGTGTCAACAACAACAACAACAAAAAAGAGGGAGGGGAAAGATAGAAGTTTGTTAATCCGCTGCACATTGGGCCTCGGGCACATCTTTACAACCAGAAACTATTATACAACGTACAACATTCGGATTTCCACATCAACTTTCAAATATTCATTCCAAAAGTACTAGGTTCAATATCGTACGGTTGCTAAGCTCAAACTCGAGAAAAAAATAGAGTAGGTAAAGTTTGGCATTATTCGGAGTTCAGTAACTTTCAATGAATTAATATGGTACTGACGAGCAATATTTGCCTGATTTGTTAGAATTTTAGTTATCATCTTCGATTTTGTGTCCCATGCGGCATGATTCTCAGATTTTCAGGAAATTGATGTATTGAATTGCATTGATTTCACTGTCCCGTGTACCATGTTTCCCAGAGTTGTTAGAAATTAATTTAACCACATTCCCAGATCTTGGTGCACTGTGTTTCCCTGAATTGTTATGAATGAATATAACAGCATTCCCTAATCTTGGTTCCTCATGCATCATATTTCCCTGACTTGTAAGAAATCAATTTAACTAAATTCACTAATTTCAATGTCCCATGCGTCGTATTTCCCCGACTTCCAATAAATTAATTTCTCTGAACTTTACTGATTTGTGTGGCTCATGCAATATATTTCCTCGACTTGCAAGAAATTAATTTAGCCATCTGCACTTATTTCGGTGTTTGACTTGATCAGTTCACGCAAATAATCTTCTACGCAACAACTTCAAACGAACAGTATTCCACTGTCGTCAACCCATTTCTGTTGACTGAATAAACAAGACAGTGTTGTGGGAGCTATCAAAAGGTTTCCTTCCCAACCATTGCCATTCCAAGTGACTCGCGGGCAGTTTATTGAGCACGTAAAACCATGGACCCCGTCTAGGGGAGCTTGACTCCTCGGTCAATAAGATAATGCGAGATTAGTAAATAGTCTTGCGTCCCGTTTAATTAACTTATGAGGCGGTGGCTTTGTCCTGGCACTCCTGAGGTCGGCAGCGCTTTGTACTAACCCGATTAATTCCCCTAAACAATGGATGCCCCTTTGGAGGTGACAGGGAGATTAGTGGAGCGGTGAGATGGCAGGTGGTCGAAGGCTCGAGATGCAGGCAAGGTGGAACCCTCATGAAATCTTTAAATAGGTAACGGTGAGGCTGGCGAACCTGAACGGGAAAAAGGCTTTGCATGATTTTAATGGATACAGTTCTGACCTCCAGTTAATTGTAGTGTGATTTGGAGAGGTCGAACCACAATTAAAGCTTTTCGGAAGTCTATCTCCGTCGTGTAGCGACTAGCGTAGCGAACTAATGGCGACTTCAAAGTTTGTTCGAGGCATGAATGAATACCAGTGCGATTGAAAATTTCAAGATACAAAAGTGCTAGTGGTTTCAGAACATGCAAAATTTTGCTGATCTGTGGTCAATGATTTTAATCTGCACCGTCTCCTTAAAACTTCACTTTTTATACATATTTCTGCCAATTGGTTCTTTCTCAACAGTATTTGCTTCTTTCCAGCAGATAGGGGAAGTAACATCCGGGACAGCAGACGGTATCGTCCAAAACCCAAGCCACTAGCCGAACCTGACCGTTTTCAAACAGAACTGTGAACAATGCAGAAAAACGGACTTTAATATAAGGTAAAAAAAAAAACACAGCAACAATTCAAAACATTCAATATATTCCATATCCTTATTCATTTATGACGAATAATTAACGTAATTTTCAATGAAGAAAAATAAAGTGTCGGTGACTAAAAAAAAATAGAGACTATATTGTTGCTCGCAAAGTGATCTCGCACGTGTTTTGTTGTGTGTGCACTGGAAAGTACATTTCATGTAGTCTACATCAGTGGATCTCAAACTGTGGTACGCGTACTCCCAGAGGTACATGAACTACTTGAAGGGGGCACGCAATCAGCTCGGATACTGGTTTCTCATGCATGGTGTACCTAAAAATCAAGTATCAAAATAGACTAAATTTGGAGCCGTATTTCCGCTTGAAAGTTTCAAGTGCTCAACCAGACATCAAGAAACTGTCAGGCTACGCCGGCACATCCTCCCCACTACAAACTCTGAGGATTTACAATGAAAACTCCAAAATTGTGCTTCACAGTTTGTTTAAAAACTTATTTTCTATCACTCTGGAAAAAATATGTTAAAATTAAAGATTTGTAATATACTTCTAAGCACACACGTGTTTCGCATTTCTATTATTGTAACTAAACAATCAGAAATATTGTAAACGTAGGAACACCCAATAAAATAATAAACGTAGGATTCTCATGTTTATTTGTTTAACATCTTTCGACATACAGCCCGAATGCTCCAACAACCAGACAGCCAAAACAAAATCCCTAAAACTCACTATTCGGAGATAACCTATGGTGGAGGTGACGTTTAGTAGACGTTAGACGTTTAGTTACGACTAAAGGGTAAAATGAAAAAAAAAAAATTGAGAACCGCTGGTCTACATCATGTAAATCTAAAATACAAGTTTTATGAACTTCTGAAGTAAAAATTCCTGAAAGTTTGGCAAAATTGTCTGGCAACTTTCTTCATTAAGTTAGAAAATCTGCCAGCATTATACAGGGTTAGCCTAAAAGAAATAGACAGTTAAATCCGAAAGCATTTAGTGCTGTTGTATACTGAAAGTCTTCAATTTTACGACCTCCGCTTTTCGTTTGTCTTCGAGACGTCAGCATCACGTGAGCACCCTTGACGTAAGTGGAGCAGTATGGCCGCTAGCCAGGTGGAGAAGGCTTTCTGCGTGATTGAATTTGCAAAATAAAATTCTGTTACTGTCGTACAGCATCGTTTTAGAACACTGTGTGGCAAGCAACCACCCACAAGGCAGTCCATCTTCGATTGGAGCAAGGAGAAAAGTCCTGGGAGACCATGAACTGGACTATAGCATTGATATCTGTCGTGTTACAAAAGGGTCACACACAGAACACTTGTAACTCACCAATGTAAGTTTCAGGACGTACTCTTCAAACCATGTAAGTATTTCAGCCCTATTATTAAAACTCTTCTTTCTGTAAAACTTTTGAAAGTGTGTATTTCTTTTAGGCTAACCCGGTTTTTCTTCCATTTTTTGTGATTTTTGTACTAATGTTAAATAATATCACTTTGGCTGTTAAATAAATTCGAAATTCGTCATCAAAACTCACATTATCGCCCATTTAGTTGGGTTCACCACGAGCTGCCACTGATCCAGACGAAAACGATATTTAGACATTCACTTCGAATCCGAAATGTGAATGAGACTGGAGTTTCAATATGATTTTATTCTTCTTTGATTTTACCTGTGGGCAAGGCTTCTTCTGCAACTTTCTCTGATTGTTTATAATTTCCCTGACTTTGCGGACCAGCACCACGCTTGAATTGTGGTTAAAATTCAAGGAAACTGTATCCCTAAATTACTTACTCTCAAACCAGCGGAAATTTGGGGAAAAAAAACAGAGAGGGCACTTCAAAACTTAAATTGTGGGATCAAATTACAGCAAGACTTCTTGACGTCAACAATGGATTCCGAAAAGTAAAGGAAATGCAAATTAGTCCCCCCTTCGTAAATGAGACAAAGGATTAAATTTCAGGGAAAGAGGGTTGGGGGGTTGGCTTGTCGTTAGCATTTCCCGAAGAAGGAAAGTTAAACAAGACTTATTTCAGAATGCAAAGAGGGTTAAAAACAGGGGGGTGACTCGGGTTTCACCTGCCCATCAGCTAAAGCCAAGGGAAGCCCCGTAAAAGGAAAAATTTCGTACACGCGAAATGTTCTCTTTTTTTCTCTTTCTTTTTAAAGCGAGATTATCCCAAGATGTCTGCCCGCTTCCTCCGGCCGTATCTACTTCATCTGTTCGCATCTGTTGCTCCCTCTGCAGGGCAAAGGGAGGGAGAAAAATACACAGTTTGTGTTACGGAAGCGGCACAGCATCCGAAAGGAGCAGGAGATGGCAGAAGAAGATGAGCGTCTGGTTCGGGAAAGGAGGGGGCAGCACCTGTCATCCCCTTTGGAACCTCCCCCCATTTCCTCCCGTCCCACAAGCGGGATTCTCATTAACCGGGAAGCCCTATTTATAGAGGAGTCCCCTTCCTCCCCCGCCCCCGAAAACCATTCAGGCGCCGTCTGCCCTCAACCGCAACAAACGAAGCCTCTTCCTAAGTGTCAATGTTGCCATCCTTCACGCATATTGTTTTTGCGACGTGGTTTTCCCCCCTCTCTCCGCGCAACCGCTGAAATCAATAAAGCTGACTTTTCCCTGACTTTTAACTCTGATTAATTATCCTGATTTTTACTCTCCAATACTATTCCTGGAAGTTTCAGCCTGACCGTGTGCACTAGAGCAGTAAGTATATGAAACCACTTTCGCTCGCACGCTCTATCAACCCACAATCATCTGTTTCATTTTCATGTATCACTGTATTCGTAAAATAGACTAAACTACATTTTAACATGGAGATAATGGCTATGTTTGCTTAAGTTTAAATTTCACTGCGACTTTCTCCTCACGATCCATATTTGAGGGTCTACTACCACAGACAAATTACGGTTACACGTGTTCTACTGGGCTTCGAGCGTATACCGCTCGTTTTGCCTGTTCGAGCGTTATCCACTCAAGCAAAGAAGCTCTCAATTCCGTACGCAATCTAGCGTCGTCCATGCGAACGATTTGGCGCTCGAGCGAAATAGTCTTCCTCAAGCACTCTAGTATGCACGTCTCACTAGTAATGCTTTAGTAAGTTAGATTGTAATGTATAGGAATATTGCGCCTAAATAAAAATTATTTTGGTAGCTGATATTTTGCGTGTGTGTGTGCATTGTTTAATCTGACAAAAACTGTGTTTTAGTTTGTTTTGAGAAGTATTTTGCATGGATATTCGAGATGAAACCGAGACGATATCCAGACACTCCTTCCGAGACTGAGATACAAACGAGACGAGTTTCGATATCGCGACGATGTCGAGAACGACACAAGCTTCCTCGTCCACGTGAAGAGACTAGACTTGTCGATATCATCCAACTGAACCAAGATGATGCTTTGAAGATGATGTCCCCAGCCCCAACAGCTAGCGTTGGGCCTGTATAAATCCGTACTGCCTAGGAATAAAAATGGAATGACCCAACACGAGAAGCAAACCTCGGTTTCGTTGCAGTGAAGGTCCAGAAAAAATATTTGAAGCGAGGAAAAAAAGCGGAATGATAAAAGAAAAATCTCGCCAAATACTTCCGGCAAGAGGATAGGCACGAAAAGATAAAAGAAAAAAAGGGATGCTGCGTGCTGGACTCTAAATCCGATCACATCCTCTCCACCGAACAGCTGGCTCTCTAAAAAAAATGATTCTCATGAGTTTGCCTTGGCCATCCGGGGGAAGGGGCGTGATTTTGCTTCGTTTTAGGGGCTTTGCAGGGCTGTACAAACGGGAAGATATGCGAATTAGGGGTGTATATCGCACGAGAGAAGTGATAAATCGCAAGTGATCAGGTTGTAAGCTGGAATTTTCTACTTTTTTTTTTTTATCTACGACTTCCACCTTCAGTGTTGCTTGCGGAGGAAAGATTTCGGTAGATTTGCATAATACTTCAGCATATTCTATCCGTGGTAAATGTTTTAACTTCTCGTCCTCACTGAATGAGAATTAATTAGTGGAGCTGCTTTTTGTGTATCTATACTACTACTGTATAATTATATTCATATCGTTTTTGCAAGTTTAATGCAACACGATTGAAAAAGTTTAAATAATAGTTTTGAGAAGCTCTGTTCTCTTGTAATGATTTCAAAGCTCATATTTTACTTCGTCTTATAAATTAGTAAATTATGTTTCTTTATCAGTGTAAAATATCTAAGTCTAGGGGAATTTTTAATACACAAATATAATTTTTACCGTCTTGTTTGTAAAATAAATCATGTATTTTCGAATAAGTAAATAATAATTGTCATCGGTATCTTTATAAACAATCGACATTAGAATCGATAAAAAGCAATCGGCATCAGGATCAGTAGAAAGCAATCGGCATCAGGATCAGTAAAAAGCAATCGGCATCAGGATCAGTAAAAAGGAATCGGCATCAGGATCAGTAAAAGCAATCGGCATCAGGATCAGTAAAAGCAATCGGCATCAGAATCAGTAAAAAGCAATCGGTTTCAGGATCGATAAAAAGCAATCGGCATCAGGATCTGTAAAAAGCAATCGGCATCAGGATCTGTAGAAAGCAATCGGCATCAGGATCGATAAAAAGCAATCGGCATCAGGATCGATAAAAAGAAATCGGCATCAGGATCGATAAAAAGAAATCGGCATCAGGATCTGTAAAAAGCAATCGGCATCAGGATCGATAAAAAGCAATCGGCATCAGGATCGATAAAAAGCAATCGGCATCAGGATCTGTAGAAAGCAATCGGCATCAGGATCTGTAGAAAGCAATCGGCATCAGGATCTGTAGAAAGAAATCGGCATCAGTATCGGTAAAAAGTGAATCGGAATCTGTATAAAGTAACCAGCATCGGAATCGGTAAAATGTCATCTACCTTATAATCAGTAAAAGTAATCGTCCCTAGAATAAAAACTAAATGACGTCAGAATCAGGCGAACCCATAGTAATTTGCAAATTTCCTGCTTCGTCACCTCACTACTTGAAATAAAGAAACTGGAGCGGAGAGGGGGGGAAATGATGACTGGTAGATGGAAGAGAGAGAGAGAAAGAGGGGAGGGTGGGGAGATTGAAAAATATACCTTCAGGACGACGGGTGGTCTGCACGACCCACAAGGGAGCAATAAAGCAGGCAGTAAAACGTGGCTGTGGAGGAAGAGGTGCATATTGATTCCTCGTTCGTCGATCAATCGCGGCCGGAATAAAACATCTGTATGGATCATAAATACGTCCTTCACAATGCCATGAGTACATACTCTTTTTTTCTCTTTTATTCTCCATCCCCCAACCCCTTTTTTACGCTGTCCGGAACAGAAAAAAAAACTGGATCGTGTTTATAGTCAAGAGGACCTGGATTGTGGCGAACAACAAAAACAACACGCGGCATTGAAATGAAAACTCGGTAAAGACAATAAAATGCAAGTATGAAACGTGACTCCCAGCGGGGAGGAGGGGGGCTGACGCAACAAGCGCCGACGACATGAAAACCAAAACAAAAATGAAGAACAGGAAACCAATTAAAGCTGGACATCAAACGGTCCCGGATGACGGTCTGTGCTAAACAAAACAATTAATTTTAAAGATCGAGTGTTCGAATCCTCAGGTTAAAGGTATTGACGCGCGCAAAAAAAGTAAATGGATATTTAAAATACGTTCGTTTGTATGGGTACGATGCGAAGAAGAGACGAGATATGGTGCAGCCTCGTAAATGAGGAAGCTTGTTTCGTTCACGTCGCCATCTAGAATGAATAGAGTATTAGTAGACTTCCTCCCCTCCTCTCGCGCTCTCTCTCTCTCTCTCTTTCTTCTTCCCTCTCGGAAGAAAGAAAGACGAGTGAGACTGAGAGAGAGGGAGGAGTATGCTGCTAACAACCTTTCTCCCCAGAGAAAAGAAGGAACAAGGAAAGAGAAGAGGATGGGGAGAGAGAGGAGAGAGAGACAGAGAGAGAGAGAGAGAGAGAGAGAGAGAAAGGCAAAGACTATCTCTTCCTTTCTTCTCTCGAAAGATTTATTGTTTAAAGTCCACGTTATGCACAGATAGGCTAATCGGGACTGGACCTAAAGTTTAGAGTGGAATCCGAGCCACTGTGCCTAGTGTTGCCCACGGGACGAGACGGGACAGGCTTTCAAAAATTCGAGACGAGACGAGATTGACCATGTGTCATGAGACAAACGAATATTTTCGAGACGAGAAAGCATTTCCACGAGACTCCACGAGACGAGACAGGCCAAAGTCCTGTCCCGTGGGCAACACTAACTGTGCCATGTGCCTCCACCGCGTATCGAACCCGGGACCCCTTGATTACAAGGCGGCGACGTTTCCAGTACGCCATCAGGAAGGCCTTCTCTTGAAAGAAAGATAGGAGAGTTAAGAGAGAGAAAGAAGAGAGAGAGAGAGAGAGAGAGAGAGAGAGCAGGCGACAGAGGGTGAAAGAGAGAGGAAGATATATACATACTATCTTTTTCTTTGTCTCTTTCAGTTACTCTTTCTCTCCCTCTTTATCTCTCGGAAGAGAAACAGAGAGAATAAGAAATAAAAGGAAAGAGAAAGTAAGAGAAACAGAAGGAAAGAGAAAGGGAGAAAGACTCTCTCTTTCTCTCTCTCTCCCTCTCGCTCTTTCTTCAGAGAGAGAAAGAAATAAAGAGGAGGGAGAGAGAAAGTGAGAGAGGAAGCAAAGACACACATACACACTTTCTCAAACAGAAACAAAACATTACATCTAGGAGAATTTATACAGCGGCGGTACATAAGTATTAAAACATAAAAAAATGGGCAGATAGGAAAGGTTGGAAAACAGAAATGCAAGTCGAGACTATGGGGAAAAAAAGAAAAAGAGAATAAATGGAGGAAAAAAGACTGTTGCAATCAGAGAAACAAAATAAAACAACACATGTGGAAGTGGAACGGAGGAAGGTACGTACAAACAGCACAAAGGCTAGAGCTTGTTTGATTTTCTGTAAATAAATAAATATGTTCAGTTTTACGACCAGGACCAACTGCGGGCCGACACGTTTCTCTACTCACGGGGCTTTCCAAAATCTTTAAATTTTACAGTTTCCGATCGATAGGTTGCACCGCTCCTCTATTATCCACGAGATAAGTCTCGCGCTCACAGATTTCTCACGGTGTCTGGTGACGAGGAGAGAAGTGCGATTGCAGAAATTGGACGCTGTTTTGCAAATAATCCTAAAGAAATTCCAGGCGCCGCCGCTGCAATCCCAGTGGAAGAGCGCAACAGATGGGGCAGCTGAGCATAAGGAAGAGTTTAATCTGCGAGGAAAGGACATCTCCCGTCTTGAAAGATGCCTCGGGGATTTTTCAAGAAAACACTTGTCAGAGCTTTCAGAGTGGAAGAGATAGGGCATGGGCGATGACTGGAGAGAAAGAGAAACAGGGAGAGAAATCATGAGAGAAAGATATAGAAGAGACAAGAAAGGGAAGAGAGAGAGAGAGAAATATCAAAAGAGAAAGATAAGAAGAGAATGACAGACAGAGAGAAATCGTTAGACAGAAAGAGAGAGAAAGGATAGAAAAATATCAAGGGAGAGGAATCAAGAGAGAGAAAGATATAGAAGAGACAAGAAAGAGAAGAGAGAGAGAGAGAGAAATATCAAAAGAAAGATAAGAAGAGAATGACACACAGAGAGAAATCGTTAGACAGAAAGAGAGAGAAAGGATAGAAAAATACCAAGGGAGAGGAATCAAGAGAGAGAAATATATAGAAGAGACAAGAAAGGGAAGAGAGAGAGAGAAATATCAAAAGAGAACGATAAGAAGAGAATGACACACAGAGAGAAATCGTTAGACAGAATGAGAGAGAAAGGATAGAAAAATATCAAGGGAGAGGAATCAAGAGAGAGAAAGATATAGAAGAGACAAGAAAGAGAAGAGAGAGAGAGAGAAATATCAAAAGAGAAAGATAAGAAGAGAATGACACACAGAGAGAAATCGTTAGACAGAAAGAGAGAGAAAGGATAGAAAAATATCAAGGGAGAGGAATCAAGAGAGAGAAAGATATAGAAGAGACAAGAAAGGGAAGAGAGAGAGAGAGAAATATCAAAAGAGAAAGATAAGAAGAGAATGACACACAGAGAGAAATCGTTAGACAGAAAGAGAGAGAAAGGATAGAAAAATATCAAGGGAGAGGAATCAAGAGAGAGAAAGATATAGAAGAGACAAGAAAGGGAAGAGAGAGAAGTATCAAAAGAGAAAGATAAGAAGATAATGACAGACAGAGAGAAATCGTTAGACAGAAAGAGAGAGAAAGGATAGAAAAATTTCAAGGGAGAGGAATCAAAAGAGAGAAAGATATAGAAGAGACAAGAAAGGGAAGAGAGAGAGAGAGAGAGAAATATCAAAAGAGAAAGATAAGAAGAGAATGACATACAGAGAGAAATCGTTAGACAGAAAGAGAGAGAAAGGATAGAAAAATATCAAGGGAGAGAAAGGTATGGAAGAGAAATGGAAAGAAAGAGAGAGAAAGTGGTAGACACGAGTAGAGAGAAAGAGAAGTGACAGAAATCTCAAGAGAGAAAGATATAGAAGAGAAAGAGATAAGAGGGAGAGGAAGTGGTGCACACAAAGAGAGACAAATGAGAAAGAGAAAGTGGTAGAGGCAAGGGAGAAAGTAAGTGTGAGAAAGAAAAATGGAGAGAGAGAGAAAGAAATATCGATAGAGACGTGGCAAAAGTACTTTGTGGCCCAGAGGCGAGACTACGATCTCATGAATGAGGAACCTTGTTTCGTTCTGGGTCTCATTTCGATATTTAAAACTGTCTCGATCTAAAAATAAAAATAAAAATTAAAAAAGTCGAAAATTCGTCTTGAAACAATGGCATAGAGACGAAACGAAACTTGGCAGTCTCGTGCCTGGACGGTCTGCACTGCGGTCTCGTATCTACTTGTAAACACCTGTCTCATTCTCGTTATCGTGTTGGCAAGCCTTTTATATCATAAAGATCAGAAAGATAGAGACGGGAAAAAAAGAGAGGCGAGAAAGAAAATAGAAATAAGAAAGAGCGAGCTACTAAAATTAGTTAGAAATGCAGATGAAACAAAGCCGTAAGACTGAGTGTAGAGGGGGGAAAGGGATAACAAAAAGTGAATCGAAGAGTAGAGATTAGTTGGAATAAAGACAATAGAAAAATGAACAAATATAAAAATGTCTCTTATGCAAGCCATGATATACTTACTACATGGTTCATGAAATATATAATACCGGTCTATTCATTCGCAGTGGCGCGTAAAGAGGTTCAATTAAGGTACGTCACACCTTCCCCTTCTGACCTAAATTTTCGTAAACAAGAACGGTGGATTATTGGTTTGATGTTTGTTATTTAGCGTCGCTTTTCTGCCTCTTTTACCTAATCGCAACGATGAACGACGGTTCCGTAAAAAACTGGTATAATATTGCACCGACTAATATAAATAAAAGCCATATCCCCCTTAAGGCCATAGCCTTGTCACACAAATTCCTAAATACGTCACCGTTCGCTTCCCCGATGGCGTAATGGTAACGCTGTCCTCTTTCAAGCAAAAGGTTCCAGGTTCGATACCAGATGGGAGGCACAGTGGTTCAGATCACACTTTAAACTCTGGGTACAATCCCGATTAAGCTGTGTTAGAACAAGTGAAGTTCAAACAAACTCCGAGTTTTGATGTGGAGGGGAGGTAATTTACAATCAGTGGCGGCGATTAGGGGGGCGAGGGGGGCAGTTGTCTCTCACAATTTGCTATTTTTCCCCGCACTATGCTAAACCTTATGTATAAAGGGAAAGTAAATTGTCCTTGCCCCCCCCCCCCAGTTTTGGAACCCAATCGCCGCCACTGTTCACAATACATCTATGGACCATACAAAGTCTTCTGTATCTCTTTCAACCACTCATGTACATACATAGTATCCTTCCCAGATCTCTTTATATATAGAGAGAGACACACCTGGAAAGAGGCAAAACTTAGTTCCTTATCTTCAGTTTTGAATTCCAGCACAGATTCCCGGAGCCATGCTTGCGTGACAATTACCGGAAATTCCGGTTTGCTACATCTCTGGAACTTCCAGCCATTCGGCGCAGAGAGCAGCACCTGCAATTTTCCAGTCAGCGAAACTCCACACCTTACTCTGGAAAATGGTAGTTCTCGATTCAAATAACAGGTGTCAGTTGGGCCTGATGACCCTCTGTAGAGAACACGATGTTTCCTCAGGAGAATTCTACAGGAGATTGGCTTTCCAAGAGGTGGAGCGAACACGGGAGAGAAAGAAAAGGGGTTGACCTCAGATCCCTGGACAGAAAGATACTGGAGTTTCGAAAACAGGATCTGTGGCAAGAAGGAAATGAAGAGGAATATGAAAGTGTGGGGGAGGGAGTGCACTGCTGGTATATTCATCTCGGAACTTCGGGGGTGGGAAAATGAGCCGGTTACAGGAAACGTGATAAGCTTAAATTGAGTTTCGCTTTTGTATTGCCTGAATAATGTTCGCGGTTCTGGTTCCATCGGGCTTTAATACTGAAACAATGTTCTGCCGCGGAGAGGAGTTCGATTTTTTGTTAGGGAAAATCGGTGAAAATTCAAATCGGAATTAAAGGTGGCTTGGGGAATATCATCTCCTGTCTTTTATCGCGGCTTAATTAGAATTTGTGCCTTAGAGAATATTTCCCTGACTTTTCCGTTCGCCATTGGGAGTGCCTTGGGATTGGAACATTTATGTTATTTTTTTCACGACTCAATCGAAAGTTACTCAATTAGGAATGCCTTGGATAACAATTCTCTGACATTTTCCCAATGTGTTTTAGGATTTAAGAGTGCCTTTGAAGATGTGCTCATGCATTTCTACAGATTAATCAGAATTAGGAGTACCTTTGAGAAAATTTCCCTGACTTTTCCCGTGGTTCGATCGGAATTAGGAATGTCTCAGAGAATATTTCCCTGGCTTTTCCCGCAACTTAATCGGAATCAGGAATGATTTGAGGAACATTTCTATGGTTTTTCCCGTGACTCAATCGGAATGAGGAATGCCTCAGAGATTATTTCCCTGTCTTTTCCCGCCACTTAATCGGGATCAGGAATGATTTGAAGAACGTTTCCCTGACTTTTCCCGTGGTTTAATTGGAATTGCCTTGGAGAAGATTTCCCTGGCTTTGTTCGCGCGTTAGTCGTGCCTTACTGACTTTTTCCCACAGTTTGTCTCATTTCCCTGATAATGATTCCCTGAATATTATTTCCCGCCATACGGAATCCTCGTCACTCACTGCCACTTGCTAACTATAGCATTTTATCGAAAGGAGAGAAAAATTCTAAAACATCTGCCCTGGCGTGGGTCGTCATAAAGCAGGCTTTAACGTTGATCGCATCAGCTGTGTGGCTGAGACTGGGAACGTGTAGAGTTATTCATCCACACGGCCTACTCATGGCGTTTTGGAATATTTTGTCCTTTCGATAACACATCCCTTCCCACAACAGTTTCCTAAAGGGTCACAGTACAGGGAGATGTAAAGGTACAAGAAATATCGCCCCTTTCTTGCAAAATAAGCAGAAGGGGAAACGCACAAGGACCGAGAAAGAAATGCAAACAGCGGGAGGAGAGAAAATGCTGCTTTCGCAGATGGAACATAGCAGCTGAAATACGGAGCAGAAACATCAAAAATAACTGCCACACTGTATTCATTGTTATTTCTTTTCTGATTTATTCCCCCGGGGTTATTTAGAAGCGGCGCACCGAACGCCCTCCAGCGGGGAATCCTAAAAAATGTCGCGAGGAATGTCCAATTTCTGCTAGAAACGTCGAAATGATTCGCGGCGGTGGTTTAGATTTATCGTGGTCGCCGAGCCGAAAAGATTCATTGCTTTTGTGGCCGAGTCTTGGGTCTAGCGGGGGCTCCAGGGTTTGGCCCCCCGGAGGCTAGGGGGGAGGCCGAGAAGGGTCCGTTGCTGGTACACGTGCGAAGTAATCCCCAACATGGTAAAACCCTTAGAATAAATGGGTATGTAGGGAGAGGTCTTTGGGCGGGGTGTGTGATTATTCTGCTGGTTGTATAGATCGATAACTACCTTGTATGAACCTGTTTGGAGTTTACCTACAAAGTTCAATGTTTTCGATATTTCGTAACTTAACACTATTCTGAAGGTAGTAGTCTGAACCGTTTAGAGAGCAAGAAATTCGAGATAACGGTGGCGATGGAAATCGACGCTCTGGCTATGCGTGAACCAATGAAAAAGCAGTCTTCGAATTCAGAAAAAAATCATATGTAGATATCTGGTATTTGCAAGAAAAAGCAAGGGTAAATTCCCCTCCCTATACCCTGTCCCAACTATCTCTGGAGCAAGGCCGTGCATAGCGTCACAGAAGGGGAGGAAATCGAGTGGGCAGAGCGAAGCAGTACACGCTGCTGGAAAGGCTGATAACTGCAGTCGCTTCCCCCTCCGTTCCTTCTTACGTGTTCATTGGTTGAACCGTCTCACGTCACTTGCGCAGACTTGTTTTCGTTCTTCTGCTCCAGAGATAACTGGGACAGGGTGTAGTTGCAAATTTAGAGGGACGCTATGTAAAATCATTCCGCTTCGATAGAAGTGTCCTCACAGAGGCACCTACAAAAAAATACCAACACAATGTACTGTTTAAGGTATATTTGTTAAAAGTTGAAGTCCATTTTCATATTAAAGTATACAATTTGAATAAGCATAACTTACACATCGATAAAATCTGAAGTTGGAAAGTGGCAGTTGGCATACAGATGAAGGAGACAAGATAAAACCCAACACCACAGACGATTATACCCCAACAGGCCAGTACTTTGAACCTTAGTACCCTCCTGTACCTTAATAACCCAGCTGACGGCGATATGGCAACGTTCCTTAGTTCCATGCATCCCGGAGTTCTGTCGTAATGTTCATATTTATCCACGTCGGTAGCATCCGTTCTCGCAGTCAGCTACAGCTACCTACAGACTACAGAAGACATACTGTTTAGCAGTATTGTGAAGCACTTTCGAAAATGACTTCGTCGTACTGGTGTCGAAAGAAAAGAAGAACTCCTTTACGGATAAGATTCTGAAATCCAGGTTTCGTTCAGAAAAACCTGGTAATCATAGTTCACACCTCGGGAAAGAGACGTAAAATAAGAAAAATACACAAATATAAAAAGATGGTTACATGGACAGTGATTGATTCATTACAGTAATTACTCGTCTCCTCTTGGGGCCACCACCCCTTCGTCCCCTCCATGACTCCTACGGTTCCCATGTACAACATGTGCACAATCTACAATTAAAGAACTGCCTACCAGTTCCAACACATGTGCGTGTAAACCCTTAGCAACGGAAGTTGGCCTGGAATTATGCCAGCTAGAGTCTCCCCTCCAGGTAGCATACGTGAGACGATCTCACGCCCACATACTTTTATTTTTTTGTCGGGCCTTTCGTTTTATTGCATTCTGCGGATAGCTAGCATGCTCTATTACGAAGTACACTTTCCTAAATCACATATATTGGGCATTAAAATACCTCGAGGGGAGGACGGCTGCTATCAGGGGCCGGGGGGCAACAACGCTGTTAAGCTCCCTGTTCCAAAATTCAACGCTTGTCGCGTTAGATGCCTACCAAGCTCAGATGCTATCAAAATGTCAGCTCCAAGGGCATTGCTCACTGTTCTGGAAGGGCTCCAGAAAGTTGAAGAACAAAACAAACTTTGAGTGCAAGGTGCTTTACTTTTCTACTTTTGTGCACGTAGGCGACTATTAGCACGGTTTCGCCAGCAGCGTTATACTCTTTCTCTCTCTATCTCCACCTCCTCTCCACTTTACTCTCTCATCTCGCAATGTGTCCATGTGTCCTTCCTAGAATAAATGCCTTCACCATTAAAAGCTCTGCTCTCACAATGTGCCCTTCTTAAAAGCCATATTCTCTTCATTAAACGCTCTGCTCTCACAATGTACCCTATATACCCTACCTAGAATCAGTATGCTGTCCACCAAATGCTCTACTTTCACAATGTGCCATGTACCCTTCCTAGAATCAGTATTCTCTCGACTAGACGCTCTACTTTCACAATGTGCCAAGTACCCTTCCTAGAATCAGCATTATTGTGTCCACTAAACGCTCTAGTTTCACAATGTGCCAAGTACCCTTCCTAGAATCAGTATTCCCTCCACTAAACACTCTACTTTCACAATTGTGACATGTACCCTTCCTAGAATCAGTATTCCCTCCACTAAACGCTATACTTTCACAATGTGACATGTACCCTTCCTAGAATCAGTATTCTGTCCACCAAACGCTGTACCATCACAATGTGCCATGTACCCTTCCTAGAATCAGTATTCTGTCCACCAAACGCTGTACTTTCACAACGTGCCATGTACCCTTCCTAGAATCAGTATTCCCTCCACTAAACGCTCTACTTTCACAATGTGACATGTACCCTTCCTAGAATCAGTATTCTCTCCACTAAACGCTCAACTTTCACAATGTGTCATGTACCCTTCCTAGAATCAGTATTCTGTCCACCTAACGCCGTACTTTCACAATGTGCCATGTACCCTTCCTACAATCAGTATTCCCTCCACTAAACGTCCTGCCCTAACAATGTACCCTTTCTAGAGCCAGTACTCTCTCAAACGTTCTGCTCCATAACGTGCGCATGTGGCTCCTAGAGTCAATATAGTATCCATTGAACTTATCTGGTCTCGCAATGTGCCATCTGCTCTTCCTAGAATCAATACCCTCATTATTAAACGCTCTTCTCTCATAATTCCTAGAATCAATGGTTTCTCAATCCCATCACTTTAGGTGATATTTTGTCTCCCGCACACACGTTACATCCTTCCATCTGTATTTAGTACTCAGCAAGATAAAAATTAGTTTTGACATGTAAAGTGCTTGGAGAACATTAAATAAATCATTTCATTTGATAAACACTCAGATAAACAACTCACGACCATGGTATTGTACTATTAACTGGCAAACTCTTATCTGAAGGAAAGTTTACGCGGTGTAAATATGCGGATACGGAAAGCACATGAAGCTAAATTCCGTAGGGGAAAATCCCATACTAATGAGCAGCATTCTGAACGCGTTCGCAAAGAGAAATATGAACTTTTAATTAAAGGGTCTCAATTTAATTAATGGCAAAAATTAATTAACACAATTATCCAAGTAATGAGCACTCTCAAAGAATCAACTTGAATCTATTTTCTGACTTTTCGTTACAGTAATTTTGGTGAATTATATCTATAATGCATATTAATAGTTATAAGTACCTAGTCATTTCTGCCGTAATTCAACAGGTTTTCCTATTTCCTTTGGAGTTTCTCAGCATATTTACTGTTGTTTGCTAAAACAAATAAAAACATTCCTCTCATCCTTGTCAGAATATTTCAAGTTACCTAATTTCGTCAAGATTAAACAGAAATTTTCCAAAATCAACTATCCTTTCGTGGGATTTAACAAAATTTGCCTCAAATCTTGACGGAATTTGAGTCTTGTGACTGCAAAATCTTTACTGCCTTACTCATAAGTTGTTCCCACAAACCGTCATTCTTGCTAAAATATTATCCATTGCCTTGAATCATTCATAAACTATCAATTCTGAAGGAATTCTGTGCTGTGATTTTTTTTTTAATCTAAAAAGATGGAAGGAGGAGATGGCAGATGCAGTAGACTAACTAGCTATCTGACTTTCCTAAACCGAAGGAACATTGTCTTCCATTTGTCCCTATCCTGGGAAAGATCAATCCACTATTGACGATCCATACCAACTTTCTCCAAGTCCATCATAATATTGTCATTCCATCTTCCTCCTGGCTTTCTCAAAGGTCTCTTACCTTTAGGCTGACCAGCAACTTTTCTGTTCTCTCCCACGTGTGTAGTGTTGCCCACGAGACGAGACGAGACGAGACTTTGGTCTGTCTCGCCTCGTCTCGTCTCGAAGGGTTTTGTCTCGTCTCGAAGGGTTTTGTCTCGTCTCGTCCCGTCTCGTTTTGTCTCGTCTCGTCTCGTAAAAGTAATGCAGGATATTATGCCAACAAATGTTATAACTGGGAAATATTATTCTCGAAAATGGGTTAAATCTGTAATCACTTTGCTCACTGTAGCTACAGTGAGAATAAATATGATTCCTTAATCATAAGAACATGAGTATATCAAATAAAGTTTGTTGATTATCAATAGCTAGATAGTGTATAGAATCTGCCTTGCTTTTCTAGCTCCCATCCACTCTTTATCCATCGTACACGCAGGGAGCTTTCAGACAGAAGGAACACGCGACAGGCGACAAGACAGACGGGGGTTTACACTGAAGTGACAAGCGACAGGATCCCCTTCCGTTCCGTCTATGGAGTGGTTACCACATCGCGCTACGACACCAAGAGTCCCGGGTTCGAATTCCGCTCGGGCTTGGTTGTTTGTGAATGTCCATTCATCAATTTCATCATTTCATCACTCATCCTCATCTTCGCAAATTAGCCAAGAGGCACAAAACGCGAAATAAAATAAAATAAATCAAATTAAAAAAATCCGTCTATGATAAAAGTATTCACCGCACGGGCAGTACCAACAGATCGAGGCGATTCTATGCTCGATATTAAGAAAACGACCCAATTTCAGCGACTCGCAAGCGACAAGAGACACGTGGTGCTTCTGTTCGGAAGGTTACGTTTACTGAGGGTTCGTATCCAAGCGAAACATGTTGCTTGTCGCTTATCTCTTGTGGCTTGTTCAATGTGACAAGCGACACAGAAGTATCACACTGAAGCAACGAACGACAGGGATACTTCAGTTTATAAGCAAACATTCATCGCGCATGCGCGTATAACAACCCTCGCGACTATACACGGTATCCAGAAAACGGCCTAAGCAGAACAACAAGCAAGCGACAAGTGAGACGTGGAGATTCGGTTCGAAGAGTTTCCTGTGAGGTTCTTCATACCAAAGTTACAGGCGACAAGCGAAACGAGTCGCTTGGAAGCGAACTTTCAGTAGTCAATGCAACTTTTCGAACAGAACACATGAAAAGCTGCACGTGTCTCTTGTCGCCTCGGTCCGTTGTTCACGGATGCGGGGTGAATGTTTTCCTTCAGACTGAAGGGGATTGTGTCGCTTGTAGCTTGGGTGTGAATTATAGGTGTCGCTAGTCGCTTCGGTGCGAAATTTAAACAAGATAGCTTTCAGGTTGAAGCGACACAGAGTTTTCGCACCAAAGCAACAAGCAACACGCTCCTTTAGGGAGATTTCAGACCGGAGCGACAAGCGACACGCGACACATGTTGTTTGGAACGAGTCAATCAACAGCAACGTTTCACAGCGTAGGAACATTGAAGGCCGCACAAACCTGCGTTCGATTGGTGACATCCTGAAGCGACACCTGTTACGGGTCGCGTGTCGCTTCGATGTGACATCTCCCTTAGTCTATAAGCAAGCTTTCACTGTGAATTCACTACCAACAGGCAGAGGCGACACAATGCAAGCTATTAAAAAAACGGCCCAGTCCAAACGACACGCAAGCGACAAAGCAACACGTGCCGCTTGCCGGTCTAGTCGCTTCCGTTCGGAAGGTTGCATTTATTACTGTGGGTTCATTTTCAAGCAACACTTGTTGCTGTCGCATCTCGCTTATTACTTCTATGACTTCAGGCTATTTTATGTTCGTTATGTCATAGTAGAGTATCTAATTGCACTAGCTTTTTACTAGGTTTTTAGAGCCGCGTTGGTGTAGTCGTTAGGGCGTCTGACTTCCAGGCGTGAGACCTGGGTTCGATTGCCGGAGTGGGTGAATAAAGATCCGAATTATTCCGCATTGTCCCCGCATAAAGCAGCTCCGGGGCTCAACAGCCTCATATCAATGGGTGCATGGGGGCAATCCTGGAGAACAAAAGCGGCCGGAGTGTGATGCTGATCACTTCGCCTCCATAATAACCTTTCCCCCACATCCCGTAAATGTGCCTTCGTGGCACTGTAGTAGTGGTATTGACTGTATTATAAACCCGAGAAAGTATGAACCCCCCTCAAGCAGAATTGCCTACACTTAAACCTAGCTCAACATGCCCATATGAGCTTTTTGCTCAAGTGTGGAACCCTGTCTAATCCAAGATTTTTGTAAAAATGCCCTCGGGAATTTCCCGGGAAAGTATGACCCCCCTCAGATTGAAGTGCCTACACTTACAAAAGGCACTTCTGTGAGATTGTTGTCCATAATCCTGTTAAAAATATGCCCCTCTTGATATTTTTTTGACTACACATAAAAGTAGGCCAAGACACACACACACACATATTTACTTCCGGTTTAAGTTCAATTGGGCACCAGGCTTAACTTGTATATCACCCACCCACACCCACCCACACACACATATTTACTTCCGGTCCACTTCCGGTCCACTTCCGGTTTACTTCCGGTCCACTTCCGGTTTAAGTTCAGAGAATTAATATGTTAACCTGAATATTTCATTTGGGCACCAGGCTCAACTTGTATATCTAGTACTAAGACAATGCATTTTGCAGAGGCTTTCTAGAATTGCTCCGTGACTCTCTCATTTCTTACATCATAAACATATGATTTTTCTCCTATGAGAATAACACTACATATGGTGTCATCAGGTAATGCCTCATGGAATTCACAGATAATTTTAATGTTTGTCCTGTCATTAACCACAACTTGTTTTCTTTTTGAAGCATTGATTACAAACATGGGTCTCTGTGCTTTGAATTCATCTGGTGTGTAATACATGTCAGTATTGCCTGTAGTGACTCTTTTGAATGATGTAAATGCTTCATATAATTTGAGGAAATCATCCTTGGACATGTCTAAATTGTAATTCTCTCTAGGAAAGACCTCATTTCTGCCATTTTTAAGATATATGTTCTTGATGTTGCAGCTATCAAATTTACTTGAATTTTTTTCCTGATTGTTGTGTCTTCCAGTCTGAAACAGTACGACTACAAAATCAGGCATGTCATATTGAATACTGGAGAATGAATTTGTGGCATCAAATTCATAATAAGAACCAGATGCGGGCTTCTGTACACATTGATATGTATAAAATTGCAGAGGAATCTGTGGATTTTTTATTATATCAGCTTTGTATTTAAGAGCATAACTGGCTTCATACTCAACAACAGGGATTCTTAACTCCATAGTCTGAATACTGCATTTGCCTGCATCTGGTAGGGTATTGGGCAGAGCTTCCCCTGTAGAGTTTAATGTACTATACCTCATCAAAGCATTGTTATCATTTGCAGCTCTTCTAAATGTGATTCTTAACCCACCCTTCCACATAATTTCTTTGTAATCTGAGAAGAATCCTGGCAATAGGCGCATAGGGAACAGCACAGTGTGGTTCTTAGATAATATCTTATCACCAGCCTCAAATCCCCCGATTTTGTAGTATGAAGCCTCGGTTTTGGATAATTTTAATGTGGCCAAAGCTGTGGAGGTAATGCCGGGATAATCTATTCTGTTTATAACAACACCACGCTTTCTGATCTCAATTTCAGAGAATAGATGCGGCACAAAATTATCTACCAATCTTATATTTGAATTTGCCGGATAATCGGTACCATCGAGCTTTACAACATCAAATTTGATGTATAAATCTGCTCTGTGAGGGTGTATAAATCCATCCCCTACATCAAGATCAACCTCAATCTCTGTGTTGGGTTGATTTAAATTTGCAAATGTCCTCCTGTTTGGGGGGAATGATTGTAGCTCATAACTCTCAATATTTTCCATTTTCTTCTTGTATGTATTTTTTAAATATTAATCTCTATGATTGCAGTTGTTGTGGCTCCAGCAAAATCAACTAATTCTTCTTTTTCATTAGTGACCATCAATTCAATATAATCTATTCTATTATGGCATACAGGAAAATATAATGTTGGGGATGGATTGTAGATAATAGGCTCCATAAATTCAGAATTAGGTTTGAATGTTGCAATGATCCCAGTTTGTTTGTGAGTGCCTATGCCATTTGATTTGGTGATCATACCCTCTGCCACATTACAGTGAATATTCAGAGTCTCTATGGCTAAGAATTTAGGTATATTCATAGCAGTGTGTTTGATGCCTGCTTCAAGTTTTGTGTTGTTCTCAAATCCCAACAGCTCTCCTATAGTACCCAGATCCACTGTTTCTGAAGCAGATACAATTTCTACTCTGTGAGTGACAGAATTTTGACTTAATACTACACCTCTGGGTAATTGAGCATTTAGAGTGGATAGATTATATTGCCCTGGAGTGATGACAATTTTTTCATCCCCTACTGCAATTTTGTTGTTGTGGTGTGTAATATTTGGGATCAGGTACATGCCATAAAATGCTCTGAGAGCTATTGTTTTGGGATATACAATATCATCATGTAATTTGAGTTTCAATATTGAATTTTGGCTGGTGAGATGAAATACCCCCATGATGTTTCAGATACCACAAGGCTTTTTGAAAATCTTCAATTGATGGTTTATTTATTTGAGACATATATCTAAGAACAGTTAAACACAAATGTCCGCAATTAACATCTTTGAAGTTTTGAACACGGGCATTATTGTAATAAAGATTAGCTGAATTTAGATATTTTATTAAATTTTCAGGTGGAACACCTCCAAATGAATCAAACACAAATGCCTCATTTTTTAAATATTTAAGATAGCAAATCCAGTGAGTGCCCTGATTTTTGAACTCATCCAAATTAACAATGCCACACTCTTTGTTGAGTGGTTGCTCTGGCAAAGAATCAGACATGTACACACCTCTAAAATGTTTGATGCCCAGTGGCTTGATTAAAGCTTCAATATCTTGGTTTGTAAGCGGCTCTTGTTTTTTTTAAACTTATTCATGGCTCTCTTAACACCTTTGCCCTGTTTCTCCATTGCCAGGTTATGGCGCCTCTGCTCATCTAATTCTGCCCTATTTTTCTTGGCATCTATTACTGTTTTTGCTATGGCAGCTGATCCCCCAGCCAAGCTCCCAACAGCCCCGAGAGCAGCTAAGATGGCAGGGATGGTAAATATAAATCCCCCCACATGTGATTTTTTTCTTGATTGCTGTAATTTTTTTAATTGGGGGGTACTAAGCAACAATTTCATACCATGTCCCTTTGCAATACAATAATTTTTTTTCTTGCGCTGCTTTTTGGTCAAAAGACTGTCAATAGTTTTTAGAGATTTGAGACCTGCATAAGGTATTTGATACATAACACCCTTGGCCTTCATTGTAGGTTTATTATATACATATTCACAACCCCCACCCCAGTTTTTGTTTGGTGCTCATAGCTATGGTGGTTCCCAATGCTGCTATTTTTTCACTTAAAGATGCATCTTTGCTTACAAATCTGCCAAATGCAGCCTCTTCTAATTTCTTGTCTGCAACATGTCTCTTGTCAAGATCAGAATGTGTGTTGTATGCAATATCATGGTCTCTACAAGCAGCATCTAAGGGATTAACACCAGGATCCCCTCTGTTTAATCTATGATCCAGTTTTGTGCCTGGACTACAATATTGATAGCCTGGAATATGTAGTTCAAATGGCAGCTTGTTTATAATGTCATTAACCAAGCCCCGACCCTCAGAAATATTCCAAAATTTAGGTGGTAGAGTATTAATTATTTTTATAAGATATCCAATCCCCTTAGTGTCATTCACTATAAAATTAGACAATTTGGTGCTTATCATGTCCATAATTCCAACCTTTTCATTGTAAAAATTGTTGTTCCCAGCATTTTCCTCCCCAGCTATCACCAATAGCCTATCTACAAGTTTCCTGACATCATCAACCCACACAAATTCTTTGGGCAGGGTGTTGTATTGTTTGATTCCACTTCCAGTCTTGATTTGTGACCATATGGGCTTGATTAAATTATTGTATTTTGCCCCACTGCTCGACTTGACTCTTTTTTGTGTGGGATCATTGTTCTGGTATAGAGCATCTGATTTTATTAATATTTCTTTGTAATCCTCATAATCTTGATCTGTATAGCTGCCAGGTCTCTTCCTGGTCATGAGTTCCCACAATCCAGGTGTTCCGGAGTACTTAACAAAAGCACCTTTTTCTCCAAGTCTAGATTCTGAATATACAATTATATCATCTCCCATAAATGTTACTCTGAAATTGCCAATTCTATGTATGATGCTGCCATCAAGCTCTGTGTCAGCATATAAGCCAAAAACCTCATCTTTATTGTCTTTAGGTGTGGTTAAATATTTTTGAGCAAGAAGACCCAATTCAATAGGATCCTGACTAGCTTCAATTCTTCTAGGAGCAATAGGACTAGGTGTATGAATACTTGAAAGTGGGGTGAATGGATAATCTAATATGTTCCTAGCAGCTACAGGTACAAGCTCTGTGAGCAAATTTTGATTTTGCTCTGTATCAGTTTTGATATTCTTACCTAAATTATTAATAGCATCAATTACAGGCTGTTCTGTTTGTTTGTGTTTTTCATAAATTCCTCGGTTCTCTGATTTCCATCCCTTAAATCTTTTTACAAGATAATCTCTTAACTTAAGATCATCAATGATTGGCCTTTTCATGGTTATTTATTTATGTTTCAATGTCTAGAAAATTGTTGATTTTATTTCTGTATTTGCCACTATTGGGTGTTCTTGTCATATCAATTGTGACAAACCCATAACTGTCCTGGTTCCAGCACTTGCTGCAAAATTTAGAAAAATCATTGTAGCTCAAGTCCCCACCTACATATTCATCATGTATGTGTTTGAGGTTGGTATGGTCTTGATGAAACACACATATAAAATTGCTATTGTCTCGGATCAGCTGCTTGGGTATTTTTGAAAAAGTCTGTGCCAGGTAGAAGCAATCAATGTTTTTGTGCCGGCCCTGTGTAAAGAAATTTCTAACCTTGTTTTGATTATCCAGTATAATGTCATCAAACACAACAACAGAATTATCGAGACATTCATGGAGTGGCTTATCATCTGGTTCAAAAGTTGCAATATCCAGTCCATCATATAGCTTCATCAGCTGCTGATATTTTAATTGTTCCAAGCTCTTAGAGAAGACATACAAGTGCCTGTTTTTCCAGTCTAACCAGTTGGGTGCCAATAAAAAATTATCAACCATTAGTGTAGTTTTACCACAAGCAGATGGCCCAACAATAAGACACCTAATATTATCAGGTAGCAATTTGCCATTTCTCTTATTCTGTTGTTCAGGTTCTGGCAGCCTTTTTATAACATCCCAGGTGCTCATATTATTATTTTGTTTGCATCGATCCAGCTGTGTTCTGGGAGTCCTAGCCATTTCACAAATAACTTGTTGCCTTTTCTGCGGATAATTTTTTCTATGAGATAAGTGTCAGGCTGTTTAGTTTTGCTGAGCTCTTGTTCATAGAACCTGCCTTTGAGAACTTCTCCTCGGTGATCCTTTATTATATAAGTGTTAAGGGTCCCAGGTTTAACCTTAACCACTGTAAATAATTCAGTGCTCCAGTTTCTTGTAAAGCCTCTCTTGAATAAGTGCTTATATTTACTGATTCTTACTTGATCCCCCACCCTGTATTTGGCCTTTCTTGTTGTTGGCTGGTATCTAGGATAATAAACAGTACTGATCAATTTTTGCTCATCAGATGAAGTTACTTCAGAGGGTTTCATGTTGATTGTGGAATGGACAGAATTGTTATATTTATGTAGAAGTTCTGGAAGAATATTAATCCATTTATAATTACCTTGCAGTGTAAATTGTTTATACATAAGATTTTTTAAAGTTCTGTTGAATCTCTCTACAATTGAGGCCTTGAGATCACTGTAACTCGAGTAATGTTTTATTGCCTGGCTTTTAATAAATTGTTGGAACACTGAATTATAAAATTCTTTGCCATTATCTGTTTGCAAATAGCGCGGGGATCTTCCACTCTGATTGATGATTGTCCTGATGGCTTCTGTAACACATGTTCCAGTCTTGGATTTGAGTGCCACAGCCCAGGCAAATTTTGAAAATGTGTCTATTACAGTGAGTAGATACTTGTAGCCCTTGTTGATTTTGTCTAAGTTTTTCAACTGTCCACTTGCCATTTCAATCAAGTCGCTTTGCCATAAATCATCTATGCCCTTTGTGACTACTGGGAGTCTCTTAAAATTATGTCGGGCTTGTCTGTGTAATTCATCAACAATAATTTTTCTAGACATAATATGTAAACAAGAATATTGCAACTATGGGGTGTTCAGCAGCTGAGACTGCAGGATTTTCTAAATATAATTTATCCCCTATTTGTATTTTAAATTCCAGAGAGCCATCATCTTCAACATAAGATGTTTCCAATGTATTGGGATCTGTAAAATCCTCCAATTCTACACTGGTGATTTTCACTTTGTTATCAGCATTTGTTATTGATAGGGTAGGGTAGTGGTGTGCCTGTTGTTGAAGCCAATATTTGATCTTGATTGGTCTAAGTGTGCCCCCAACAAAAAATTGGTAATAAAATTGTGCAGGGGACAGCATATATATTTTGCCACCTGGTGTAAATGGAGAATCATATTCTTTGTTGGGGATGCTGTACAATTCAAGAATTACTGAATGTTTTGGATTTTCGATTATGCCTGTTATTTCCTTTTCTGCTGTGAGCAATCTGCTTGTTACAGATTCAAGGTGCTCATTGATGGTCCTAACAACATCATCATGGCCTGGCTTGATTTTTATGTCCACAGCAAGTCTCTTGTATTGTTGCACAATCTCTTGGAGCTGGGTGGCAAAAACAGACAGAGCATTTGCTTGATTGGATTCCATGGTTCCTAGCTGTTGCTTGATATTAGCTACAATTTGTTGCAAATTTTCAACAACTGCCAATTTTGAATTTTGAGCTGTAAGATCATGGACCTGTCTTCTGATATCCTCAAACAGGGCATGCAGTTCATTAATATGTTGATTGGTTGGAAGAGTGGCCACTGTCTGGGTGAGATGTTTGATCTCTGCCTGGATATTTTTGATATCTTCTGATTTCAATATCCTATTCACTGCCCTCTTTATATTTTTAAGTTCCTGTGATGTAGGAAGATTTGAGACTGTATTTTGCAAAAATTCAAGTGCCAATTTCACATCATTTAATTCAGAAGCATGAGCCACATTTTGCATAGCATTTTGGAGTAGGGCTATATCTGCCTGAGAGGGTGTGGATTGTTGTAAAATTTCAAGTTTTGTTTGGATATCATCAATCAAGTGATGAAAATGAGACAGTTCAGATTCAGTGTTGAGGTTTTCAAGCTTTGTGATTTGTTGCTGGACACTGACAAGGGTATCTACAATCCCAGGCAATCTGGATTCTAGTACATTTGCCAAATCACTTTGCACTGCTGCTATTGTACCTTCAAGATGGGTTATGGAACTTTGAATTTTTCCAAAATCTTCATATGTTTCAAGTTGCAGCTTGATGTTTGCAACACTCCGAGTTATTGCATTCAAAGCATCAGAAGATGGCAAATTGTTCATAAAATTTTCAAGTGTCTCAATTTTTTCTTTAACCTCAGCTATGGCATTGTTCAGAGGGTCCAGATTAGGTATTTGGAGTGACTGAATCTGTTCTTTTAGAGTGGAAATCACTAGATCAAAATCTTCTTGTGATTTTATGCTTTTGACAATTGTTTGGAGTTGTGTCTGGACATTATTTATCTGCTCCTCTAATTGTTGTTTCAATTGCTCAGAGTTGTTAGCCTGGGTCTTAAATTTGGCTTGAAGAGCTGCTACAGCCTCTTCTAAACTTTGAAAATTATCTAATGTTGCCAAATCAGTATATTTCTGAAGCAGCAATTTGAGTTCAGAATCAATTTTAAGAAGAGGGTCCATGCATTGTGATTGTAAATTTGTAATTTCTAATTGAAGACTGGCATTGAGTGTTGTTTGTAAAGCTTGTAAATCACTTCTTAATTTCCTGACTCTGACATCAAGCATCAAAATCTCATCACTGTGATCTTCATGTCTTGTATGGCCAAAAATATCATTAGGCATTTTGTTTAGTAGTTATTTATTATAGAGTATCTGATTCTTAATTCTATAAAAAAGGGTATAAGCTTATCATAAGATCCAGGGACCTCAATATATAAGCAGTCACCAGCAGAAACAGTATATACAGTGCCAGAAACCATGTTTGAGTGCTTAATTCTGTAAATATTTCTCCCTACTGAAATTTTAACATCACCCTCAGGGGTTGTAATAAATTGCAATTGCCCACCTACAGGTAATTGGTAATGATTTAAATTATTGTTAAATATGTACAATATTTTGCCTGTTTCATCATCAACATCTGTAAATATGCTGTTCAGATGAATAATTAACAAGCCACTCAGTTTAGACAGCATATCAGAAGAGGGTTGTGGTGTTGGCAGGTCCATAATAGCCTGTTTTTTGAACCCAAATAAGTTCATAGGCATGTTTATTTATTTCAAATCATGCTCTGTAATTGGGCATTGATTGCCATTTTTCAAATCACAATGACCCCATGGTAGAGTATGTATTCCACATGATAAAATACATCTCTTATCATCATGTGGGTCCAGAGCCACTTTTCTTACAACATTTGAAGTCAATAAGTGATCCACACTCTGAATTCTGGATTCTGATGTTTTGATTAAATTCTGGGATTTGAGGCAATTTTTATAATCTTCAAATTCAAGCTCTTTTTCCACAGCTACTTTGCCAATGCCCTTGGCTTTTTTAGCAGCAACACCACTACATGTTTTAAAACTGTACATCTTGGCACTTAACCCAGCAAATTCCACAATAACATCACCAAGTGTCTCATCTTTTAACTTGCCGGGCACCTTTTTGTTGTGGGGTTGAATATTCAAATGGCTTGGCAATTCACTGGTATCAAAATATTTAATCAATTCAGGCTGTGCAATATCTTGATAAACATCTTCTGTTTTAATATCAAGAATAAAACTATCCGTGTCCATGTACATCAATTTTATATTATCACCATAAAAAGGTTTCAGCACATCATAATACAATGTTAACATATGTGATTTGGCCAATTCCAATATTGCAGCCCCTACATAAATAGGTTTATCAAACTTAATCTTTGTTTTTTTCATGTTGAAAAGTGCCATATTTTCATCATAAATTCTTCTGTAATTGAAATTAGGCTTTGCAACCAATTTTTTGCTCAGGCTGGGGTCAGTAATTATTTTAACATCGGTATGTTTTCTGACATTTTCAATTGTTTTGCCATATACTGAATTCACCATCAATTTAAACAAAGATTTATCAAATTGGCTCTTTGCAGATGTTCGAAGCTCTGTATTTGTATCAATGTATGGTTTCAACCATTTTGAGTGCCTGAACCTCAAAACTTTTCCAAGTTTGGTCACTTGAACACCATGTTTCATCAGGAACTGGAGGTTTTTGTAATATATAACATAACCCTGTTTTGCATCCAGTGTCATCATGAGCTTCTTCTGTTTAGAGCCAGGTGAGCACTGAACCTCAGGAATTGGGGGCAGATCAGAAAATGTGTTGTGTAAATGATCTGGAATTGTCAGATCAACCTCTAAGAATAAGCCACAGTCACTATCATCAAAATCCTTAAGATCTTCAATATTGAAATCTTCGACCCATTCAAGCCCTGCATATGGCAGTTTTTGCATCATGGCATGACCATAGAGGCTATTTGCATCCACATACAATATATAATTTGATGGCCGTGCTGGATCATAATCAGGCATATATTTGTTATTTGCTCTGGCATATCTCTGAGAACATTGCACCATACCTCCTTTTATACTTTCCTCCATGAACAGATACATATCTTGATCTTGGATCAGATCCAATTGCTTTTTGGTGTTTAAAAACATTGCATCCCATGCTAGGCCCGGGGCACTGTAAAAATACACTGGGTCCAGTCCATAATTTTGCATTGATAATTTTCTGAATGTCTGTATTATATCTGCTGAGAGGGTCACATCAAGTTTCAAATATGCCATGTGATAATCACCAAATGTCCGGCATTTTAAATTGTTAAACATCAATTGGGCATGGTGATAATCCTCATCAGTGATTCCAGATCCTCTGATTTTGCTGTAAAACTCTTCTTGTGGTGGCAAAGAACACTCATCAAATTTAGAAAAATCTGTAACATAGTCATATGGATATACACCCTTCCGCCTAATTAATTTCAGGTCCTGATTTGGAAACAAGGCACGTGTGATTTTGAATTGATCATCAGATAATTGAGAGGCCAGTGTAGCCAGGCTAGCAGATAAAATTCTGTAAGAATCAAGAAATCTTATGTGAATAGGAACACCATTAACTTTAATTATTTTGCTAATAGATATATATTTCTCATCATTTTCAGCTAAAATATTTAAATTCTGCTTCTCAAACCCCTCGTACCTGATCAGATGATGGAAATCATAATTGGATGCTCCATGGCAAAATAAGGGGACAAATCTTGGTCTCTTGATCTTAATATTACAGCTATTACACAGGGCCATTTTGAATTTACCATCTGTATGAGAATGGTGTTTCACCTTGATATTTGTATCTGAAAATTCAGAACCACATACCGGGCATTTTTCCGCATTGTTGAAATCTTCAATCTGTTTCTCTGTTAAAGGCAACATGGGTTTTGATTTTAATAAAATATTAGATGCTATGTCACGGCACTCATTTTCTATTTTATGTGCAAATATTTTGATAGCATCTGGCCCCAAGTATGAATATTCTTTGGTAACAACACCATCCTGTACAACTACATAACAAAAGCTGGAAGGTTCATGTAGCTGGTATGGTGTAATTGAAGATTCTTCAGGATCTGGATTGCAGGATGCAAGAGATTTGAGGATTGATTCAAAATCATAGACAATATATGCTGGGTGTTCCAACAGGGCTTCAAACTTTTTGAATTTGCAATTTTCACTTGGATTAGGCATCACCATATGAACAGGTTTATGGTTCCCACAGTATTTCAGATGCTCAATTAACTTGTTTCTTGCAATTTCTGCACTCTCTTCACGAACCCCCTTCACCATTTTTTGACCATAAAATACACTTAAACATCTTCTGCACAACTTGAATATTGTATTGGATTTGTCTAGTTGTGTTCTCACTAAAGCTTCAAGACTGTGTATCAGAGTGTAATGATATGTACCATCCCCTTCAATTAAGAGCAAATCAATCGGAATAGCAGATTCATCATCAATTGTACTGATTCTGAGAGGTTCTATCGGGCAATTGCCAGTGGAGCAGATAAATACATTAATAGATAATTGCTTGCCATTAATATCCCTGGCTCTTTTTTCAAATTTATCAATATTCTGAACAGACATTGGATATTCTAAACCCTCCATTGCATCGTCAAAAAAGTGTTCATGTTGTTTGTAACAACTTATTCTCTCAGGATGCCTTGAAACTAGAAACAAAACAGCTAATATACACCACAAAAAGCATTTATCATCATTATTTTCAATATTAACCACGGCTCTTTTGTTTTTAATATTGGCAGGTAATAGCAGATATGTAGATCCTTGTAATGGGCAGAATTCAGAAATATTAACATATAACTTGTGTGGAGATCCGCATAGGCTCCATCCAGACTCTTTTGCTGCAAATTCAGAGTGTTTAATATTCAATTGATCCATCAACCTGCTTATTATTGTGTCTGAATTTGTATTTGAATATACAGGTACAGTTTCTGTTCTGTGGGGCTGTGTAAATTTTGTGCCGTTTGGTTTCTTATATTGTGTAAACAATTTGAGGGACAGCTTATAAGGGCTATTTTGTGCATTTAGAACTGCCTGCAGATCAGGTTTTACACTGCTCAAAAAATTCTGAATACCACATCTTGGCTCTGATACAAACCGGTGATCTCTTAATTGGCCATTAAAACTGCTATGGATGGGCTCATAGCGTGGCTGCTTTGCTGCTCTGGCATTAAGAGGTACTTCATGCTTCCTTTTCAGACCAGATGTGGATGGTTGTGGGGGCAATATTGATGACTGTGCGGAACAAGTATCTTTATGTTTATATGTGAAATATTCCATGCTATATTCTCTATGGCATTTGGGGCAAATTTTTGTGGGAGTTCTGTATTTGTCCGGATTACAAATCTTTTGGTGCTTGGCCCAATTGGGGCTGGATATATTTTTTTTGCATTGATTACAATATTTTTGATTCGGCATTTTTGTTGTTGTTTATTATATACAATTTCTTGGGATTCAATTCAAAACTCTATGCTGGATAAAAATATCAGTTGGGTTCAGCACTGTGCTTTGTATACCTAGTGTGTATACCTAGTGCATGTGTATGTATGTTTGGCTATGGAATTTTTGTTGTTGTTTATTATATACAATTTCTTGGGATTCAATTCAAAACTCTATGCTGGATAAAAATATCAGTTGGGTTCAGCACTGTGCTTTGTATACCTAGTGTGTATACCTAGTGCATGTGCATGTATGTTTGGCTATGGAATTTTTGTTGTTGTTTATTATATACAATTTCTTGGGATTCAATTCAAAACTCTATGCTGGATAAAAATATCAGTTGGTTCAGCACTGTGCTTTGTATACCTAGTGTGTATACCTAGTGCATGTGTATGTATGTGTGTGTGTGTGTGTGTGTGTGTGTGTGTGTGTGTGTGTGTGTGCGTGTGTGTTAATATTTTTGGGTTTGGTATTTATATAAAATTTCTTGGGGGTCAAATCAAAACTCTATGCTGGATAAAAATTTGTTGAACAGCATGATGCAATATAAATAAACCAGAAATAGGCCACAACTTGGCCACAAGTGGACCGGAAGTAGGCAAACCGGAAGTGGACCGGAAGTGGACCGGAAGTGGACCGGAAGTAAATATGTGTGTGTGGGTGGGTGTGGGTGGGTGATATACAAGTTAAGCCTGGTGCCCAATTGAACTTAAACCGGAAGTAAATATGTGTGTGTGTGTGTCTTGGCCTACTTTTATGTGTAGTCAAAAAAATATCAAGAGGGGCATATTTTTAACAGGATTATGGACAACAATCTCACAGAAGTGCCTTTTGTAAGTGTAGGCACTTCAATCTGAGGGGGGTCATACTTTCCCGGGAAATTCCCGAGGGCATTTTTACAAAAATCTTGGATTAGACAGGGTTCCACACTTGAGCAAAAAGCTCATATGGGCATGTTGAGCTAGGTTTAAGTGTAGGCAATTCTGCTTGAGGGGGGTTCATACTTTCTCGGGTTTATAATACAGTCAATACCACTACTCACTGTGTTATATGCACTTGGAACTTTACCTTTACCTAGGTTTTTAGTGCGAAATCTTTGGAGTTTGCAACCAGCACTCGAGGCTGCTGTGGGTTTTGAGAAGAGGTGTGTTTGGGCGAGAAATTTTATGACGATTGTCGCCAGTATAGCTGGAACAGGGCCGTAGTAAACAATAGCAGTGACTACCTACGGATCGTTTTGCTTTTGCGCAAGGATGAATGGAAAAGAGCTCTTGGGGTAGCAGATAGTTGCCAGATTTAAGGTATCCTGAGGAATTTTCAGTAGGAAGATACAGGGATTTTGCAAGTTAAGATAGCTGGGACACGAGGCTAAAGCCTGGGCAAATTCGTTACGGAAAACGTGTGACGAATTAGGATTTTTCGAGGGAAAAACTTACAGATGTTTATTCATGTAATAGAAGTTTTTTGGGTTTCCAAAGAAAATGCTTTTTCCAAAAAAAAAAAAAAAAAAAAAAATTTTGCAATTGATTAGTTATTTTGTTTATATTTTTTCGAGACTTTCGAGACGAGACGAGACAGGTGGTCAGTCTCGTCCCGTCTCGAATTTTAAAAAGCCTGTCCCGTCTCGTGTCTCGTCTCGTTTTCGAGACGAGACGGGACATATCTCGGCTCGTGGGCAACACTACACGTGTGCTATATGGCCGAAGGATACAGACCCTGCAGTTAAATCTCAGTATGTTAATGCAAACATTTGGCAATGGTTGTTTAACTGCAGTGGCGTAGCGGCAACCCTCGCAAAGCAGGGAGCCCCCCGAGGTGTAGGGGCCCAGCAATATTCTCTCTGCGCTCCTGAAATTTTATATAACTTCAGAAATTCAACAGACAATAGGAAGATTCAGTTACTCGACCAGTCTGCTTCCTATTGTCACACAATAACACTTGGTAATTCATGAACGTAAACAACTAATATTAGTTTTGTGTGTGCTATTTAAAATGTAACTTCCCACGAAATATTTTCAAACGAGGCAAAAATCTTTCAATTTAAATAGGAACTGAGACAAATTTCCCACATAGTCCACACCTGATACGTGTTACAGATTAGTTTCGATTTTTACCTAGTGTGTGACAAGGTAGTTTAATTTTCTGCAGCCAAGCGAATGTTTTTGGGACTGAAGCCACCCATCTCAAAGTGCAAAAGACGAATGTTTACTATCCTTTAAACAATTCCCCAAAAGAGTATTACTGCCAATATCTGTGTATGTATACAGAGTGTCCCACAAAGGGGTTCACACTATTTGAATGTTAATAACAGAGAAAGTATTACAGATAACCTGATGGAACTTGTTGCATCTGGATGTGTCATGATTAGTGCTTGTTCCATTCATTTCTTTTTCTTTAATTTCAGTTCAGTTGCCAGTAGTGACAAGTAATTGACAAGATGGCTGGGAACCTTTCCGTTGAGCAACGAAAGTGGATTTGAAAGTGTGAGAACATGAAAGAAGTGCAGAGACGATGGCGGGCAGAATTTGATGTATGGACTTCTTGGTGGATTTTGTGAAAGTTTGTACCACTGCTTCCATCCCTGTTTCGTCCGATACTGATTTCTTCCTGCCACATCGTCCCAGATTATACACAGTTCCTTCCCTCTCAAACGTGTCGCGTAATTTCGTAATTGTTACACTTTTAACTCTTTAACTGGTACGTTGGATAAGACTATAATTGGTTTTATCATCTATCATAATACTCTTACAAGTTGGTTGATATACAATGTGATGGGACCCTAAGAACAGTCACATTTGTTGATGAAGTCATACATTGATGCCATCAGCACCAGCAAAGAAGTGGGCTCGCCTGGTTCCTGCTAGGGAGGTATGGAGGCAACTTCAACTCAAGGGACTGTACAGTCATGGAAAAAAGTTCTTCCCCATAAGGCTTTAATAGGAGCAAGTAATGCAGGAGGGTAGGCAACACATATTGCACCCTTCGATGATCGGGTGATTTTGCGTGTCTTAACACCGAGAAATGTGTTCCACGCGTAGGTCAACATGACAGGAAAGCAAAGAGGGTCACGTGACTATTGGTTATGTGGAGTGTTGTGCTTCTCCACGTCCCCAGTTCTTGATCCACATTGCAGAAAAAGTAGAGCTGCATGCAATATATGAAAATAGGTTGTTTTCAACTACACGCTTAATTATGATTTTCCCAATTGTAAATCTATCAGACGTGTCTCCCGATTTAGTCGGGACAATCTTTTACTTTGAATTCCTGTTTGTCATAGGCGTAACTTGACGGGAGCAGAAAGGGAATTTGTAACCCCCCCCCAAAAATCAGGTTTCTTAAAGCTGCTAAAACAGGAATTAAATACTATGATTTGACGCGTCCAAAAAAATTATTATATTGAAAGATTTTTCCCAAATACGTAGATAGCAATTTAATACTTTGAAAGTGTCTCAGATTTGTTTATTGTCACAACTTAGTGTGGCACAGGTCTACTACGAAAGTGGAATTTCGTAACAGAAATATGAACCCACTCCTTTTATTTCGTAGCCGATTTCATCTTGAAACTGAAATTAAGAATATTAGTTAACAATGTCATTGGTAAACAATAAAAAAATGTGTTAGACCCAATTCTTTAATACCTTATCATAATCTTTATCGCAATTTTAAATTTTGTTGTAAGTCCACTTTATGCAAAAAAAAAAAAGGTAAAGTTCTCACCTGTGCTTGGTGCTACGCCATGAAGGCGTATAGGGGGTGTGGGGGTAACGCCCCACACTTTCTTGATTCGTTCGTGAGTGGGGATGATGTGATCAGCATCACGCCGCCCCACACTTTCTTGATTCGTTCGTGAGTGGGGGTGATGTGATCAGCATCACGCCCCTGACCGCCTTTACCCCCAGGGTTTCCCCCCAGGTACCCATGTCATTCGACGCTGGGTGGGCGCTGGGGCCGCTTCCAACGTTAGAAAAGTTCCCGGGCTTGAACCGGCCGGGAATCGAACCCGGGACCTATAGCATGGTAGTCAGACGCGTTACCGACTGAGTCACCGGCACAGATAGACTAATCTGAAGTGCATACAGTTTAAAGTGGGATCCGAACCACTATGTGCGATCACCTGGTATCGTACCCCAGACCCCTTGATTACAAGACCTTACCACTACGCCATCAGTGAGGCGCACACAATCTTTGTATTTCGACCTTTTTAAACCTATATGTATCATATAAGAGGTTGTTTAACGTTGCTATGCCTCTATGGATTATATTTAGCCAGTATTCGAGCACATAGCGTCAGGTTTCATAGAATATAAGCTTCTCTTCCATGTTTATGGTTTCCTGTCTGCAGTAGAAAAACTGCCAGGTTCCCATAGCTTTTCTTTCAATAGTCTTCCAATGGTTGCATATCATATCACTCAAATTTGATTCATTCGTTTCGAACACAATCCCCGATGGCGCAGTGGGATCGTGGGCGCCTTGTAATTAAGGGATCCCGGGTTCGATACTCGGTGGAGGAACATAGTGGTTCGGATCCCCCTTTAAACTATAGGCCCATTCACGATTAGCCTAACAGGACATAAAGTGGACTTAAGACACCAATCAACCAACCAACACAATCCCGTTATTGTCCAGATTATCGAATCCAGAACCTTCGTCGCGAATAACATAAGCAGGAAGACAACGTGAAATAACCGAACAGAAACAGAACCTAAAACCTACATCGGATAGATTGAATTAAGTCGACGATACAGCACGGGTTCTGAAATGAAAAAGAATACGAAAGTTGAAGGACCTCTATACGCACCCACTTTTCCTCCACTCAATGGGGAAGATATCCTTCTAGCTAAGAAGCCTTTACGTAGGAGTGCCCTGAGGGAACTTCAAGGCCACGACGATAAAGTGTTCTGACGGGACCAAAACATACGTCAGATAGCTGTGTTCCTCCTTATTTCGTACGCCATTGATAACTGGAACACGTGACCTCGTCTTTGGTAGAGCAGAAGCCTGCTTGCTTGCCACCACCCTTTAGTTCAGTGACCTTCGCCCGTAGTCAGCAAGAGTGAATGACTCACCATATACTTGTTGTCTGTGAGGCTACACAAGAATAGATATTTCGTTAGTGGCTGTAAGTATTGTTTCATCTGCAGTTATATCAGTTAGCATTTCAATAGTTTCCTTCCTAATGGTTACGTTAGTGATAAACATGTAAATTAGTTCTCGAGAGTGAACGTTTTATCTATTTGAACGGGGGATTTTTATACAGCCTGCATGTAAATTTTTTTCCTGAAACAAGAAGAAATTCGAAGACGCAAAAAAAGTTGTATAAGAGTAGTTAACAAAAGGAAAAAAAGAAGAAGAAAACGAAAATGTAAATGCTGAAATAAATTATGGTAGAGATCGAGTGAATAACATTTTGTCATGGAGCCTCCTCGATGGCGTAGTGATAACGCGTCGCCTTGTAATCAGTGGATCCCGGGTTTGATACACGGTGGATGCACATAGTGGTTAGTATCCCACTTTAAACTGAAGGTCGAGTCCAGATTAGCATATCTGTGCACCAAACCAAAACTAATAAAGAAATTGTCACAGTGTAAGAAAATTTCATGTTCAACCAGATACGAAACAAAAGGGAATAATATGTTGCAGGTTGGAGTTCACATCTGTAGCATCTAACCAGCACAATTATGAATCGCAACATATCGTATCAGATCCATTTTTATTATACATGTATGATAATATAAGAGAAGTAGAGGAAAGAGAAAACCAAGCGAAACACGGACGCCTTCTCCAGAATTTCAAATCTCGTTACATAAGGAGTCCCGAACAGGCATGACTTTCTTGTTCTTGCTCTTTTATCTGCTTCATTTCATCATAATTCATCATTATGGTTTACCTGCAGGGGAGCTACAAAGCCAATGACAAACAGAACAACTCGATTACGTAGGTGTCAAGAAGGAACGAGACTTGACAGTTTCTCCGTCTCTCGGTTTGTCGAATTGAAAATTGCTCTCCCGTTCTCGGTCTCGATTAGTTAAATATAGAAATCGAAAATGTATGTGAATGAATATACATGTATTTTATATATTCCGGTTTTGTAGGAGATTTCGTGAGAGATGAAATAAGTACTCTTCCATCGTATTTATTAGGGCCTCCCCGATGGCGCAGTGGTAGCGTCGTCGCCTTGTAATCAAGGGGTCCCGGGTTCGATACCTGGTGGAGGCACAAGTGGTTCGGATCCCACTTGAAACTGTAGCTCCAGTCCCGATTAGCCTTACTGTGCATAAAGTGGACTTAAAAAACACCAACTCAACAACCATCGTATTTATTTTTATAATTTTTATTCCCTGTTCGATGATCGCGACGATAAGGACGAGTGACCATTACATGAAATTGATGACGAAATAGTCAAACACCCCCGACAAGGACGGTACTCAAACCCGGGAACTTTGACGACGATATCGAATGTCAATCACTTAATGACCTTGACCACCGAGCCTGCTTAATGTTGTTTCTGTCAGGTAATTCGTAATAATATCCCACATTCACTATCATTTGCTTCATAATTTATCTTATTGTTGTGATTAACCTGAATTCAAAGAATTAGTTGAAAGGCAAAAATGCAAGATTGAATGTCTCTGATGTTACTTCGTGCCGAATAATATGACGTGGTATTATGATATGAATTTATTAATCATATAATATGCCTATTCATTCCATTGATTGATCCCAATTGAGCACACAACATATGGTATAATGTCCACTCCATGGAGGAGTGGTTAGCACAGCGCGCTACGATGCCATGGGTCCCTGGTTAGAATCTCGACTTGGGCGTGGGTGTCCTTGGTAAGTGTCCCTTCATCAATTTCATCATAGCATCACTCATCTTCATCGTCGCTATTTGCCAAAAGTGAAAGAATAGCAAATCTAAATAACAAACATCCAATCAAATCGAACATCTCTACCGATTTAATTCTATACGGTACCGAATTCCCACTTTATTACTGCATCTTAAGTCATTTTACAGCATCTCAATTGTTTTCCGATTCGAAAACATTTGGAATGTTGTTTTGTGCAGTTGATTGTGCATTGTTTCGTTGTTTGGATTGTTTAATTAATGTCGTATTAATTAGTTTTAGACCAATCGTGACGGGGGAAGCAAGAGCACAAAGAAAGCGAAAAAGACAAGGAAGAGACCACGGATTTCTTTAAAGATAGCATCCCGTGAATACAACTCAAGTGACTGCAGAATATTATGAATAAAATTTATTTCGCTTTTTCCTTTTATTTCTGTTTCAGTCATTTTACTTCGCTTTTCTTCTACCACTCGCGTTACTCGTGTCGGTGAGGAAGAATTATAAACTCGTGAAATGGACGATGGTACAAAAAAATATATACCTCTCCCACGGTTCGAAACTGTCAGTACAAAATATTGTCTTATTTTTAAAATTTACGGGCAAATATGATTTGTCACGTAGCAATTTCCGCTTATCTCTTTCTCAAGGGGTTCCATTGCCTCTCTGATGTCGTAGTGGTAACGTCTTCGCCATGTAATGAAAGGCTTCCGAATTCAATACCAAATAGAGAGGCATTTGGTTCGGATCCCATTTTAATCTGTAGGTCCAGTGCATGAACTGGACTTAAACAATTAACGTGTGGCATGTGGTCTGTGACGAGAACCATCATTTCAGCGAAGCTTCTTGACAATGACTCTAATATCACTTGAAAGAATAATATTTCCTTACGAGTAGCTCTTGTCAAGAAACCAGTTCCTGAAATTTTCTTCTGGAGGCATCGTAGCACCCAGCTGTTTGTTGTGGCTGGGGCACGAGTCATGTGACTCATGCTATCAAAACTCAATCCTTCCCGAGAACTCAGAATCACCAGGCAAACTTAAGCGAATATTTTGTTATTTGGGTTGCATAAACAACAGGCTTTAAGACGTTACGAAATTCTACGTCCCGTGGCCCAGGTATTTTTTTCTAAGACTGTACATTCGTGCCATCTGCACACTATGCGGCGAAGAGAAGACGAGGGATCACATCCTGGTTGAATACGTTTGGTCTGCGGCCCTCAAACAACGCAAATAGCGAACCATCCACGCGGTATCTATGGAGGAGAGGAGAGATATAACGGAAGGGAACATAAAAAGCCCTGAGCTCATATGTACACATAATTTGGAGGGAGCGCAAAAATAGGCTGCAAGGGGTTAGCGAATGTGATACGGCCTATGGATCAGTGGTGCAAGCATAGATAGGCCGGGCGGTGTGAAGGTAGTGATAGCGAACAAGATTTTGATTTGATTTGATTTTGATTTGATTTAGTTTATTTTACTTCGCGTTATGTGCCTCTTGGCTAATTTGCGAAGATGGGGATGAGTAATGAAATGATGAAATTAATGAATGGACATTCACAAACAACCAAGCCCGACCGGGATTCGAACCCGGGACCCTTGGACATATTGTCATATGTACATGTACATTGTCATATGTATATATGTTTCTAAATGTATGATCAATGGGTATATAAGCTTAAGGCGGGGTATTAATATTGCTTGATACGCACAGCCCATGGACGTGTATCTTAAATGCCCCGCAGAGGATTGTACTGGCTGTGAGTCCAGACGCCAGAGCCTCGTTAGTTTAGAGTGTACTACGTAGAAGAGAGGTTGATATTTGGGTACCTTCAGAAAGGTCACTCACTCCTTACACCCCTCTCTAGAGGCTAGAGTAAATACAGAAATTTTTTGAGCTCCAAGACAAGAGCGTTAGGACTAACAACTAACGCGCTTACTTTTATTATAAGTGCATTGGAAAGGAAGCAACCGACATGGCACCAGCTAACACTTCCGCTACTCATCCCCCCCCCCCTCTCCCGTCTCCACTCTCTCTCATGGAAGAGACAATGGACCACAAATATCAACAAAAGTTTGCCAAGAAGGAAACTTTTGCTTACAGTTTCCTAGTTCCGGAGAAAGACTGGAAGAGGAACGGAAGAAAATAACACCAAAAACCAGGAACACAAAACAGAGACGGATAACAAGCGGAGAGAAAGAAAAAGCAATTGTCCTTTCTCTCACTCAACACTCGATTGTCTCCTTTGCCGCAACCCGCTTGTCACTTCCACGCCGTCGCTTCCTGTGTTGTTGTTTTTTTAACCATAACCGAGGAAGCATCTCCTCTCTTGGTCGTGCAAAGAAACGGCCACGAAATTGCCAACGATTTATCCAAGTGCCATGAGCCTAATCTCGGGCGAAGTTCTTCTGCTTGTTTTCAAGTTTATCCCAAAACTGTACTTGGAGGCAGCATCCGTAGGAGGAGATCATCTCATTTTAAGTGCGGGAGAGGTAGGAGTTAACTGGTCCTCTGGGAGGAAGATCTCTTCTCCAGAAAATTTTCAGGATTAAGTTCTTGTTCATACTCCAACGGCCTCTGGTGTGCAAATGACTTCTCCCAGAACACAACTTATGGTTAGTGTTTGGGTGTACAGTACAAGAGATACAACAATACAGTCAGAAAGAAGAATACGCGAAGAAATGTTGGTTTCAGCACATGGTTAATTTAACATTAATTATTCATTGCATTTCTGCAAGTTTGGTTATTTCAAAGATGTACCGGGTGAGGTGGTTTGGGGCTCAATCCCCTTTAAATATATTGAAAATATTCTCTGTCTCGGGTATCTCTGGAGAAAGGGCACGCATAGCAACAGAGAAGAGGGGAATTGAGTGGGCGGAGCTGCAAAGGCTGGTAACCGCAGTCGCTTCCCCCTCCACGCAATCCCATTCCCTCTCACGTGTTCATCGGTGGAGCCGTCTGGCGTCACTACTTGCACAGAAACTTGTTTTCGTTCGCTTGCTCCAGAGATACCCGGAACAGAGTATAGCAATACTGTAGAAAATTAGCTTTCTTTGTTGACCTCTTTTCTATCACAGTAACAAAATCGCCAAAATCTTGAGGATTAGAAGTGTTACGTAAAGAGCTGACCACATATCCAGTTTCGTAATGAAAGTTCCTTAACGTTTTAAACCCACTCTAATAATAATATAACCCTACAAATTCGCCCACTCTCATGCAAAGTAAGCGAAAAACTAATCTGATTTAGTCCTGGGAATAATGGAGAAAATGTCATCACACATTTTATGTTTTTGCAAATTACTATGCAAGCTTCGACATTTGGACAGCTTCCAATCCACAATTGAGAAATTTATTTAGTATTTCAATTTACAAAGATAGTTGCTTGATTGACCGTTTTGTTTCATATTACTACGCTTTTCTGCCACTTTCGATTAATGGAGAAGAAAATTGGACGTGTTTGTATACTTCTGCAAGGAGTTTGAGAGAGACAAGAAATTTATTTTCTCAACTTTGTGATGGTAGAACCAGTATATGATCCTTTTCTTTATTAAAAGTTGGTATATGTTCATTAATATTATTTTCATGGGTTGGTGAAGGTAATATTTGTTTTTCAGTTTCTAATGTAACCTCAGAAAGCGGGTAGTTTAAAAACTTGTCCTTTCAAAAACCCGGAGGGGTGAAAAAGAAGTAGTTTATTGGCTGTTTTCGAATCTCCTGTATGAGGGATTCTATTGAGTAGCGAGGTTTGCATTTTTTCGTTGCTTGAGAAAGAGGATAGACCTTGGCAGTCCTCTCGATGCCGGTAGTGGCTGTGGCTAGTCTAAGAGGGTAACCATATTTAAATAGAGATAGTTCTGATGGTCTAGGCCAACGAACAAATCTGTATTCTACATATATATCTATATACAGGGTGGACACAAAGTCGCTTTCTCCAAGAAATTGAATAGTAGTTATTCTAAGATGTGTTATTTCGAATGAACCGTATTGTTAGCATATTATGTTTTTGCATCTTATTCACCTGTTGCAGTAACGGAACAAGTAACAGGTAAAGCCATGGCAGGTTACTGTCTAACGAGGGAAAAATGAAGTAAAACAACTCTTTGATACAATTCCTTATTATTATAACAAAGAATTTGTATCAAAAAATAAAGATTTGTATGGAAGAGTGCTGGAAAAAAAATCCTTGTCTCTCTTACACACAAATACACACACACACTCACGCGCGAGAATTATTACTACGTTTTGGGGTTTCATGTTTTTGTTGTGGACGTTTCGTCACTCCCGAGGGCTTTACACGGGTCTTTAGCTCATGGATCCATGTGCGACATGGACATGTCCCGGACTTTGCCTGCTCTGACTAGGAATATCCAAAAAATCCGGATGACAGATACTCGGATTTGGCCATCCTTAGTTCTGACATGTTCCCATGGCTTGGAGGGGTATTTCGATGACTATGACAGTTCTGGCATACGTTTCTATGGCTTTGGAGGGGCACTTCCTTGACTACGCCTGGACTGATACATTTCCCAGGTTTTGGACGGGTATTTCCTTGATTTTCATCATTTCTGGTACACGTTTTCTTTGGTTTTGAGGAGCATGCTCAGACTTTGCCAATTCGGATGCATTTCCCTGGGTTGGAGGGACACTTCGCCAAAGTTGACGTAGTCTATTTGATTATCGCGTGTCGCTTTGAAACAGTGGCGTTCCCAGAAGGGAGGTTTGTGGGGGTCATAACCCCATTTTGGCTCAGTATTCCTTAAAAAAAATGAGCGCCAAAGGCGGGAAAACATGGCTAAATGAGGGCTGACTACTAAAGAAAATTATACATAACTTCCGCCCCCCATTTTCGTAAATCCTGGTCATGCCACTGCTTTGAAAGTGCATCCCCTGACAGTGGTGCGCGCAAGGTTTCCTTTTCGTAAGAAGATTATGGCTTCCTTTTCTTACTTGTTATCCATGGGCATCCTGAAGGGTGGGCAAGGGGGGCACGCCCCCCTGGAAAATAGATGTTACCATAAAGTTAAATATTACACACATATATTTCATTTCAGTCACAGTACTTATGTTAATTATTGGAAGGGTGTTGCAGAACCTGATAAAAAAACACTTCTTCAGATTTAAGTTAAGAGGGAACACTATGGGAAGAAATATGCATTGTTTACCCCCTCCCCGCCAGGAAAAAAATATCTTGCTTGCTCCTCCATGGAAAAAACCTGCGGACGTCCATATAGTCATCCCTCAATTTCGTCATTTTTTTCTCCCTTTGATATTCTTATCTTTTTAGGAATGCTGGCTGAAAGGAAGGAGAAATCTCACCATCCCATTTGGAGACGCCACTGTCCATTGATTTCCTGGACTTTGGCTGTACTGAGATGTAGCTGCCCAACTCTTCTTTGGCTCCTTCGCCATTTCCAAAGTCTCAAGTCTAGGCCATCCGAATTCGTGGGGAGCACGAAGGCTGAAGTTCTGCTGCACCACCTCGAAGGGGGTGAGATGGGAGGAGAAGCTCAAGTTTCTTACAAGTGACATCTGCTACCCATCAACATTCCCTGCCACTCTTGGATGTTGTCATTCTGAGGTTCCGCCTCTGGAAGACACATCGTCCGGGTTTTCTTGAGGAATAAAGACAGGGTGCGCTTCTCTCGGAAACTCCAAACCCTTTCTTCTGGAGAAGAAAAAGGAGTCTCCGACAGTCCATGGAACTTTCCATACTTCCGGATGTCTTAACATTTCGTTATGGAGTTTCGCTGGAACTGTTTCTCCGTTTTTCCTCCTCCTTCCACACGGAAACTGGAGGAATTCCCTTCGCTAAACTAATAAAAGCGCCCTAGCAGACTGTCTGCCGGGGAAGGGGGAGGGGTTGTCAGTGTATAATAAAATTGCAGCAGTCACAGTTTCACCCCCTTTCACGGCTTCAAAAGTGCGTCGGGGGGATGTCTTGCTTTTGCATTTATTAACCCTTCCGAAAAGGTCTAATATACAAGCGGAATGGTTGTTTTCGATGTTGTGAGGCCTCTCTCTCACTCCACCTCGTGACGAATCCCTTGTCGTAAAAGTAACCTTAGGCAGTTATTTGGCGCCTTTCATACAAATATTTGGTCAGGCCTTGATATTAGGATATTTCGTCCCAAATAATGATACAGTGAAATTTTTGTGGTTCTTCTTCCGTTAAGCGAATGTTGCGATGTTTCGAAAACAATTTTAGGTTACGGGCGGGTCAAAAGGGGTAATTTGACACCTCCTGGAATAAGTAAACATACTTTACAGTACTCTTACCCTTTTCGTCTTCCTATCATCTCCGCCTCTGTTTTCTCCTCTTTCTAAATTTTAGTCTTCCTTTCTCGGTTCTGTAATCTCTTATTTCTTACGCTTTTTTCCTTGTTATAAACTTATTTTACCACCATTTTTTTCCGCTTTCTGTTTTGCTTTCTCATATTCTCTGTTGCTGCTTTATATTTCTCCTCCGTCTGTCTCTGCTCATACTTTTAATTGATTCATTTTTCCCTTAATGTCTCTCGCGCTCTCTAACTTGATTCAAGCAGGGTTCTTAATGGTCCAGGAATTTTAAATATATTCAATTCCGGTCCAGGGAAGAAAATCAAGTGTAAATGGGTTCTGGACCAAAAAGAACCTTCTTATCTGTAAAGTATTTCAATTAGGTCCCGGAACCAATTTTCCGGATCAATTTAAATACGGTCCAAGAACATCTTTTTTTTTTCGAATCATTTTGAATAGGGTCCAAGCTTCGTATTGAAATGAACAATACGCAACTTATACCGAATTTAAATCGTGCGAGAAAAAGATTCCAGACCTGTTACGGATCCCAAAAGAGCCCCACTAGAATTTATGTATATCTGGGCCTTTAACAACCTTGATTTCAAGGCTCTCTCGTTTCCTTTGGTTCTCTGATTTCTCTCTCCCTCTCCCTTTTTCACTTCTTTTCTCTCTCTCTCTCTCTCTCTCTCTTTTCCCGTGAATCTCCTCTCTTTTTAAACATTTCTATCTTCACGGCGTCTCATTCTAGGATTTTTTATAATATTTTCACCCCAAGTCCGTTGCAAAGCGGTATCTCTCTCGAAGTGGAAATGTAAAAATCGCAAGGTCTCAAATCTGTGTTGCAGGGAGGGTGTTCCAGTACTTCCAGAAACACTGTTTTAGCAAACCTGCACTATTCTATTGCACATGGAGACGGACATGGTGATGCAGAAGGATGATTCCATTTTGGAGAATGTTCATATGATGATATTATTTATTTGCATCCAAGAACTACAAGTAGTTACATTTCTAGTATAGGACATGTCAAATAGAAATACACGATAATAAAGTTTGGTAATTTAAACACAAGATACACACACACACACACATATATATATATATATATATATATATATATATATATATATATATATATATATATATATATATATATATATTGGTTTTCATTGATTGGTTGATTTAGTTTATTTTACTTCGCGTTTTGTGCCTCTTGGCTAATTTGCGAAGATGGGGATGAGTGATGAAATGGATGAATGGACATTCACAAAACATATATATTGGTGTATCATAACCCTTGCATATAAAGATATTATACTTGACAATTTCAGTTTGATGTGCAACAACAAACTCTGCATGTATGGTAACTAACCTAACCATACCTTTTAACATTTATTCTGACTACACATACACAAGACCTTGAGTCCTTCACACTCTGTCCAATAAATATGTCTGTATGCATTCAAAAGATGAGTGTTTCCTCTGTATATTCTTGTATGCTGTAAAATGAATGTTTAATTAGCATGGTTTAGATTTTAGTATTTTCAAACCTTTCCACTTTTCGTTCGTGTCTTAACTCTCTGGACAACTTGTTATACAGGTCAAGTGCTGAGTTTTTAGGTCCCATCTTGTAGAGAGTAAGACGGCATGGCATGTCTTCATTCGAATTTTATCTTTATTTCTCGTGTTCATGCTATGGATATCTTCATTGGTTTCAAAAGTACTAATATTTTGTTTGATGTATACCAGACATCCATAGATATACAAACATGGTAATGTCAGCAAGCGGAAGTTACGGAAGAGATTTCTGGACGAATATTTCCCATTGCCCCCTGCCACAATTAGAAGTGCTCTTTCTTGTAATTTAAACAGTATGGAGCAATGTGCCTTGTTTCCCCAGACTGATTCAAAGTTTTCTGCCCCAGATCGTTGTTGGTGTTTTCTTTCGGGAGAAACTTATGATACATGAATATGAGCAGTATATGCAAGCAGGCACGTATCAAGAAATATGTTTCCGGGGGGGGGGGATCCGAACCAAGTGTCTCAGGAATAATAATAATTATAATAATAACAATAATAATGTTTAAATTAAAACAATTATATTAAATGAAATTCATACTAATTACAATACATAAATTAATATTATATTATTATTACACAATTAGGTAAACAGACTGTAGCTATAAAAATAGAGATATAACATCGCAAATTCATTACGTAGCTTACCTTCAGTTAAGATCGGAATAATTTACATAAAAACAAGTGCTCTGGCAATGGAATTAATGTCAAATAGATGAATAATTGAATATTTATCAAATATAAAAAAATGATGCCAAATGAAAATCAAGAAATAGATTATCAAAATTATTCAAATCTATCTCCAGTGCGTGACACTGCTTAGTTTCAATTAATTATAATAAAAATACATGTAGTTGGAGAAAACTAAGTTTCTGATTTAAAAAAAGTTCAGAGGAAATTAATAACCATCGATTATGCAACAAATGCTAATATTTTCATTACTAAATTTTTGTACTTGGTAAGTCTTTCGGCGGGTCTGGACCCCTCCTAAATACGTCCTTCCTGTCCCTCAAAGCCGTATGATCCCAATATAATCCTTGTCTTCCAATAAGTTCAGAGGAAATTATATAACAACGGCTAAACGAATATATTTTTCATTATTTAATTTAAGTACTTGATAAATCTTTCGGGGGGGGGGGGGGGGGGTCCGGACCCCTTGGACCTCCCTAAATACGTCCTTGTATGCAAGCTATCTTATATAACTTGCACAGGACAGCGGTGGTCCCGGTGATAGCACGTCTGACTGCGATACGAGAGACCGGGGTTCGATTCCAGTTGGTGAGTAAATTCCGAGGAGAATTTTTCCAGCATGGATCAACCTCCAATTCATGCGTCTCTGTGGGGGAGAGGGTAAAGGAGGCCGGAGCTTGGTGCTGATCACAACACTTCCACACCTGCCGTAGATTTGAACATGTGGGGCCCTTACCTCGACGTCCCGCACATGCTTTCAGGGCATGTTGCCCTGCGCAGGGACTTAACCATTTTTTTTTTTTTTTTATTTATTTTTTTTTATTTTTTTTACTCTTGCATTTAAAAGCTCCGAAACAGAATAGAACATACATGGACATACGAGTATCTCCGAAAATTTTGCAAATCGCATTTTAAATTAGCCAGATATGTAAACATTATCACGTTCCATTCGTAATTTTCCAAACTTTCGTTACTTCGAAAAGTCACCTTTCACCCTTTTAATAACATTGTGAATTTTAAAAGTGTTTACTCAGTGAAAAGAGCTTTACACAAAGTAATTCGGATTTCTACGGAATTCATGGTATATTGTGCCCATTTACGCTACCCTTGACTGGATGCAATTAGTTAATTACTCCAAATGCCTCCCACCACGTGGTTCCAATCGCCCGTGCCAGATCAGCGCCTGATCCAAACAACGAGATCCATGTTCAGACCGTCAGACAAACACATCTAATTTTAACCACCACCAATGCCACGAAACGAAAAGGGGAAAAAAATATGGCGTCTGGCAATAACAGCGAATTCATTCAACAAACGAGTCTCTCCTCTTTTTTCTGCCAGCCACGATGATATTCCAGGCTCTTCCCAAGTTCAATGATCCAAGCCAAATGCGACGTGGAGGAGCAGCCGATCCACAGGGTTTGAATGAAACGGTCTTTTCATCATGTTCCCATTGTCTGCAGCTCTAATTTGGGTTCATAACATTTATAACATTTGATGGAAATTTATCTCGGGCAACATGATGGCTTCCAGTACGCCAGAACCGTATTTGGAAATTCATTGTTGGCGGAGTCTCAGAACAGTAAGAGATGGCTGCTTCTGCTATTGACGAAGCCATTGTTGATTTTGTTTCTCTTGAAGATTTTGCAGTTCGACGGCGCCCCTTCTCTAGATTCTACAATTTACGACGTATCCCCTCAGGGTTTTACAGTTGACGACGTACCCCCTCAGGGTTTTACAGTTGACGACGTACTTCTTCAGGGTTCTACAGTTGACGACGTACTTCCTCAGGGTTCTACAGTTGACGACGTACTTCCTCAGGGTTCTACAGTTGACGACGTACTTCCTCAGGGTTCTACAGTTGACGACGTACTTCCTCAGGGTTCTACAGTTGACGACGTACTTCCTCAGGGTTCTACAGTTGACGACGTACCCCCTTAGGGTTCTACAGTTGACGACGTACTTCCTCAGGGTTCTACAGTTGACGACGTACCCCCTTAGGGTTCTACAGTTGACGACGTACTTCCTCAGGGTTCTACAGTTGACGACGTACTTCCTCAGGGTTCTAAAGTTGACGACGTACTTCCTCAGGGTTCTACAGTTGACGACGTACTTCCTCAGGGTTCTACAGTTGACGACGTACTTCCTCAGGGTTCTACAGTTGACGACGTACTTCCTCAGGGTTCTACAGTTGACGACGTACTCCTCAAGGTTCTACAGTTGACGACGTACTCCTCAAGGTTCTACAGTTGACGACGTCCCTCCTCATAATTCTGGGGTTGACGACGTCCCTCCTCAAAATTCTGCAGTTGACGATTCCCCTGCTCAAGGTTCTGCTGTTGTGGAAGTCGCTGTTGAAGCTTCTGCTGTTCTCTTTAAACATTACTATCAGGATAATGACATATTTTTGACAGAGGATTGAAATTATTCACAACTAGCCAATTCGAAAAAATGAGCTGAAAAACAGGTATATCACGTCCAATACACTTGTTGTTACTTTCATTATGTACAAAGTTGTCATCAAGAGTGCCTGTAGGTTTAGGGTACATGGCAACCAACATCACGAAACCTGCAAATTGCTGCCACTATTGTCCTTCACCGAAAATCGAGCATTCATTGCAAGCACAATCCAAAATTAGATCCTTCGTACGTATTTGAAATGTATCACTAGCATCCGGATTAACGACCTCTAGTGAAGGCCGGGTGACTTTGTGTTTTCGTTGCCGCCTGTCCAGTTCAATGAATGTTTATTGGTGGTTGTAGTCGTCGATGGACGAACTATCGATTAGATTACTCGAAGAATTATTGTGTTTTGGATTTCATCGGGGTCATTGCTTAAATTTAAACCATTTTGTGTTTGAATTGAGAATTTCTTTATTACATTTATTTTCATACGACCATATAAGAGTGATCGGGGACGTAGAACGTAGGGAAACAAAACTAAGGTGGAAGGATAATGTTTTGTTATGGGCCTGAAGGAATTTAGCAAGGAACGCTTTTATTCCGTTCGCGTTAACCCCCCCCCCCCCGCTCTTAATCCTCGCGTCTCTAGCAAGGCTCGTTTCGCTCTCAGTCCGTACTTTTTGATGTAATGCAGTTTTTACTGTGGTTATAACTCTTTATTTATGTTATCAACAATAAAAATAACATTTAAATTAGATATGTGTAGGATTTCGGAAAGGGCTTCAGCCCCCTTAGCCCTCCCCCTGGCTACGTGCCTTGGCCAACCCTGTCATAATGTAAATATAATGGAATACTTTCTTGTTTCGATTCGGTAACGAGAATGTAAATATAAAAATACATTTTTATTTGAAGATTCGGCCCACCTATATCTTTGACAGCTCTCTCGTGTTTACCAGCACCAGAAAGTCTGTCGCCGCCACTGGACCGAACTCGTACACATATCCTAACCGCTGAGGCACCCTGGGTTGACGAAAAAAATGTTTAAGGGATGTTTCAAACCGAAGTGACAAGCGACACGTGTCTCTTAAAAATTAACCTTCAGACATAAATGTAACTTTCGAACCGAAGCGACATGATAAACTGCACGTGTCGCTCGGACTGGTCCGTTTTCCGAATAATGTCCCATCGTGTCGGCTCGGTCTGTCGTCTGCGGGATGAATGTTTTAATTTAGCCTGAAGTGATCCTCGTCGCTATTCGCTTAGCGCCTCGGTGTGAAACCCGAGTGTCTCATGTCGCATGTCGCGTGTCGGCCGTTGATTCCGTCCGAAAGCTGAGAAGCGACACGTGTCTCTTGAAACTTAACCTCATGGAATAAATGCAAATTTTCTAACCGAAGCGGCACGATAAGCTGCACGTATCGCTTGCGTTCAGTCAGACTGGGCCACTTTCTCAATACAGCACATCGTGTCGCCTCGCTCTGTTGTTCGCGCAGTAGTGGTGAATGGTATTGCTTTATGGAGATTTCAGATCGAAGCGACAAGCGGCACATGATGCTTGGGAACGAGCCAATCAGCATCAACGTTTCACACCGTAGAGCATCACAGGCCGCACGAGCTTGGGTTCTATTACCTTAAGCGACAAGCGATACGTGTCGCTTGGAAGCGAAACTTCAGTAATCAACTGAACCATTTGAAAAGAAGCGACATGACAAGCTGTACGTGTCGCTTGTAGCCTGCGTGTCACTCTGACTGGCGCGTTTTGTCAATACCGTGTATCATGTCGCCTCGTGCTCTTGTTCGCGCATGCGCGGTGAATGCTTGGCTTTAGATTGAATGGGCTAGTGTCGACTGTCGCTTTCAGCTTGTTGCATTGGTGTGAATTCTTCCATAGACTGAAGGGGGCCGTGTCGGTTGTCGCCTCGGTGTGAAATCTACGTGTCGCCTAGCGCTTGTCTCTTCGGTCTGAAATCTCAGAAGAGCCAATTGGGACCGGAGCTACAGTTTAAAGTTGGATCCAAACCACAGCCGCAATGTGCCTCCAGAAACCCGCAACTCCTTGATCACAAGGCTACAGAGTTAGCCACTCTGATGAATACGAGTAGTACAAGTTACGTTCTAAGGCTGGCACCACTGAAGCCTATGACGTGTAAAGGGGTTGGGGGAGGGGTGCATACCTTGGGCACAGAAGACGTACAGAGTTGGAAGCATGTCCAAGGTCGAACTGGTATCTCGGGACAAACTTCACGACCCCCCAAACTGGCACACGTCCCTTACTTGCCATTTACGAAACAGTCGAAACACGTTTCGGGGACCATTTTTTTTCTTTCCTTCTGTGTTTCTATTTTCAAACAGCGGTAAAACAAAAAAAAGGAAAGAAAGAAGACTACATGCACATCGAAGTCGCGCGTGAACAAACAACTTTAAATCATTTTTCTCTCCTCGTCTTACTTCATCTTCTTCTTTGAAACAAAAAAGAGAAGAAAGTTTGAAAGTTGTTGGCATAAAAGTGTCTTGTTTTGCAGGACAGCCAGTGAAGTGATATTTGGTTTTATTTTAAGTTTGTATGAGGCGTGGGGGGGGGGGGGGGCTTTCCCCAGCCACGATAATCCGCGTGAAGCACACTTTCCCAAACTGCATCATTGTGACCAGTTGCGTATGCAGGATTTTATTTTCGGAGGAGTCTGGTATTGTAAAGGTGGATATTACACAACTGCGTTCTAGGGGGAGGGGGTGGAATACACTATAAAATATTTCAAATTACCATTTTTAACCTTCGTCTTAAATGTAGTTCATAGAGAAAAAAATGTAATCGGAGGTAATTTTAAGGCGGGTTTTCTGTTATCACTTTGGTTTCTTCCCCAAGTTCTTTACTGATTTCATTTCAAAAGCTGATTTTCTCAAAATTTCGGTAAGGGCTCTAGCCCCATCAGTGATCTCCTCTGCGTACGCCAGTGGATGTGACTGTGCACTTTACGTGCATTTCCAGACCTGACCAAGCATTCTCCATAGCAATTCCCACTCCGGGCACAGATTATGTGCAAACTGACATAAAAGTGTCGTGTACCATCATAGTCGTAACCAGTGGGGGTTCCCAGCCCCCTCTGTGCCAACAGAGGTGAGGTGGTTCAAGGAATGATACGGAGTCAAATTTGTAGCTCTATTTTACGGCTTCTCTCCTACGGGCATTGTCAGCGGGGGACCAGGAGGCGCGTCTCCCTCAATAATGAGTGTGCGACAACTGATACGTGGACAAAAATTCTTACATGTAGATAAGTCAACATTATTGTAGTGGTTTTCGCTAGAAAGTGCAGTATTGGTAATTATCGTTTCAGATTGTTTAAAAAATATGAAGAATGAACGCTCAATTTCAATCGAACTCGAGCAAATTAAAGAAAATATCATATGATTGTTGTCGATTCCAGGCAAGGGAATTACATACATTACAAAAAAGAAAATTCGTTTTAAAGCAAACAACGAAGATGACGCAAGCATTTCTAAATATTTATGGAAAATTGGAATTACGAATACAAGAGACGTGAACGTAGTTTGTTAACCTATTTATTAGGAAAGTGTAAAATTAGATTGATTGAGTTGGTGATTTAAGTCCACTTTTGCACAGTAAGGCTAATCGGGACTGGACTTATAGTTTAAAGTGGGATTCGAACTACTATGTGCCTCCACTGAGTATCGAACCCGGGACTCCTTGATTACAAGGTGGCGACGCTACCACTGCGCCATTCCTGTAAAATTAGATTGTAAAGGAGCAGGTTTATATTTTTGTTTCATGCAAAGATCTATTTAGGTAAAACAATAATGTATATACACTGAAATAAGGGGAAATTCATGGACAAATCTGTTAGGTTCGAAATGAATGAATAAGTTCTGTGCGAGAGTGTACGGTATATATAAACTAAAAATAGATAATTCCATGGATGTATTTAAAGGAAGATGAGGGGGAATCCCCCCTCTTCCTAGGTCCCCGCTGTTGTTGCTAATTTTATTGCTTGGGGGACTTTTTAAATACATAATACTCCTTTGCTTCGTAACAAGTGACGCCTCTCCCCCTGGAATTGTTTAAAGCACCATGAACTATCGTGATTAACTGAGATTCATCACCCATCTGTGATAATCTGTGTTAGTAAACAATCCACAAATTCAGAAATTACGAAGCTTTCGTTCAAGACACTGCATCAGTCTACACTTGAGGTAAGAAACAAAACCAAATAGGGAGTTTAAATTTCTTAATAAGCTACTAATTCATTTTTGAGTTTTCTCTCACACGATCAAACTAATAAATATTGGAAGTAGTTGTTAAATATAGCTTATTAATAAAATATAAACAGTTATATAAATTTACTAAATTAACGATCCGTATCAACAGGTATCTTATAGCAAAAAAGGCAAATATCTACATATTATCATAAAAATCGGAATATTTTCAAGTCCTGACTGCAGTAGAAAAATGTTGGGAGACGGACTAAAGAGAAAGATCTGTCCTGACTAAATTTGGAATGTCTGTCCTCATGACACCAAACCTTCTCCCAGTGGAGAGATGCACCTTTTAGTTTCTCAGACTTCCGGATAATCCTAGTAAGGTATGGAATTGCATCAAAAGTGTAGGTTTTTTTTAAAAAAATATCATTGGAATTCTTCACAGTCGGATGTATCAGATGGCAACGAAACTGGATAAGGATCAACTCAGGCGATATGAATCCTGCTCATTTACAAGCTCGTCTTCGTTCAGACGAAGTCGCCAGTCGAAGTAAAATGGAATCAAGCGACTCAGCAGATGTTAACTTCAGAGTGCTATATAGTAACTGAAGGTGTAGCTTTCTGATGACATTTAAATATTGACTTCATTGAATCTCGAAAAGATAAAACTCAAAATATTCCCCGCTTGAAGGAACGGCTCGATCAAGATATATGCCGCCCTCCGTGGCGGAGTGGTTAGCACACCGCACCAGGACGACAGCTGTCCCGGGTTCGAATCCCGGCCTGTGCTTGGTTGTTCATCAATTTCATCATATCATCACTCATCCTCATCTTCGCGATTAGCCAAAAGTGGCAAAAATTCGAGGTAAAATAAAACAAATCAATAACAATCGATCAAGATATGGGAAAGGGAGAGGAGCTGTTTTCAATATCATAACTTTTGCAACTATCTTCTTATTTAGTTCAAATTAATTATGCTCATTTGATTTTTTGCAAGAAACATACAGGCTATATCTGGAGCAGGCGAGCGAAAACAAGCCTCTGCGCAAGTAATGACGCGAGACGGCTACACCAATGAACACGTGAGAGGGAATGGGATTGCGTGGAGGGGGAGCGACTGCAGTTACCAGCCTTCCCAGTAGCGTGTACTGCTTCGCTCTGACCACTCGATTTCCTCCCCTTCTCTGATGCTATGCGCGGCCTTGCTCCAGAGATACCTGAGACAGAGCATATGTATAGTCTATCTGCTAATTTCAGAGATCACCACGTAACAAGGTTTATACTGTTTATAAAGAAATCAGGAGCTCTGGGAAGAAAGGGCGAATCGGAAAACCCGTGTGTTGAAAAATGAAGTTTATAGTCGAAAAAGTCTCTGAGCATAGTAAATTATACTGAACAATTCGCAACTAAAAGCTAGTTGCTTGACGGCACGCGCCGCTGAGAAAGAGTGAACTTAGGACTGACAACCAGTTACAGAGTAGTAAACAACAAGATAAAGGAGATGCATTTTCGCCCTTATAATCCTCACGGCCAGTTCGATATTTTACTTCTCGATTTTGTTTTCGATTATGGGCGTTGCCAGAAATTTCTTTAGGCTCAGAGGTCAAGCTATAAAACTTGACCAGAAAATTATTATCATCATCATCATCATCATCATCATGGGTATTATTCCAAATTTATTATTAATCATCATCATCAACCTTTGGAATACTTTTCTACTCGTTCCACCAGATCGACAACACAGCACAACTCTGTTTAATTATTTTTCTTTACATTTCATACAATTAGTATACTGAAATGCATAGTTGTTGCTAACTTTTAGACACAAAAGTTAGGTGGTAACTTTAGACATAAAATGTATGTTGTGTGATCGCTTACATAAAACTCTTAATTTTTGGAATTTGGAAAGCTGTGGATCAAGAGCGGTGATTGGATGCCAACTGAACGTCAAGGACATTTTACACAAAAAGTGGGGGAAACTGCCCCCTCCCACGCCCTCCCCAATTACAGACACTGCGTGGAACAGTTTATTCTTGTCATTATTGTACCATATGACAGCATAACCTGGTACCTGTATCTTGAACTAAATATTTTCACTCTACAGCAGTTTTTATTTAATTTGATTATTCTGTTCAAATACTAACTGGACTTTATTTCTGTTACTAACAATAAAAATAATTAACTTTCTGTTTTTTTGTGACTTTAAATGAACGATGCCAAATTCCAGAGGACGTCAACGGGCCAGTTGGACCCCACTCCTCTCTCGACGTCTACTATTTTTAATTTGAAACTAGAACAACAACGACTAAGGCAAATTGGGGACAATTGCGACAACTTCACGGAAAATGCTTTTTTTCTGACCTTGTGTGGAAACAAACTGGGAATATCCACCCCCAATTACATAGCGTCGTAATCCGTCCCCAAGTAAGTGCAAATCATCTTTCTAAGTCAACACATAGGCTAATCGATACAGAGGTATAGTTTAAGCAGAAATCCGAACCACTGTGCGATTTGCCTCCATCAGGGATCGAACCTGGAACCCGCTGATAAAAAGACGACCGCATTACCACCACGCCATCGGGAGGCACCTGCACGTAAGAACGTTTACTTAACGATATCAAAACTGAATGATATGATGTCCTATTTGGACATGCTATTTTACAACCTACACAACAAACTTGGGAGTTTGTGGACCGTAGTGCGTGCGGAACTGTCATTTTGTTTATCTCGCTTTCATTTGTGGCAGTTTGATGGAATCATGTTTATTATTGCCACCAGAGGTCAATAAAATCAGTTACGCAATGACGTAAGAAGGAAGCCTCCGAGCATTTTGGGTTCTGACCCGGGGAGAGGAAGTCATATTTCCTCCAGGTAGACACGTTGTTAAGGTGTCCGAGCAACCACGATATGCAGGAGTAGGCTAAGTACATTCCATAATGTTTTTAAGTTGCCAACTTGCACTCACGCACATAATTATATTTAGTTCATGAACTTTCTCTTACATACTACGTGGAGAAGTGATGTAACAGTGAATCGTTGTTCTTTTGGTTAAATTTTAAAAAGGCAAGAGACCAATTTAGTTCATTATTAGTTCGGTTCCATCAAACTGGCCAAGTGATAAAAGACGATGTTTTTCTTTCAGCGAGTTTATCTAACAAACTAGATTTATGTAGTGTCGAAGTGCTTGTTGCACATTATGTAAATAAGCTCGCATCAACTGGAACAGTGTTGTGTCTGTACATTCGTATAGCATAGCTGCCTCATAGCAAATAAGTAGACCTTTAAGGCCTGAATCTTCCACTGCGTGCGTACTTCAGGTTCGTATGCATTAAACAAGCAAATTTAACGTGCATAAGTTCTTGTGCCCTAATAATATATATATTATAACTGTATCAATTCACATTTAAAATAGGGGTTGCAATCAATTTCCATTAAATAGGTATTTCTCCAATTGTCAGTGGTCGCAATTGGACACTTCACCTTAATATGATGTAGTCGCAATTGTCAGTGGAACATTTCATCTTATAATGAAGTGGTCGCAACTTTCCTTGTACATTTAAATCAATATGATTTGGTCACAATTGTCCGTGGGACTTTTCAGTTAACAATAATGTGATCTCAAATGTCCGGATACATTTCATTATGGTTGGCGGGGGGTTAGGTTAAGGACCTTCACTCGTACGAGTCACAGGACGTTTTTATAAGCCAGTGCCCATCAGGCGTTTATGTTTAGATGCGGTCACAGGGTGATCGCCCCTCTGTACTTCCCCCATTCAGTCAAATCAGAGGGGGTGATGCCCTTGGGGCTACAATAAGAGTCAGAAATCCTACATCCTCCCTCTACTAGAGTTCGATAATCCGCCAGTGAAAAAAAGGTCTTGGAATGTGGCCGGCCACTAGGCCAATGTAAAAATGCCAGCAATTCACAATTCTTTCTGTGAAGGTTTTGTGGATCAGCAGTTTTTTTAGTTAGAGAAACGCATCTCCTCCTTCCTCTTCCTTTCCTTCTTGCAATTACTACCAGATGTGAATGAATTCTACACGGATAAAAAAAATGCATTGTTAGATTTACCGTATGTTCTTGTTTCCGTTTCTTGAGGTTCATGTTTCCACTGATTTCCAATTAGATGGGGTCTAATAACCACTCGTCCGTTTCGCATAATATGCATTTAATATTCTTGAGTACCAAAACTTTGCTCAAAACAGACGATGCCTGATGCCCCTCTGTATGGAGCTGGCACATGCTAGGAACACGTCCTATTCTCCATTATTATGAAATTAAAGAGTTTTCTACCTTCGTTGAAAATACATTTCTGTACTTCCGTGTCGAAAAAATCGAAAGCTTACTAGAAATTATTCCGATTCCCCAGGTTCACTGGGGATGATGCCATCGAGACGAGACTTGTCACTATCTTTATCTCGTCTCGGTTTATGAACATTCCTCTCGTTCTTGAAATCCTATAGTATAAACATATAGTGGATGTCACTGCACAAACGTTCACAGTTTAAAAGAGGTAATTAATACTTAAAAAAAAAAAAACTTTTCTTAATTAAGTTTTTCTGTTTGGAACTTCTATTCTGAATATGCCGTACAACCACATCAGAGGTTCACAATTAGCATTACTTGATTGACTTAGCAATTATTATAAATAAAATATATGACTTACTTGTAAATAATCGGGTAGATATCAGCTTGCTATGTCTGAAGAAGGGGTCTAGTAAAGTACATTTGGGTTATGTGATTTTTAAAAAAAATATGATAGCAAAGTCTCGCTCCAGTCTCTATTCTACATAAGTCTGTTTCGTTCTCAAGTTTTATCAGGTGGTCAAGGCAAGGACGTATTTAGGGGGTCCCCAAAAGACTTATCAAGGACTAAAATAAAATAATGAAAATATACATGTTTAGCATTTGTTGTATAATCGCGGGTTATTTATTTCTGCCGAAATTATAAAAAGGCAAGGATTTAAATGGGATCATACAGCTTTGAATTAACGCTACCTAGTGTTGCCCACGAAACGAGACTTTGGCCTGTCTCGTCTCGTGGAAATGCTGTGAAATGCTGTCTCGTCTCGAAAATATTCGTTTGTCAAAGGGACACATGATCAATCTCGTCTCGTCTCGAATTTTTAAAAGCCTGTCCCGTCTCGTCCCGTGGGCAACACTAACGCTACCACAGAAGATTTATTGATTTTGTTAATTTTATTTCGCATTTCCACCACTTTGGCTAATCGCGAAGATGAAGATGATATGATAAAATTGATGAAGGGACACTCAGAAAATAACGTCCATGCCCAGGTCGAGATTCTAACCCGGGATACCTGGCGTCGTAGGCGGTGTGCTAATCAAGGATGATTTATACATACTTATAATAATATACATAAAATACTAATCAGGAACTTTACTATTTGTTGACTGGATCTAATTTAAAAAAAAAAATAAACATTGAATTCTTTATCTCTTTCACATTAATAGGTCAAACACTAAAATCAATCAAAAGTGACTCAGAGATTAGCAAATGTAAGGACCAAAAAGACACAGCCAACGTTAGTTTCATGCGAGAGGAATCATCGAAACCTTAACTGGATACTATCACTTGCCAATGTCTATAACTAAATGTCTTCCAGTGAAAACATTACTTGTTGACGATGGTAAGGATCGAACCTACAACAACCGGTGATTTTACTACAAACCCAGCACTCTAACTAAGGGGGGAGCGGAGCGGGAGTCCCACTGAACCAGCCCCTCCCCCTCCAAGAAAAAAAATAATAAAGTAGTGCTTTTATTAGTCTGAATTTTCCCACGATATTTAGGAGTATGTTAAATGTAACGCCCCCACTCGTGTCGTAGGTGAAACCAACACCACCACACCACATTTGAGTGCCCTTTACGAAAAGGCAATGCTCCTTACATATCCTTGGATATTTGAGACGCAGATTTCTAAGTAATTTCTTAATTTGCCTTATTTTACTTCGCACTTGTGCCACTTTTGGCTAATTTGCGAAGATGGGGATGAGTGATGATATTTACGAATGGACACTCGCAAACATCCATGCCCAGGCCGGGATTCGAACCCAGGCCCCTCGCGTCGTAGCACGATATGCTAACCACTCCGCCACGGGGGCCGGCGATTTTGAAGTAAGTCTGCGTGGGCAAGAGTGTTTGAAAATCCCCCTTTCTAGGGAAAATTATTGTGTACTCAATAATTGCTATTCACTAAATAAGAACACGCAGAAAGAAAGCATACCATAGTTCACTAGTCATTTAACAAAGAAATTGCTTTCTCAGAGTACAAATAAGTTACTCTGCCCCGCTTGCGGAATTTGGAGGGGGCGCCCCCTCAAACCGGGATGCATGTGCATCACACTATTAATTATTCTGAAAGTAATGGTTTTCTTTGACATCTCTTTCTACCGCTTTGAATATTACCATGGCTGCAAGTAATAGCTACAGTTTGAAATTCGGCGCCCTGCAACATAGGCGCTCAGGACGATTGCCCTTCCAGCTTGACCTTCCCTCACTCCCAGTCGAGCCAGACATAAACACAAACAGCTGTTATACACGCATCACCAACTGACCTGTTTCTCCTAGAACCACAACGAAAGCAGACGAGAGCCAAAGCAGGGCCGTCCACGCCTCCAGACGCATCTCGATTGTCAATTGTTACGTCAGACCATTATCCGAGAAACAAAACACACTCACTCGCGGTCTTCCAGTACCAAAAAGAAAAAAAAAAGTTATTGAGTGCGAGGCTCTGTAAGCAAGTTGTGAAATGCACACACTTTTACATGTAAACAAACACGCACTTTTGTTTTTAATTCTTGTGACGACTTCTTCACGTGGAAGAACTTGAACTACGCAAGGCGTACACCACGTGACCCGAACCGTGTTTTCGTATAATCGCCGCTAAACTTGACTCGTTCCGAGCGGCAAGGCGACTGTCAAAAGATCTGGCAGCCACGCATGCCGGTCCTGGCTACCCTGCTGACACCTTGCGGTTAAAATGTGGAACTCGGATCGCAGTGTGCAAGCTCAACGCGTTTAGCGCTGACCCCGGGCACTTTTCGACACCACACAGTAAGGGAGTTGCGGATTCAAATTCCCGGAAATATCTTCGAAATAGCAGACTTTAGTACTAGAACAAAACATGAAAAGTCAGCTAGCTCTCTTAAATATTTAACTTCTTGCCTACAGATGGAGCAGTTGTGTTGTGTAAACCGCTCACATCGTTTAGTTCTGATGGAAACTTTTCTAAAGTTTAAACACACTTAAGTAAAAATAACATAACTTGCAAAACCCAACAGCTCTCTACCGCAGCATATGGGAACATTGACTTCACGCTGTAAGTCACGTGGAAAGTCCTATCACACATTTAAAATGTTAGCAAATCACTACATGGATCTCGAATAGGAAATGTTTGTATCTACACTAGAAATTTATCAAACCATACACATTTGGAATAATTTTGTGTTTCATTGATTGGTTGATTTTTTTATATTATGGGTAAGTCAGCATAGCACATAGGCTATTTTTGCCCTCGCACAATACGGGGAAAAAGCCCCTTACGTAAAACATAATTGATGACAGGCCCCCTAACAAGAAAATAAACGATGTCCATTAAAATTTTCTCAATTTTTAACTCATTTATTAATTTCTAACCATAGATTAGCCGAGGGGAGGGGGGGTGTCAGGCTCACCACCTCTAATTTTTCGAATTTTGAACTGAACATTTTTATTAAATTTTTTTTAAAAAAATACATTGTTACCAGGATGTTTCAAATATGTCTCTATTCCTTTTGTTCATAAAAAACTTAAATATAACGTACAGTCACCGGCAATAATAATTGGACGCCAAGATCTTGAAATACTCACTTCCCTGCAAGGCGTTGTGCGTGTTGCCTAACTATACGGCGCTAAATGGATTTTAATAGCTAATTTTCAATGGCAACTTCTACCACCGCCGTATAGTTAGGCAACACACAGAACGCCTTGCAGGGAAGCGCTCTAAGTGTTCCATTTTTTTGCCGGTGAGTGTATATGGGAGGTCAAATTCATTCAGGCACCTCCTTTGGACGTCTGTTCCTCATCACACTAATGCCAGTGCCAGTGTGCAATTGGTTTGGTAATTATTTTTTACCAATTATATTTTTTTGTAATTATTATAATTAATAAATAACTGCAATTGTATAAACAACAAAGAAAGGAGTGATTCAATAACAAAATGGTTTCTTGAATTTTAGTGATAAAATAAAATGTGAGTCCCCTCAGGTAAGTTTCTCCCACGGCATGGGTAAGCTAGGGGCAACAAGAAGTAAAACTATTCTCTTTTCGAGGATAACATCTCCTTACCTTATCTATTAAAAGCAGAGACTGTAAAGGCGCACCGGCGCACACAAGGACAAACACTGAACGACAATACTCCACAAAGGATTATCCTGGCCATGGATCCAGGCGCCAGACCCTCGTTGGCCTCCAAGAAGCAGTTACCAGGTGTAATACGGGGAAGTCAGGTTGACCTTTGTGGGGTTCTAATTGATTGATTTAGTGTTTTAAGTCCAGTAAGGCCAATCGGGACTGGACCCATAGTTTAAAATGGAAACCGAACTACTATGTATGTCCCTCCACCGGGTATCGAACCCGGGACCCCCTTGATTGAAAGACGACGACGCTATCGGGGAGGCTACTTTTGAATATTTCTCTTCATTCGTACGACATGTTGCAAAATAACTGGGTGGTCTATTTCAGAAACGTGAGAATATTATTTCAGAACTGTGTTATGCAGTTCCTATTGTAAAATAGATAGTAGGAATAGTGTCAAACAGTAGTAAAATGATATAATCAACTTCTCGTCTGAGCCTGCTTCTCTCTCTCTCTCTCTCTCTCTCTCTGTGTGTGTCTGTGAAAATTGACATTCTCAAGACCACTCCTGAATTTTTCTCCTGGCCATGTCGCTCACCACAGTAAATTATACTTTTTGTTTTTGCAGAAAAATAATTTATCGCAATGCTTAAAAAATGTCATAGAATGGGTGATTTCTACTAAATTATCTAGCCTGGCAATTTGCTTATTTTGAAGGGAGCAAGATAAAGTTTATGTAATCTTCCTCGCGTTATTCATCACACCAGGTCTCAAGATAACTATACACCTCAAACTGCCTATCTGCGCTTAGTAATTTACAGGTAATTTATTTATTTTTTTAAAACTACATCTTACTAGAGATGGCGACAGAGGGGAGCGAAATAATTAAAGGTATTTTAAAAACGGATTATGTATTGTGCCTAACAAGAACATGGAATTCTGACAGAAATAGTGGAAATTAGTAATGATTGATGGAATGGAAATCGAGGCAGAAAAATAAGTGAACAGCAATGCTGGAAAATGGTTTTCATGTGCAGCTGTACAGAGAATGTCGATTTTCCTGTCTGATCCTCTTCTCGCCTCCAGTCATGTACCACAGCCCGTTAACATGTTAAGAAAATATTGGGAGACACACAGTCACCTGCATTATACGACGCACGTTTTTAGAAGCGATATCGGGCGGAGCTACTGAGAGCGTGTCCTTGGTGACCAGCCAATGGCAGGAGTGCAACGTTGTTAAGTTAGGAGACTGCGGCGCGCAAGTTAAACGCCGTGTTCTGTATTTTTTCTTGCGTGCAAGAAGTTTGCATAGAACTCGCCACTTTAAGGTTAATCATAAGATGGGGCACGACATTTTGAACATGACCGTCCAAGTCCCATGAATTTCCGTCGCCTACAGCCGGAGTTATCGCTTCTCGAAGAAACACGGGAAACAACACGTCTCTACACACACACACAATGACCTTTTCGTTTTCCATCCGTGTTCCGTCTGTTTTTTTTTCGTTGCCACCGTGTTGACACCGCTGAGTTGTCGTGTCTTGGTAAAGCTATGGGTGTCGAATTCGGCTGAATATACACAATGACCCTTCATTGTTGTTTGCATTCACGAACATTGCGAGTCAGTTAAGTCAGTTTGAGTTTAGCGTTTTCGTAACAAGGGCGGTGTAAGATAATTATTTTCGTACGCCACGAAGAACAGTTGTGAGAGGTTTCAATACTGCCCTTATTGATTGATTGATTCGATTTATTTACTTCGCTTTTCTGCCACTTTTGGCTAATCGCGAAGATGAGAATGGGTGGTGATATGATGAAATTGATGAAGGGACACTTATAAACACCTATGCCCGGGTCGGGATTCGAACCCGAGAACCCTGCCGTCATAGCGCGCTGTGTAATACAGCCACTATGTTCAATACTTGTGCAATAGTTTGTGTTCCGTGAGTGTTATTAAATAATGTCGCGCCGGCCCCTATGGTGCAGTGGTTAGCATATCGCAATACTACTCCAGGGGTTCCGGGTTCAGATCCCGGCCTGGACATGGATGTTTATGAATGTCCATTCATCAATTTCATTATATCATCACTCATTCCCATCTTCGCAATTAGCCAAAAGTGACAGAAAAGCAAAGTAAAACAAATCAAATCAAATTAATAACGTTTCTCTCGAAACGTAGTACCAGTAGTACAGGCACCGAGGGTAAAATATTACGTTCACAAGATAGAAATCTTACTTTTAAAGTATATTTCTTACTTCAATGAATTGGCGTCGGAAGAAGTGCGTGCTGAAACAGTGTTTTCTCAGAACCGAGAACTTACGGCTAAAGCGTGTGGTGTATTTGTTTTTACTGTGTTGCGCATTATAAAACAGGGTAAAGTATCTACCACAGAAATCGGTGACCCCCTTTTCAAATCTCCTGGGAAACATGCCAGAAAACAGAAACGAGAGCGATGATGATGACCTTGCAGTTCCTCTACAATAAATAAAATACCTTCAAACTTCTTTCAGGTACTAGTTTATCTTATATGCTGCAGTGATATGATATAATCCAATGTAGAATTCTTCACTATATATTTCATTGTACTGAAATATCACGTGCATGCATTATATATAAAAAGTTAAATATTGGACACAACGAATTCTCTGTGTTCCCCTTCCGCTAGCAGTTGGTTTGGCAACAGCGCAAGAGCGCTGGCAGCGTATTGGCTGAACTCATGTTCCTTCTAAAAGCGTACCCCGTATAGGCCTGACACAGTTAATTAAGAGAAAAGGAAATGTCAACCCTAAGAAAGCAATTCTCATTTGGTATGTAAAGTAGTGCTTTGTGTATTTCATCTTAAATATGTCACTCCACTTTTCCATTTTCATTGCGATTTTGCATTATAGCAGGGAATGCAAGGCCAATTCTTTACAAAATACGAACTCGCAACTAAACAAATCATGACAACGACAATGTTATTTTTAAATTTGTGGTCATTTTGGCCGCTGAGACTCCCAAAGCTTTTGAAAAATGTGCGGCGCACTTTGCAGTAGCAGTGCCATCCAGCGGTTGATATTCAAGGCATCCCCATGAGAACCGAGTGTTAAACGTTCCAATCTACTAGTGTTGCCCACGGGACGAGACGGGACAGGCTTTTAAAAATTTGAGACGAGACGAGATTGATCATGTGTCCCTTTGACAAACGAATATTTTCGAGACGAGACAGGCCAAAGTCTCGTCTCGTGGGCAACACTACAATCTACGTAGTTTTGAACAAATCGTAACTGTCTTTTAGAAAATTGAATACAGGTGTCGCTAATGTTGGTCAATTTTTCAAACTCACCTTAAAAGAAATTATGTAGTTTAAATGTGTTTATTATTTCAGTTTTCACTACTTTTTAAGTAAAGTTTAACCAAATATATTTCTGTATTAGATGCATGGATGGATTTAGATGAGGTCTGAGATATCAAAAAAATAAATGTGAGTGTGTGTGTGTGTAATTCCTGCTCTGCTACACGTGATTTCTGAAAATCCTCATGTAGGTTATTTCGGTGGGCAGCAGGGTGGCCGAAGACGATTTCACAGTGGGCTAGGGCCACCCTCGCACACCTGGTGGCGACGCCTCTGCTTCTTTTTCTTCCAAAAGATGGCCGCCATCTCATCCGAATGCAACTGTGGCTCCCTCTGCTGCGCTGCATTTGCTTGGCAACCTGGCTCTAAGTTCACCGCTGTTAGCAGCCTCCCTGGAGGAAAAGACACGGTCAACTCCCACTCCTGTTTATGTAATCAGCTCAAAGTTTCCTCATCTGGCAGCGGGCGCCCCGCGGTTTCCAATTACACGTGGAGATGGCCTGGTGCCACTGTTGCATTGTTAGTCTCAACAATACTGCATTGCATTTACCATTGTTTCTCCTTTCCTTCCCCCACGCGCGGACCACAGTAGTTTCTCTAATATGCAACGAGGCGCGACCTTCACTTAAATCAGGCCCTTAAGGGTCGTCGTCCCTCAACCAAACGCTAACGAAACGAATTTATGTGGAAGAAGGTTGATCATAACCGGACATACAATCTTAAGTGAAGCATAAGCACTGTATACAGGGTGATTAAAAAAAAATCCGTGGCCACCATACCGAAAAATGTCCATTCAGCCCTCTCGTTCTTTTTACAATAAGCCTAGTTAATGCGCTGTCTCAAGGGAGTGGGGGTAGTATAGAGACGAGACCAAGAATAAGACAGACCTCTGTCAATTCTATACCCTGTCCAAACTATCTCTGGAGCAAGGCCGCGCATAGCGGCAGAAAAAAAGGGGGGATCGAGTCGGCAGAGCGAAGCAGTACACGTTCTGGGAAGACTGGTAACTGCAGTCGCTTTCCACCCCCTTCCACGCAATTACGTTCAGCTCACGTGTTCATTGGTGGAGCCGTCTCGCGTCACTACTTGCGCAGAGACTTGTTTTCGTTCGCCTGCTCCACAGATAAACGGGACAGAGTATAGTTAGACCGAGACTCTTGGCCTTATTAAAGATTTTGTTCAGATATTTACAAATGTATCTGCACTAGATTTACTTTTATCTGCTACTTATTCAGATATACCGAGTGGATATCTGCATGATCATTGTGATAATTTATAAATTCTGTTTAAAACAAATTGCAAAGTCTGTACTGCGCTGCGAGGTTGCATATACATTCAGGATAAATTTTCGAGGCCTCTTGGCGTTCAAACAAGGTGTCAAAAAAAACGTTAATTGAGAAGTTATTTGTCCTAATGACCTCTATACGTTGTTGAAGTTCATGCAGTAATATACTGTATATGCTCATTTTACTTATAATTCGAGACTCGAGGCGGAACCAAGACGAGAACGAGATGGATGTTTATAAATCGAGACGAGACGAGATCAATACACTGCCAGGTTTTATCTCGTCTCGTTGAATAACATTCTCACATGTGAGGCATACTATATATATGTATATATCGAGTGATATTTGAATTATGTCAACCCCAGTGCAAAGTGAATGCAACTGGTTGACCACGTGACGATCGAGAGGTTGCTGTTGGACGACCAACGGAGCCTTGAGAATTAATATATTTATCAGTAGGTAGTCCGCACTTTAGTGGTGATGGGTAAAACGAAGGACTTGTCGAACTTCAAGAATGGACAACTTCTGTAATCACGAAGGGTTGGTGCCTCGATAGCGGAAAGACTGTGCTTGGCTAGAGTGTACCAAGATTCGCGTCAAAATGGATAAACAACGAACACGAACCACACTTACACGTGCGGAACTGCCGATACAGCGAAAGGTTGATGTGTGAAGTGAGCGTTGGATCGAAAGACTCATTCGGACAAATCGACGCAGCACAGTGCAACGCTTGACAACCCAATATAACACAAGGCAATCCGGAAGAATTTCTAGCATCACCATGCGTCGCACTCTTGCATACCAGCATGCCTGCACAAACGACTCCTTGCTCGTCTTACCAAGGCTCATCGCGTACTACAGGACTCGCCTTGTACAGTCACGGACACTGCCGGCTTGTAACGATTCCATTGACAGTCAATGTATTCATTACAAGCCGGCAGTGTCCGTGACTGTACAATGAACATGCATGTTAGTAAACAAGTTTAGAATTTTATTTCTATTACATTAAAAAATAAACCATTACTCATTTTGGCCCGTAGCTATGTTTGGACAAGTACTCCCCCATATACAAAATGGGCTAGCTTTTTCTTATATAAACAATTAATAATACATTTATAAAGAGAAAATTTGAATCCATGACAGGAATCACTAATATGTTGAGATATTAAGTCTTCAAGGAAGTTTTTAATGTAAAATAATCTAGTTCTCTTTAAAGTAAAATAACTTCACTTCAAATTTACTTTCTATTTTTACATAAAAGCATGCGATTATATTTCTTCTCGGTACTGCTATCTTTAGGGCGAAAATCTTATCACGCTGGTCGTTCTATTAAATCTCACAAATCCGATCAATCACTTGGTAACCAATCCATTTACTTAATTATGTACGGCCGCTAGAATCCTTATCTCGAAGCACTTATCGGATTTTCTTCGAGAATCGTTTTTGTCGATCCTTTTTAGGTCGAATTTCGTGGTCGTGAAAGTTTTGCTGTTACCCTACATGCTGAGGTTGCGTAAAATTCCGATACAGATATCGTCTTATTTGTCACCCAGCACAGCTCGGCAAGTTTTGATAAATCGGTGCGACGCAGGGTTGACTGACAAATAGTTATTTGCGCTACCATCCAAGAGAGGAACTAAAGAATAGTAACATCTAGAAGTAACTGTAATTTTGTTGAATAAGTAGCGCTAAATCTGTCTTCAAACAGTTGATATAGTTACTAATTTACAGTGCCAATTCTAGTTACCATTCTTTCAAAAACCAGCGTAAAAGAATGACGGAAGATGGCAGCACAGGTTGATGTAACACCATGGAATAGAAACTTTGGAATAAAAATCATATAAAGCACTGCAAAACATGGAAATTTAATAAGAACTAATTCAGTACATTTGAAATACTATTCGGATGGTACTGGATATAGCAACGGAAGACAATAAGATGATGTGCACTATTTCAAATTAAGACAAAAATCCTATTTGTACCACAACTAAAAGACGACTGAATTCAGCACAATGTTCAAACTCGATTTTCTCGTCATAGCCTTAAGTTGAAACCTTAGTTCCAAATTATATCTTAAATGAAAGAGAAAACTACAGTGTAGGAAGTGCAAAAATATTATTATTTACTTTGGAAGTAATGAAAATGGACAAACATATAATTAGTTTGTAGCGTATAAAAACTCTCAAATTCCCATTTTTGATTATCTTAAAAATTAGTAATTCGCTGTCAAAGAGCTGTCGATATTCTTTAAATATATAAAATATTTTAATACCTCATGAATCATATTCAATTGGCAAGTACAATTTGTGGTACAAAAATAAATAGAAGGTAAGCCAGAATTTGAAATAAATATTACAATATTTTACAGTTACATATTTAAGCAGTTTTACATATTTTACCATATTATATTGCATATTCACGTACATGTTGGAACTGGTAGCCGCGGTGGTCTAGTCGATTGGACGTCTGACTGCCACGCGGGAGACTACGGTTCGATTCCCGGGGTTGGTGCTGCAAGGTTGGCGTTGTCCCCGCATAAAGCTTCTCCGGGGCTCACAAAACCTCATATCACTGGGTACCTGGGGGGGGGGGGTAAAGGCTGCCGGAGCGTGGTGCTGATCACCACCTTCTAAATAGCCGAGATCGAAGTAATTTTATTAACTGTGGGGGTCCTACCACCATACTTCCTTCAAGTGTCTTCATGGCACGGTGCTATTTGAAGGGGAAATTTATCTTACCAAGTAAATGTTTCTAAATAGCCGATATTGAAGTAATTTTATGAACTGTTACAAATATTACGGACTTATTCATGACTAATGGCGAAACAACACACGTGTGAAGTAAGAAAACAGTGAACAAACAGTCTTGGGAAAAGTTATTTTTGCCGGACTCTTGCCTCTGTCTAAACAATAGAAGTTGTAAGTCTACTCGCCAAAAAGTAACAACTTGAAAAATTAGCATAACAAGACCAAAAATTGTGACACCATTAAGCCTTGTTTCCATGATTATGAAAAACTAAATAATCTGACCAAGGAAGTAATTTATTTTATTGAAAATATAAACTAAAACGTAACGTTTCAACCTTCTAGCAAGGTCTTCATCAGACTCTGTAACAATTACAAAAGTAACAAGATACACAAAAAGGGCTTTATATATACACACAAACATTACTTTCTCCAGACTATTAGAAAGTTGTTAGGAACTTTCTAGCAGGTGGCTTTCACTTTCCAACTGTACTCTCACCTGAAAGGCAATACATAATTACTTTCATATAGAATGTGAAGAGATATTCATATAGAATATCTCACGTTATTTTTCCTTAATTTTTCTCCCTTCTCCTCTCCTCTTTCTCTCTTGTCCTTTCCACTCTTTCTAACACCTTCTTCCATTCTTTGTTTAACTTCAGTCCCCAATTCCAGTTCATTATGTCTTCTTCACCTTTCTTCTCTATTTCCTTGGCTTCCTTCCATTTTCTCACTAGCATTCTCTTCTCCCTTCCTATCTGCTTAGCCTCATCCCACTCTATGTCATGTCCTGTTTCTCTCGTGTGTTTAAATATTGCATTTCTCTCTTTCTTAAGTCGTACATCATCCCTATGTTGTTTCAACCTGTCTTTCAGCCTTTTTTTCGTTTCTCCTATGTACACACTCTGACATTCTTTACATTTCACTTCGTAGATAATCCCTTCCTCTTCCTCTTCTCTGTTCTCCTTTTTCTTGCTTGCATTCTTCGCTATTCCTAAGGTGCTTCTCCCTCCCTTCCTGTAAGTTTTAATTCCCGCTTTCCTAAGCACTTTGCATATCTTTTCTGTGGTCTTCCCCATACTCCTTATTCAAAACCTTCTCTCCTCTTTTTCTTTCTCTTCCAATTCTCCCCTGCCCGTTTTCTTACTTCTTCTGTTTATGTCCAGTCTATCCTGCTTCTCATAGCCATTCTTTTCCAGCTGTTTCCATAGGCTATTTATTTTGCCTTCTTTTTCACATTCTTTCATGCATATTTTCTTGATTCTGTCCTCCATATTCTTTATAAAATTTCTTTTTGTCACCTCACTTACATCACTTCTTTTGTGGCAGAATATCCCTGCTGCACACTTCTTCTGATGCCAAGTGGTTTCAATTTCTTGTCCCCTCTTCCTTTGCATCAATATATCTAGGTAGCTTAATTTGTCTTCTTCTTCTATTTCAAGTTCCAATAATATCCCTCTTTCTTCATCTTGTATTTCTTTGGCAAAAATGTCGAGCTGCCTCTTCGTTCCCTTCCATATGCCAAAACAATCGTCCACATATCTGCAAAACAGAATTATTTTGTCACTTCCTTTTTCTATCACTTTCTTTTCCCATTCATTCATAACCAATTCAGCCAATGCTGGGCTTAGGCTAGAACCTATATTTAGACCTTCACTCATTAACATTATTTTATCTCCCATTATACTGTAACCGTTATTCCAAATGGTTTCCAGCGCCTTCACTACCCTGTCACTATCCCATTCTCCTATAATTTCTTGTCGCATTCTCTTTTTAATAATGTCCAAAACGTGTCCCCTCTTGATGCTCGGGAACATACTTTTCACATCTAAGCTAAACATTGTCGTCTTCATCTCATTTAACTTAAGTCCTTTTATGAGGTCTACTACTTGTTCACTGTTCTTAACTGCTCTGCTTTCTTGCTGTGTTACTAACACTTCAATAACTTTCTTTAATTTCTTTTCCAAGGGTTCCAAAATATTGTTTCTGCAGTTCATTACTGGTCTTAACTTTATCTCCTCTTTGTGTATCTTTGGAAAGCCTTTCAAACTAGGTAGTCTTCCTGTCTCCTTTATGCATTTCTTGAATCCTCTCCTCCTACAGTCTTTTATGACCCTTTCTTTTATAGTTTGTTCTTCTCCTGTTCCACAAATCTCCTCATATCAGTTTTATTTTAGGTCTTCAAACTTCCTCTCGTACCATTCTCTTTCCATCACCACAATTGCTCCTCCGTTATCTGCCTGCTCTATCACCACATTATTTTTTGTCTTGATTTTCTTCATCCCTTCCCTTTCTTTTTGACTCAAATTATCTACTTTTCCTTGTTTTCCCATTTCTTTCTTCAGTATGGCTACTGTTCTTCTTCTAATCTTGTCTCTTTCTGGTTCTTCTTTTATATGGAGCACTGCTTCTTCAATGTCATATATAACTTCCTCATAATCTACTTTTCTTTCTTTAACTTTGAAACCTCTTCCTAGTTTTAAAAAAGCTTCCTCTTCTTTTGTTAGGTTTACATTCCCTATTACCACAACTCTTCTTCTGGTATCCTCTTCTTCTTCCTCTTCTCCTCTTTCTTCTTTCCATCCAAGTCCCTCTTCTTTCTTCTTCAATTTTATTTTTATTTTCTCCCTAAATTTCTCCTGCCAGATTTTCATCTCATGAAATGTGTATTCTCTCGTAAAAATGGTGAGACCATCTTCAATAGCTTTTTCAATTTTTGTCAGATTCTCCTTTATTATCTTTATCTCCTTTCTTCTTGACCTTATTTCATTCCATATCAGTTCTTTTTCCATTTTCTGAACCAATATCTTCCATCTCCTGGTGTTGCAAACCACTCCCTTCTTACTTATTTTTAATCCTTTAGGCGCTGTGCCTCTCTCCAAATATTTTCTCAGAAACTTCTCTTGTTCGTCTTTGTGTATATCTTTCCTCTTCAAGTCCTTCCAGTTGTTAATTTTCCTCATCAGCCTTGGAAAATGTCCAATTATAACACCATTAAGCCTTGTTTCCATGATTATGAAAAACTAAATAAGCTGACCAAGGCAGTAATTTATTTTATTGAAAATATAAACTAAAACGTAACGTTTCAACCTTCTAGCAAGGTCTTCATCAGACTCTGTATCAAGTACAAAAGTAACAAGATACACAAAAAGGGCTTTATATATACACAAACATTACTTTTTCCAGACTACATTTCACTTCGTAGATAATCCCTTCCTCTTCCTCTTCTCCTTTTTCTTGCTTGCATTCTTCGCTATTCCTAAGATGCTTCTCCCTCCCTTCCTGTAAGTTTTAATTGTAAATGTGAAATGTAAAGAATGTCAGAGTGTGTACATAGGAGAAACGAAAAAAAGGCTGAAAGACAGGTTGAAACAACATAGGGATGATGTACGACTTAAGAGAGAGAGAGAAATGCAATATTTAAACACACGAGAGAAACAGGACATGACATAGAGTGGGATGAGGCTAAGCAGATAGGAAGGGAGAAGAGAATGCTAGTGAGAAAATGGAAGGAAGCCAAGGAAATAGAGAAGAAAGGTGAAAAAGACATAATGAACTGGAATTGGGGACTGAAGTTAAACAAAGAATGGAAGAAGGTGTTAGAAAGAGTGGAAAGGACAAGAGAGAAAGAGGAGAGGAGAAGGGAGAAAAATTAAGGAAAAATAACGTGAGATATTCTATATGAATATCTCTTCACATTCTATATGAAAGTAATTATGTTTTGCCTTTTAGGTGAGAGTACAGTTGGAAAGTGAAAGCCACCTGCTAGAAAGTTCCTAACATCTTTCTAATAGTCTGGAGAAAGTAATGTTTGTGTATATATAAAGCCCTTTTTGTGTATCTTGTTACTTTTGTACTTGATACAGGGTCTGATGAAGACCTTGCTAGAAGGTTGAAACGTTACGTTTTAGTTTATATTTTCAATAAAATAAATTACTGCCTTGGTCAGCTTATTTAGTTTTTCAAAAATTGTGGTAGCATATTGTGTCATCCCCCGAGAGAACGTCTCTAATACGTCACTGATCATTCTTCGGTTGTAGCAAAAATCTTGGAATTTAACACATGAAATAATAGTGTTAATCTTCTTAGTGTTACCTTATTATTACATCCAGTCACTTCCAAATTATGTTTCTAATGCATATTAAATTACAGGCCGAAACCAAGTGTTAGGTAAAAATCTAATTATTGATAACAACTCGTTTGAACCAGTTTCCAAATTCAAGTACTTAGGAGTAATATCTACTAACAAGTTAAAATGATATTAAAGAGGAAATAAAAAGCAGGCTTAATTCCGGAAATGCATGTTACATTTCTATTCATAAACTTTTGTCCTCTCGTTTAATATCTAAGAAACTAAAAGATTAAATATATATAAAACAGTAATTTTGCCTGTAATATTATATGGATGTGAAACGTGCTCCCTTACATTCAAAGAGGAACATAAATTGAGAGTATCTGAAAATAAGATCCTTAGGAAAATATTTGGACCTAAAAGGGATGGGGAGACAGATGAGTGGAGAAGGTTACATAATTTAGAACTACATAAATTGAATACACGTCCATGTATTATTAAAATGATTAAATGAAGAATACTTAGGTGGGCAGACCATGTGGCTCGAATGGGAGAGGAAAGAAGAGTTTACAGGATTCTTGTTGGGAAACCTGATGGTAAGAGACCAGTAGGAAGACGAAGATTGAGGGATTATGTTGAGATGGACCTAAAGGAAATTTGTAGGGATGGAAAAGAGTATATAGATCTTGCTCAGGATAGGGACAGATGAACCTTCGGGTTTAAGAAGGCTAGAGAGTTAGTTATGCATATTAATTAGCTATTGATAACTTTCAACCTTTATGTTATCTTTGTTCCTATGTTTCGATTGGAGATCATTTTCATTCACTTTAATTTACCATAGAACGTACATTTTCTGGCTTTTTCGTAGTAATAAGCACTGATTCAGTCCTTTTTATATTCAAATGTCAAAATAATGAAAAAATATATTAATAATATATAAAAATAATAAAGTCAAATTAAATAAATTTCATTATATATCAGAGCTAAGGGGAAATTGTAAAATATTAGTATTTTTTTATTATTTGTACAATAATGTGTTGACATTGCCTCCCTGAAGTCTGATATCTCCCCGGAGGAAAGTGACTGGATTCAACACTGATGCCAAGCCCCTTCCCCTTCCCAACACGTGTTTGTAGCAGGTGGCAACATCCAGCTGGCTGTTGCATTTTGCCCCACAAATCTAGCACAGCACATCCAATGAACAAGTCCTTGTATTGATTTGATTTTGTTTATTTCACGCTTTTCTATCACTTTTGGTTAGTGGCGAAGATAAGGATGAGTGATGATATGATGAAATTGATGAAGGGGCACTCACAAGGAAAGCCCACGTCTGGATTCGAACGGTGGCGACCTCTGGCGTCGTAGTGCGACTCCGCCACAGAGGTTGGCCAAAACATTTTTGTAAGATGGTCTGAATTGTACTAGAAAAAGAAGACAATGAAAACCTTATACAAGTATTCCATATGTTTATTGCATATTTATTCTTCTCTCTTAGAATGTTAACGACTCTCAAACAAATGAAAAAGAAACAACTTATTGGGGGGGGGGTGATGTCATAAGCAGGGACGGCGCTACAAGGGGGCTAGGAGGGCTGAAGCCCCCCCCCCCCAAATAGGTCTCAGACCCCTATATAGCCCCTCGATTTTTGTAGCACGGTAGACGCATTTTGACCGATATGAAAATTTAAAAAATAGAAGTTTACATTTTCCACTATAAAACTTCTATTGGCGCAAGTAAAATATTCAAGCATATTTTCTAGTTCGGTTAGATCGCATGTTTGCTTTATTCCAATGTGTTCTAAAATAAAGGGAGGATGGTTAAGGGCAGTTGCAGATATGCCTAATTTCAGTTGTCACTGATCATTTGATACTACGTAATTGGCCGATCATGAGTCGCCAGACCTACTGCAAAGTATGTTGCCTCTCTGGCAGGTGGACGACGTATTCAGTAGCTGAGAAATTGTTTGCATATACAGACAGCTAAATGGGTACAGTCGTATCACTATATTTCGGAATAGGTCTAACAGGTGTGACAAATGATATTTTATAAGTAGGACGACGTTCAAAATCTGTTTATTTTCTGTTTCTTAGTTCATAATTCGAGTACCGACGATTACATGAGTGCTAGCGATGATCTGTCATTGGTTTCATCGTTGTATCTAACCTTATCGCTGCAAATATTCGAGAAGGAGAAATACGATGTTAAAGAATCAAAGAGTATACAAACTACCAAATTCGCAAATGTTACGAATTTGAAAGATTAAAATTGGGCTCCCAGCACCGCTAGTCTAGCGATAAAACTGCTGCCTTGATATCAAGGTGTCCAAGGTTCGATCACCGGTAGAGGTAAGATATCATTAAGTGCTTAGGATTCCATTAGAAGGTATCTCTCGTCTCTATTAGCCTCTGTGCATATAGGGCACATCAATACAATTTTAATCATTGCATTACGGTCCGAAAATCAGCACACTTTCGTACTATTATTTGCGAGCTTAGAAAATAATTTCTGCAGAACTGTCAAATAGTGGCCAAATTTGATTCAATGCAAGAAAATCAATCTTTGAAGCACATCTAAAACTGTTTATCCTATCCTGATCAGTATTTACGTTAATATATTCTGAAATAAAATTAAAATCTTCAGCAGTTATTTTCACTAATCAAAATGCCTAGTGCAAGAGTTGCAACTACATTCATTACTTTTATGTCAATATATTTGTCTTCTAGTGGAGGTGCATTTGTAGTGATAATATGTTGAGAGTGGTACAGTACCTCCTACGTGGACGGTATTTCCGCATCCTCTCCGTTCTTAGTCCTAAGTTCTGAAGTCCAGTCGTTGAACAAGAAAACGTAAGATATTTCATCATGACAGATGGTAATGGTGTCATTAACACACTTTCTATCCAAGGGTAGTATTGCTGATTTGATGCCTACTTTATTAAGTTAGTTCCGCTTTTCTGAAGCACGAAAAGCTACAATCTTTCGCTGCTCACTACTGTTGTGATTTGGACAGTTTAGAGTTACGACACACTATGAGGCAGAAGGAACTCAAAATAAAGACCCTTCAGCAGCTGCTTGCTATAATTGAAACATTCAAAATTGCCTTTTAAGAACTTTATAAGCTTTGTGTTACTGTGAAGTGGTAGAGCAGCCATAGGCTGAACTTCGCCCATGAATAAAGAATTTCTAATTCTAAATGTGCATTAACCCATTAACGGCTACTTGGAGCAAATCAAGAGCTACCTTCGAAATCGAATTGGTAACAAGAGTTGAGTGTCCTATCTGTTCTGTTCTTTGACGAGCTTTCAAAATCTTTGGGTTTAAACAAGGCTGTAACTGATCATGAAAAACAGGCGAATCTTATCGTAGTTTCTTGCTATGGTTCATTTTCTCATTTTAGCAAAAAATAGGCCTACTCAAACTCTTTACATAGAAATAGTGTTAGGTGTATATTTATACGTATATCCAGGGAGTTGATAATGAGTGTAGGTTTTATGGTGTATTTTGTTGTGTTCATAGTAAGTCTGTGATATTATTCCAGTCAAAAATTTATTTTATACAAAAAACATTCGTCCCTAAAAGTACTTTTGTATGTGATGGAACAAAATGCAACATCTCAGTGATGTATCTTTTGGTTCTGACTGTTATATATACCTAGGTATGCCATTTCATATATGCAGTTTCAAAACTATTTTCTAGTTGTATTTAAAAGTAAAAAAAGTCATCAAATACGCAATATATATTTTACAGACTTATATTAATTGGTATTCTATCGCTTTAAAAATAAAGTGCTGTAGGAGAGAGTCGAACCGCGGACCCTTTGTGTGGTAAGTAGGTATCATAGTGACTGGACTACACCCTACTTCTTGATCTACTGCTTATATGATCCTACCCGTGTGTTGAGACCATATTGTACTATTTTATCCGCTATTCACAGATAGTATTTCAAACAGAATATTGCAATTAAATTGGTGTTTTTCGAAACTACGAAATATTATATTTTCTTGTTAACTCTAAATATTGAAAACGAGGTCATTTAGAATTACAGACAGGACAATTCATGTCGTGCATGATTCAACAGTCTACCTACAGAATACTGCGAGCTGAGTATGCGCAGTTCTACGATTGGCAAGCTTCGTAATCTCTGCCCGAGTCCACAATTTACACACTCAACGCGAAGGTTCTCTCAGCAGTATGACGTCATCCTTGGTTGATTTGCAGCGGCTTGCCCAGGAATTTGTAAACAAGGAATATGGGTTGTCGTGGCTCATATTTTATCTCACAGTTGGGTCACAAAGAGTTAAGATTATCACCAATATCTCTCTGTTCACCCTATTGCCTCCATAGGAAGTAATTAGTATTGGAGAAGCTATATGGAAAAACACATCCCAAGTGGTGTCGACGAGTAATTAGATGTATCAGAAGAAGAGTTTTCATATTCTCCCTCTTATAAATGTCCAAAAGCAATAATTCTACTAAATAAAGAAGTCGGTTCTACACGAGATTTGACCTTGCGATCTTCAGACAACTGGGCCAGCTCTTTATCCCTTTCCCACTCTATCAAACCAAGTTGAAATTTTGTCTTAAAAGTCGTCAGTAATCTTGCAAAGTTGGTTAACACACCTGCTGTTTCTCGCTAGTTTATTTTTACAACCTGGAATAGACTTGAGGTCTGCAACTCAGAACTAGACTTTCGTCGTAACTTATTCTCTCCTGTCTACTCTAATGTGAAAAATCTCATGCATTGTAAATGCGAAGTGGCATTGTACCATGCTGCAAATAATTTCTCACACCAACGTTAGTTCCAGACTTTGCCACAGCCACCGAGCATTCACTATCTGGACATGTAGTACAGTCAGCGGCAAAGATAATAGTAGGCAAATTGCCCATCACTATTTTCATTGTTTCTTATTCTGCTTCCTGTGTTGTTTCAAAATATGGAGTTCTCCTACTTATTGACGTTTTTATGTCCATTAATGATCCTCCCATTTTGGAAAACACACACAGAAAATGATGATGGATAATTCGCCTAGTATTTATTTTGCCGTTGGGTGTACGTAACTTTTGTACAAAAATAGATAGAGACATGAATCTTACACTGGGTATTAACATTGTCTACGTGGATATTTTTGAAACATTAAAGAAGAAAATTTTACTCTACATGGACGTTTCTACGAAGTAAAAAAGAAACATACATCAAAAATAGTTATGGAGTCGCTTGCAAAAAGTTTCGATGTGTATCGATAGTCTGTGTGGGTATTTATCGAACTGATGAAAGAACGATAAACCTTAAGCATTTTATGCATTACAGAGGATTTATGGAGTTAATTATGGCATATTTATAAAGAAGTGGGTTTTTCGAAATTACGATGTATACTGGCAACATTGGTAGTGTCAGAGATCAGTACCAGGTATGCCCGACATCTGTTATTCATTCCGTCAATGCCAGGATGCAAGAAAATGTTTGAAATTTATAGTACAAAACTCTAACCTACTTATCTTTTTGTATCTTTATCTATTGTTGCTTAACTATAAAAATAACCCACATTCCTGAGATTTTGTAAAGCAAGGCTAGGCAAAACGAGACATATACTGCTGGGTCAGCCCCTGCAAGCTTACGATCAGATATTTGAAGCAATAACAGAAGTTGTATTGCTTCTCCCGTGAATATGAGGGAGCACTAACAGCCACACAGAAGCATTTCAAAACTTCTCTAGAATGGCATGTGATGCCAAGTTTCGTTCCCAAAGAAGAGAAGCAAGCTGATGGATTCCGTCGGACGGACCTTGACGTCTTGCAGGACTTGTCCAACATACAAGCAAACGTCTCGAGCTGTCGGACGAAGAGGGCTCCTACACGGAGGTTACTTACTACCATAATGCATTCCCAGGCTGTCGTGATCACCTGTTTTTTTCTCAAACGCTTCACGGCGACTTTTTTTCTTCCTTCCTTCCTTCCTTTTCTCGACCCTCCGGTGTTTGCTTCGAAATCGTTTTCCCTTTCTTTCCTTCTCTCCTGTCCTGTCCCTCCGATCGTAAGATCGATACTTTAAAAAAGTTGGAGCTGTGGTTGCGGCAAATTTATTGCCAAAAGCAAACGTGATTATCGTACCACGGTTCTACTCAGGCTATCGCTGTTCATAATTTATTACTGCAATGAAGCTGTATTTTAAGTCATTGTTTTCTGAAGATAATTCAATGTACAATGTTCATTGTAGGCAATGATTGATTGATTGTTTTGGTGTTGGTATGCACAGTAAGGATAATCAGGACTGGACATATAGTTTAAAGTGGGATCCGAATCACTTGTGCCTGCACCGGGTATCGAACATGGAACCCCTTGATTAGAAGGCGACGACGCTACCAGTGCGCCATCGGGGAGGCCCTTTGTAGGCAATGAAGAGCGTACTTTACTCATATGTATGATAGTGTTCATACGCAAACACACTATGTCTATGTACAGTGCTGCAAAAAAATTGTTGCATAATTTCATATTTACAGAATGGGATATTCTATAGGTCTCCAAGGAAATGGGATATGACAGAAAATGAGGTAGAAACAAAAGCTCTATATTTGAAAGCAAAGGCGATACAGTAGAACTGTTACAAAGCGAACCAAAACAAGCGAGGTGCATAATGGGTGTCAGCAATCCCAACGGCCATTGCTGAGGCAGTCGCTCCTCTTCAGGAGCCATTGACCCTCCCGACCACATCTCTACACGACGGGGCATGCTTCGCACCAGGTTGTCTAGTGCATCCTGAGAAATTTGCTCCCATTTCTGTATGATGAACTGTTGGAAAGTCTTTGATGGGTCGCACGTTTGAAGATAGCTGTCTTCGGGAGTATCCATGCATTTTCGATGCAGTTGAGATCGGGTGAACAAGCTGACCATGGCATGAAATGGATTCTCCAGGACAGGAGTTCTGTATATATAGAAGCGCACTTTCGACGTGACCTCCGGGTCCATCTTGTGCGCTCGTATGTTGAGATGGGGGGTGTGCCCCAACCAATGCTCGTTATGACTTTGGAGTGAGGGAAGGGAAACAAATGAGTACGTTCGCTTGTTTTAAAAGTTTAGAACGCTCTAATTCGCTTTGGTACGTGCTCTAATGTTGTGCAAATACTTAAAATATTTTTGTGTAGTTCTTAATAATAAACTGGGTAAATACTGTACGTTTCACAATATATATTTTTATATAAACGAATTCAACAGCGACACCTAAGCAGAAAAGCAATATTTTTTTTCTCAATTTTACATTTGCAAATATAATTAGAAAATTGAATTCCGATCATTTCCCGTAAATTCCGATGCCCATATTTTGAAATACGAAAATTAAAATGTTACTCACCGTAGTTTTCGGTGCTGAAAATACCCTTTCATTTAAGTTCCCTAAAAGCGTCCGTTTCCATGACCAACAACAAGCATGACAGACACGAAAGTATTACATCTGTAAACATTTTAAAAGAACCATGATGGAGCTATTTTTTATTGAGTTGTAAGTGTCTGTGTAACCTTTGGACTGAATCTTATGTATATGCCACTCTTGTTTGAAGCATGTATTAGAACCTGAAGTTGATTCATTTGTATTAAAGATCTTGAGCAAAGTATGGAAAAAAGTTGCATTTTAACCCTGGAAACGGGACTTCAAAAGGGGGCATTTTTACCACCTAAAAATAGGGTGAGTGATTTTTACAATTTTCTCGGCGTTATGAGAGAATTTCATGCGGAGGGGAGGGTCGTAATGGAGCATTAGGGCTTTATATATATATACAGGGTGTCTATAAAGTAACTTAACATTTCAATCGTTTCTGTTTTCCAAGTGATCTGATAAAATGTACTCTATAGAAGAGAGAATAGCCGCTGTTTGTGCTCGTCTGCGTGGAGTGACGTATGAACAGGTGCGGACGGACTTCACTCGGAAATTCAGAAAACCAGGCCCCACCAGGCTGGCTATTAAGAACCTGGTCAACAAATTGAAGTGAATAGGTAGTGTTGAGGATGCAAGAACGTCCTGGTAGGCCAGTCATAACACCACAAATTGTGGAAAATGTACAGGAAGCGATCACACGTAGCCCCACCGCATCGACCACGCGACTCAGTATCCAAGCATCTACCAACTGTGGCTCATAGCACTGTAGATTGGGGCACACCAAGCTTCTTACTATGCACCAACAGAATGGGGCACCACCCCATCTTGCCATCATCGTTCGTGATCACCTAAACGAAGTTTTCACCGGTAGATGGATTGGTCGTGTCTCGAAACGGGGAGTTGCTACCCCCCTCGATCTGATCCCATTAGACTTTTTCATTTGAGGGTTTATCAAGTCTAAGGTGTACGGGGCGAGGATCCACAGCATAGCCCAGTTGAAACAACGCATTACGGCCGCAGTTGCTGAGATTACACCAGCTATGTTGGAGAAGGTGTTTCGGGCTGTGGTGGATTGTTGCCATATGTGCCTAGATTTGAGGGGTGGTCACATTGAGTTGTACTGATTTTGTGTCCTACTGTGATATATGTTTCAGTACATATTGAATTTTATACCATAAATCTGTCACGGGCTGCTAATTTAATAATAACTAATTAACTCAACTAACTCAACTGAGCTGAGCTTAGCAACGCAACAACGAAGAATCTCTCGCCTCACCTGCTGGGCGAATTAAACATTACATGAATTATAATACGGTCAGGATAAGTGCCTAACAGTCGGAGTTACCGAGAATAAACCTAGGAGGATTTGATTTTAAATACCTGAAATGACGTTACATAAGACTACGGTGTTTCTGAATATACATATATATTAAAGCACAGATAAATACACATTACATCTTGCCCTCTTTCACTCGATCTCACATTCATTCTCTCATTCTATGGCATATTGCGACAATATGACAAATACAAAGGTTAGATTAATTACTACTTTGACCATACTCTTGCTATGTCTTGGCTACATTGCCTTTTACAATTTATCGTTTAGGATTTTAAGTATAAAGTGAATAATTGTTCCTTGTGCGAACCCCTTCTATCTTTTCTGAAGGTATAAATATATTTCATGAACTATTGTTTGCGGCTAACATAAACTCTGATCTTTAAATTGATTACTCCGCCGGAAAACAGATGTCTAGGGTTGCCATAGCACTGATTTAAGTTATGCAATGGTTTGATTCACGCAGATTCGCGGTAGATAGTCGTCATCTTTCTCACACACGCACATGGTTGGATCTTACCTTAGCTGCATTCCCTCTGACCTGGGTTGGGCGGAAGTGGTCCTACAGTTCTGGAAGACATCTGCACTCCAGTGTTGCACTTCGCGGTTATCCTGGTTGGCGAAAGTGGATCGGTCGGCGGCTCCATCTGGCCTCATCGGATCCTGGCTTCACTCGTTCACTGTCGACTCCATACGACAACTTGCGCAATAATAGGTCAGTTCTTCGCGGTCACTCGTAAGTACAGATACGTGACTTGGGCGATGAGATGAACATACGCGATGAGCCATTCGCGGTTTCACATGGATATCAAATGTTATTAACTTTCACTACTTTGGACGTTGTTTCGGACGATTGACACAGGTGGACGTGTCTGGCGTTATTCTCACATACCACACGTATGTGCACGGATGCGTTGACGGCAAGGGGAGGAGGACCCCCTGGTTCTACTTTGCTCTACTCCATGGCTCTGAAACACTCACTTGAGGAAAACAAATCCAGACCTCGCAGCTAGGTCGCGCGTAGCTTACACTCCGGTGGCGATTGTAGGCAAACTGTGCAAAACTGTTCCAAATCATCCCTTTTATTCCAGATTTGAACGTAGTGACGCTGTACCCTCTATGATCAGGTGCTTGTTTATTGTTTCTGGTGCTTTGACCGTTGTCCTCCTATCCTGGCCAATGCTCACTCAGGTCCTTAACCCCTGGCAGCAGCCCCTCGCGCAGAGATTAGGCTAACTCTTCCTCTTTTGTACTCAGTCACGAAAAGCAAGAACAACTCGGTAGTGTAGCTTCTCCCTTTCAATTCAGTTATGAATCTTTAATAAATCATAACTCCCGTATTTCTGTTCTGATTAGGCTCAAATCTTGGAATCAGTACTTTCAAGATGTGGTCTTCCGCTGGTTAAAATCTCATCCAATTCGGTCCATTGGTTTAGAAGTTGCATTTTTCTTGATATTCCCATAAGAATGCATATAAATCCGAATTCGGGCGAAAAACGGTGGTTGAGCAAGCTAGTGCTGGCTAAGACAGTTCGCTAGACACCTGTATTCGCGACGGATATTAATATTACCAATTGCAATTAATTCCTACTAACGGGCAATTAGATTAATTACTTGTCACTCAATATTTGACCGTTATAACATTCCCCTCCTTTTAATTATGATTTTTTTTCAGAACGAACTTGCGAGTGACAGGAAAAAATTCATACCACATATTAATGATATTTGTTAATGATCGCACACATAGGCGTCTGAATAGGGACTCGAACCCTGGACTGTTTAACTTTTAACTCAACATTAGAAGGAAGTTATACTTTCTGCAATTGTGATATAATTATGAAAATATAAACGAATATAATAAAGCATACAAGAATACAATATAAAGTACATTTTAACATCAAAATCTCAACGTATATTACCACATATATAGTAACTTTGGGTTCACCCTGTAGTTTTATACATAATAAGTGAATACTGAAGAATAACCTAAATAAGATATAAGTAAATATTTGATTTGCAATTTGTTTCCTCTCACACATATGTTTGCATACTTCTTGCATTAAATATAAGAAAGGTCTACATTTTTGCCTTTTAATATAAAAAAATAATACTCTAATTTTCCTATTGTTTACTTTACAATCGGGGTGGCTCTAGTGCAATATTTTCTTCAGTGTCTCCTTTGACATGAGCCGGACTGACAAAGGAGTCTTCTAGTCTCCTGTCGGGCCTTGAATATCGGTTATCTGCTCCAGAGATCGCTGTTCTTGCCTCAGTCCACTTCGTCTAGGTTGGTAATCCGGGGAGAGTGAGTCCAAGTTACGGCTAGTAGACGGTCTTTTCCAATCAAGTAAATTAGCACCAGTCTGTGGGGACACGACTGTTCTAACCGCATTCACAGCACGATTCCTCTCAACTTGACTCGGGTTGTTTTGACCCCGGCAGTGTTGCCATCTCGCGTTTTCTCCATCTCTATCATCTCTGAAGTGTTGTTGTTGTGGGCGGTGATTGCTGTACTGGCCTCGCTGGGGATAAGCTTCTCTATTGTTCCTCCCAGAGTTCTGTCTCCGACTATTGTTCGTTGCCAAGTTTACTTTCGGGAATCCCCCTTGCCTTCCTTCATCAAAATCTCCAAACTTTCTTCTCTGATTCTTGTTTTCCCAGGATGATCGTTTCTCTTGCTCCAGCGCGTCCAAATCGCAAAGAATCATCGACATCGTGTCCAGGTTGGAAAGTGCGTCTCCGGTTAGCTGACGTTGCACATAATGCGGAAACATTGCGCGTATTGCGGCTAACATTTCAACTGGCTCAATTCCGGGCTTCAGGGCGTGAAAATCACTCACTCGCTGCCAAAAGAATTGTTTATAGGTGATTGTCTGGCTCTCATCAAACCTGCGATTTCTAAGTAGAGTGATTTTACGTTCTACTAGCTGGCGACCTTGAAAATGTTGTAGAAATGCTCGTTCAAACTCTTCAAAGCTATTAAATTGTGGATTCCGCTGCTCGAGCCAGATCCTTGCACTCCCTTTGAGTAATTTTCGCATTAGCCTCAAGCAGTCTGGGCTATCGACACCGTACAACAAACAATCGCTCTTGAAGTCCCTTATGAACATTGACGGTAAAGTCTCGTCGTGATCGGGGTTGTACGTTTGAAAATGATCTAGGCTGACTTTTGAGAATATTCCGCGAGTATTGGACTCCAGGTTGTAAACACTGCGTGTCTCCTGCTGGGCGAAAGCGTTCAAGCTCGGCGGACTCCCGTTCTGGCCGATGACGTCACGTGCTGCTTGGCGATCCAAGGAAGTTGGTGCTGATTGACAGGTCAGCTGGTTGGTCACGTCTGCTGCGACGAGCATAGGAGTTGGGTTCGAATCACTGGACGTTGTCTCCATTGTGACTACACTGTTGTTCATCTCTTGTTGCCCCTTTTCGCAATCCTTCTCCGACTGAAGTACTTTCTCCTTCATTCGGTCATTTTCGGATAGCAGTACTTGGAAACGGCGGTCCCATTTTTCTTCCCACTCTTTTCTTCTTCTTTCTTCCATTTCTTCCTGCTCTCTCCTTTCGGCAGCCTCTATCTTCCGCCTTTCTTCTTCTTCTCCCTTCCTCTTCTGATCTCTTTCTTCATCTCTGGCTTGGATGTAGCTGATTAGCTGAGAGAACATGGCCTGCACATCCATCTTCTCTGGAACTGGCAACCCCGTTACCGACTGATCTTTCCCTAGATCCTTATCAATGTTGCCGACTGACAAAACGCCTGCGTCTGTGGAATGCTCAACCTCTGGGCGGTCCATCGTATTGTCGGCTAATCGCTGGCGGCGTCGAGTGCTCCTTTGCATGCCTCTCTCCCTTCTTCTTCTTCTTCTCGTGGCTTGCTATCGCCGAAGGAAAAAGATATCAAAATTCTTTTCCTGGTTTCTGGTTTCAGATCCCGGGGATCGCACCCCTCACCTGCTTCCGTGTGTCATAACGCGTGTCCTTTTGTCCTTTATCGTCCGAAGTTAATAACGCCCATTGTTAATAAAATAATAAGATCCTCTAATAATTCTGCTATGGAAAAATGCTATAGTCGCAACAAAGTATTTTCACTATTACACCATAAAAAACACACAAAATGGTTCTAGCTACAGATCGATTGCATATTCAGTTAATTAAAATCACCGTACAAATTACACATTAATACTTTAAATGAACACGTCTTTATAGATTCTTATCAGGATTTTCAGTTACAGGTTGCAATTATTTAACTTTCAACAAAAAAATCTTAGTTCCCCCTTAGCGTTAAATTCTGGTACCCTGTCGTAGACATTCGTAGGCTGAAGACTCTCTTTAACAACAAGTATTAAATCCCTTTGGGTAATAGACATAACTGATTGTTAACCATTACAATCAAACTTAATAAAATTCACATTGAGTAGATAAGCAACTAATTAGAATACTCGTGACCTCCAGGTTCCTTACTAGCCTGCCTGTAACATCGTTCTACGAGCCTAATTCCTATTTGCTTCCTATTTGCCTACTCTTCTATTTGCCTATTCGTCGATTATTCGGGCCTACTTTTTACACCCCTACTTGTCTATTCACATACTCGTCGATTATTCGGCGTACTATTTTACTTGCCTACTTATTTTGCCTACTCGTCGAATGTTCGGGCAACCTTTATATGCCTACATATTTATTCGCCTACTCGTCGAATGTTCGGGCGCCATATTTTGTCACGGGCTGCTAATTTAATAATAACTAATTAACTCAACTAACTCAACTGAGCTGAGCTTAGCAACGCAACAACGAAGAATCTCTCGCCTCACCTGCTGGGCGAATTAAACATTACATGAATTATAATACGGTCAGGATAAGTGCCTAACAGTCGGAGTTACCGAGAATAAACCTAGGAGGATTTGATTTTAAATACCTGAAATGACGTTACATAAGACTACGGTGTTTCTGAATATACATATATATTAAAGCACAGATAAATACACATTACATCTTGCCCTCTTTCACTCGATCTCACATTCATTCTCTCATTCTATGGCATATTGCGACAATATGACAAATACAAAGGTTAGATTATTTACTACTTTGACCATACTCTTGCTATGTCTTGGCTACATTGCCTTTTACAATTTATCGTTTAGGATTTTAAGTATAAAGTGAATAATTGTTCCTTGTGCGAACCCCTTCTATCTTTTCTGAAGGTATAAATATATTTCATGAACTATTGTTTGCGGCTAACATAAACTCTGATCTTTAAATTGATTACTCCGCCGGAAAACAGATGTCTAGGGTTGCCATAGCACTGATTTAAGTTATGCAATGGTTTGATTCACGCAGATTCGCGGTAGATAGTCGTCATCTTTCTCACACACGCACATGGTTGGATCTTACCTTAGCTGCATTCCCTCTGACCTGGGTTGGGCGGAAGTGGTCCTACAGTTCTGGAAGACATCTGCACTCCAGTGTTGCACTTCGCGGTTATCCTGGTTGGCGAAAGTGGATCGGTGGCGGCTCCATCTGGCCTCATCGGATCCTGGCTTCACTCGTTCACTGTCGACTCCATACGACAACTTGCGCAATAATAGGTCAGTTCTTCGCGGTCACTCGTAAGTACAGATACGTGACTTGGGCGATGAGATGAACATACGCGATGAGCCATTCGCGGTTTCACATGGATATCAAATGTTATTAACTTTCACTACTTTGGACGTTGTTTCGGACGATTGACACAGGTGGACGTGTCTGGCGTTATTCTCACATACCACACGTATGTGCACGGATGCGTTGACGGCAAGGGGAGGAGGACCCCCTGGTTCTACTTTGCTCTACTCCATGGCTCTGAAACACTCACTTGAGGAAAACAAATCCAGACCTCGCAGCTAGGTCGCGCGTAGCTTACACTCCGGTGGCGATTGTAGGCAAACTGTGCAAAACTGTTCCAAATCATCCCTTTTATTCCAGATTTGAACGTAGTGACGCTGTACCCTCTATGATCAGGTGCTTGTTTATTGTTTCTGGTGCTTTGACCGTTGTCCTCCTATCCTGGCCAATGCTCACTCAGGTCCTTAACCCCTGGCAGCAGCCCCTCGCGCAGAGATTAGGCTAACTCTTCCTCTTTTGTACTCAGTCACGAAAAGCAAGAACAACTCGGTAGTGTAGCTTCTCCCTTTCAATTCAGTTATGAATCTTTAATAAATCATAACTCCCGTATTTCTGTTCTGATTAGGCTCAAATCTTGGAATCAGTACTTTCAAGATGTGGTCTTCCGCTGGTTAAAATCTCATCCAATTCGGTCCATTGGTTTAGAAGTTGCATTTTTCTTGATATTCCCATAAGAATGCATATAAATCCGAATTCGGGCGAAAAACGGTGGTTGAGCAAGCTAGTGCTGGCTAAGACAGTTCGCTAGACACCTGTATTCGCGACGGATATTAATATTACCAATTGCAATTAATTCCTACTAACGGGCAATTAGATTAATTACTTGTCACTCAATATTTGACCGTTATAAATCCTGTTCATGCAGAAATGTTAAGTGACTTTATAGACACCCTGTATTTTGGATATATAAAGGTTGAATCCCAGAGCCGCTTCATGTAGGTACATTGCTTTCCCACCTGGAAACATTATATGTATACGGTGCTTCACTTAAAAGTTTCTTCTAAGTTTTCCTGCACAGCAGTACCTTAATTCTCTCTAGATATAACTTTTGGGCACGAGACTGTGAAATCACATGGAAACTGCGGACAAGAAATAATGCAAATCTGACCTTAATACTGTAACGTCCCTCCTTGACAGTTATAGGTAACCCTCCAGCTGTCGGGAACACATACTCTACCCTGAGTCTATTCTAAAGCTATCACAGGATAATGGAAAAAGGAATCTCGAACACAGTGGCTTCAACTGGATACTGGAGTCGGAGCAAAAACTCTTGATACTTCAGCAATATTTGCTCTGGAATTGTTTACTCATGACTCGACTATAGATTCTAGTCGTAATTGTTCTAATGCTAGAATCCTCTGAGCTAAGCCCCAGTGGAGTTTGCAGGGCAACTACGTATTTCCACTCACGGCTGGGGATTTCAGACGGTAAGGAAAAAAAACACGATAAAACTCCCTGAATTGTCAAAATTTTCGGGGTCTTTATACCCGAGGTTTTACTCTCAAATCCCTTTGATCCCAAGATTATGACATCAGTAATTTACATTAATACAAATTACTTCATCATACGCTTATTGAACAGTACAATTTTTAAAAGATGAGTACATTTCTTTTTTTTTCTTTTTACAAAAGATAGAATTTTCCAATGTGCAGTCATTAGTAGACTTCATACAGGTTAGTCGATATAGAACAATTGAAGATGGGAATTTTCATGCGAAGAAAAATCTAACATTAGAAAATAACCACACATATGCTGAAAATTTCGAAGATTTGTTATAAATGTACAGCGCCATTACAATAACCTCATACATGTATTACTACATAAATGGGTCGCGGGCCTCCCAGATGGCGCAGTGGTAGCGTCGTCGCCTTGTAATCAAGGCGTCCTGGGTTCGATATCCGGTGGAGGCATATAGTTCTTCGGATCCCACTTTAAACTGTAGGTCCAGTCCCGATTAGCCTTACTGTGCATTAAGTGCACGTAAAACACCAACTCAATCAATAAATGGGTTCTGTGACGTATGTATGCTACTCAATAGACGATCAATTTCCACAACTACATATCTACCAGCACTATTTATTGAAAGGAGCCGCGGTGGTCTAGTCGGCAGGGTGTCTGACTGCCACGCGGGAGACCCTGGTTCGATTCCAGGGGTGGGTGATCAACGGTCGGAATTTGTCCGGTCTTGTCCCCGCATAAAGCGGCTCCGCCCTCATCCAGCCTCAAATCAATGGGTACCTGTGGAAACCCTGGGGAGTTAAGGGAGGCCGGAGTATGGTGCTGATGGCCGAGATCGAGAATGTGTAGGGCCCTACCTCCACATTCCTAACTGTGCCTTCATGTACCTATTTCTTGAAGGTGAACTAAGGATGGGGATCAGTACGAAGCCAAGTCACTGTCAAAAACTGAAACACAGAGCGTTCAAGGTCAGTGCTGTATGGCGGCTGTACCACTAATGTCCAATCCAATCTTGCAAGTTTTTCCAGTGTTCAGCGCTGTATGCGGCCTTGCATTGGGTTGGAGCAGCACAGCGCGACCACCATTCTCTCAGCTTTAACTTTTGCACATGAAACAGTGGTCTTCGCGTAGCGAGTTCGAGCTGAGTTGTCGCACCAGCCTCCACACTTAAAGAGCTCCAGAGGAAGGCGTTTGGCAAGCCGCTGCATATTTTAAAACCTCATCTATGATCCACATTCCTCTCCAGAGATATGGATTAATTTAAAATGTTATGAGGAGTGAGAGAGAGGGTGAGATGAGGGGGAGAGAGGGTAGAGTTTCCCTTTCTTTCCATATCTCAAACCCCCTTCAACTTCTGGACGAATCTATTATTAGAGCTTGTGGCTGGTTTAATATTTATGGAATTAGTAAGTCGGGGACCGTCAAGGAGTTTTCCTTGGGAAGGAAAAGGGGGAGGGGGAAGACGAAACCGCAGCGACTTTCGAAAGTCGCAAGGCTTTGTTCGAAAGGTCATGCTTTCTTTGAGACGTCTCAGTGTCTGTCACAAACAGAGATGACTTCAATTCCGAGTTCTGAGATGTTGGAAAGGGCATATGTGGTGCAGGTAGGATTCAAGGAGGTCGTCGAAAGTTCCGCAAAAGCAAGAGTCAAACTTTAGTAGAGATGCTAAGAAGGAACAAAAATTCTATGTCCTACTTTACAAAGAGTTTCATTACAGCACCGTACATTCCAGATTCACTGTGTAATCTAGAATTACATATAATCAAACCACCCCTCCAACACGATGTTGTTCTAAGGATAGAAACTACATATCTATCAAAACGCACAGTTAAAATGTGAAATAGCATTTGTGAAAGGTTTAAAATGTTGTGATTATAAATATTTCTTTCATGTGTGCTGCGTATTAAGAAATTTCCACACCATAATTCATACAGAAATGTGTGTATGTGAGTCATATCTACTCCCGACGCCATGCTTTTCCTATAATTTCTTGAATCCCTTGCTTTTATCAGCGACTGTGTTAGTGTTGAAAATTCATGCACTCTAAAATAAATCCACTGATGAAGCAGAAGCAATAAATGGATTTTGGTCTTTGCTGAATCAAATAACAATCAAGAGCAAATGAGTTGCTGTTTTAAGTCCACTTTATGCACAGTAAGGCTAACCGGGACTGGACCTACAGTTTAAAGTGGGATCCGAACCACTTGTGCCTCCACCGGGTATCGAACCCGGGACCCCTTGATTACAAGGCAATGACGCTACCACTGCGCCATGGGGGAGGCCCCTTGAAGAGCAAATGACTTAGCTCCCTGAGAGGCATAAGAATGATAATTATTACATTTCTATCTGTTCTGCAAGTTGAATAAAATACTATTCTATCAATATATCCGTCTATCTAACATAACCCTGCTTTTAGTACTCGCGAAGATTTTTTTTTACAAGTATGAGGTTTACTCTTTTAGTGACCCAACTCTCTCAGAAACAGAAATAGAGAGAGGAAGTGGTAATAGAGGGGAGAGAGGAAGGAAAAGAATAGATACGGGGAAGATAGGAAGAGAAAATAAGGCCAGAGACCAAAGGTGAAAAGAGAATAAGGAGGGAAGGTAAGAGAGCAAAGAGGATGGGAAACAGATTGAGAGATTAGAAGAGAGGGAGAGACGGAAATAGAATAAAGGTAGAGAGAGAGAGAGAGAGAGGTTAATGAAGTGTAGAGAAGTGGAGCGAAGAGTCGAAAGAGGAAGAATGAAGAGGGAGAGAGGATATATCATGAAAGGGATATGATATGACAGACGTTAGGAAGAGTGTTAGGATAGAGGTTCATGGTAAAAGAAATTGGAGGGAGAACAGATAGAGAAAGTTAGAGAGTAATGAAAAACCAGGAATTATATAGAAGGAGAAAAGAACTGAGAAATACTAGGCAACTCGACGCTTAAAGGCAGAAGGAGATGGAAACGAAGAAGAAGAAATACTAGGCGAGAGAGAATGAGAAGGGAGAACATCTCAGTTAAGGGACTATGTTTTAATTCAAGAGTGCGCTCCAGCGGGGGACTGCAAGAATAAATATACACTCAGGGCGTCACCTTTTCTATTTACTTCCTCTCCCAGCAGGCTTTTGCTCCGAGCGCATTGTCGCTATAGATACGAAAACGTCAGATTGTGATAAACAGTTCCCATAGCTCCCTAGAGCAGACTATCAGGCCCATGTCTCCTTTCATGTCAAATGGTACTCTTGTGGGATGGTACCTCATCCCGGGATACCTGAAACCAAGGGGAAACTTCACTCCCTCTAATGGAAAGAATGACAGGCCAGACATATTGCTCGGAAACTCTGCAAAGAACAGGAGTCTGCGTAATATTTGTGGAGCGAGAGCGGAATTTCTTCCGAATAGGAAGCTCTTAGTTCTTATTGTTGTCGTCGCGAAATTCTTCCCTTGGTATTTCCCTCGTAGCCGGGTACGTGATCCCTTACATAGTCGCCAAAAGTTATTTTCTCTCGACGGTTCGGTTTCTTTTCGCTGGAACGTCGGAAAAGGAAGCGCACTAAACGTATCAATTTGTGAATTGTTTTAAGCTGACAGTAATGCAAATTATCCTATCATCGTTTCTATCCATGGCTATGATCTCTCCATAGTTCTATACCCTCTCTCCCTCCATATTCTTCTTCTCTCGATCCTTCTCTGCTCTTCTTTACCCTTCTATAACCTCTGTTTCTCTCTCTCTTCCTAATTCTCTTCCTCATCTTCGGTATTCTCTCTCGCCTTTATTCAATCTCCTTTTTTCTCCCTTCCAATCTCCCATTCTCTTCGCTCTCTCTCTCTCTCTCTCCTTCATTCTCTTTCTATCTCTCTGCTATTTTCCTCATCTTCTCCCCCTATCTTCTCTGTTTCTCTTCTCTTTCTTAATATCTCCCTTGCTACCACCCTCATTCTGAATCCCCTGACTACCCCCCCTCTGCTGGAACTGTTTCCTGATTTCTTCAGACCCGTGCTATATATCCCTTCAATAACAGAGTTTGTTTGAATTCGAAATGTTGTCATGAGTTTGTTATTAAGTCCACTTTATGCGTAGAAAGGCTAATCGCGAGTGGATCTATATTTTAAAGTGGGATATGAACTACTGTGCCATATACCTCTATCGGGTATCGAACCCGGGAACTCCTGATTACAAAGCAGCGACTTTTCCAACACGCCTTCCGGCACTTCTTATCATCAGTCCCCAATAACAATTAATGCAATATGTGTCATCGAAATGAAATTACACGTGTGAATTTCAAATTACCTGCCATAAAATTCTCCAATAAAAATAAGTTCAATAACCAAGTTGTGTTGAGATATAGATAAAAAAGCAAGACATAGAAGAGAGGGCGAATGAGCTGAAAGAGAGGTAGTGAGAGGTATAGAAATGAAAAATGGGAAGAAAGAGGTATGGAAAGGAATAAAGAAAATAGTGAAATGGGGAAGAAAAAGTATAGAAAGGAGAGAAGAGAGAAAGAGGGAATATGATAGGAATACAGAGAGATAATATGACAGAATGACAGAGAGTGAGGAAGAAGAGAGGAATCTGAGAACTGATCCTGTCTCAGAAAAGTTCAACCTAATTTTGACCATCCCTCCGAATTTCATTCATGTCATTCTCAATATTGTCCCTCCATCGGTCTTACTACAGGGCATTTATAAGTTTCTGAGCACAGAAAAAAAAGTTTTTTGGGGGACGCCCTGTATGTCAAGAAAAGTATAGTTGTCTCCTTTTAAAGAACGTGAGCGTGGGACCAACTCGTGGAATTTCCTGGTCGAGAACGAAGTATTTTTTCCTGTCTCTCTCTCGGAGGTTTAGAATTAGTAGCAGAAACCGCCGCGTGACATATGAGTGGCAGGCAATCTACAGCGAGTAACGCGACCCCCCCAGATGCCCTCGACAGTGCGCGAAGGTAAAAACGGGGCCACCAACGCCAGGCAGTTCGTTTCTACAAATGCGAGTTCCGTGTAAAAATCTCAACTCTGACGGCGGAGCGAAATTAGCTGAATATTTTAATTTCTTTTTTTAGAGTTAGCTGTCTCTCTTGCTTCTCGGACGAAGGCCGATAAACTTTTCCTGTATTTTTCATAGACTATGGTATTTTATCTTCTTCATTGTCGTTAGAAGCCTGGTTCAAGATTCCAATAGGGGTCAGTTGTAAATACATGACTTGTAAATACATGATTCGGTCTGGCAGTCTTTTCTCGAGTTGCAAATTCCCGTCTCGTACTCAGTGTGCTAATCAGCTCCAACTGTCCGTCCCCTTCTGAGTAAGTTTCGCCTCGAGTTGAAAATGCTTGTCTCGTTTCACCACGGTCGGTCCGAGATTTAGGTCCTGTGCGAGCATGGATGTTACTTTGTGATTCCGTCATCAAGTTCATACCAAATTCATAGATCCTAAGCGCTAGAATTATCGTAGTTTCCACCGGTGATCGAGAGAAATTAAAGAAAATTGACAGAAATAAAAGAAGCTATACTCTATCCATGGAATCTCCGGAGCAAGGTCGCGCATAACGTGAGAGAAGGGGAGAAAGCGTGTAAGCGGAGCGAAACAGTACACGCTGCCGCACTTGTTCATTGGTCGAGCCCTTTTGAGTCACTACTTGCGCAGAGTATAGCGATTGGGAAAGAGAAGAGAGAAAGTGGTTAAGCAAGAAGGAAGAGATTCTGACAAGGAGAGGCAAGGAAGCCGAAAAGCAGAGAAACGGGACGATAAGAATGAAAATAATACGTAAGCAATTTTTCTATATTCAAGGGCTCTTTCCCTTTAAAACGATTTGTGGGAGAACTTGGTGCAGGCATTGGGTACATTGCACCGTACAGATCCGCTTTGACGTCACTTCGAGACTAGGATGTGTTGCAATAGAGGCGAGACGTAAATGGGCGAAAACAGCCATTTCCTCTTGCAGGAATGATCTCGCAATTCCCGCTAATATTTGTTGCGACTACAAGAGAAGAAGAGAAGTTAAGGGACACAATATATAGTCATAAAACTTTCTGGCGACAACTGCCAACAGGGCTGTCGGAAATGTCGTTTCCTTTGTCGTCACAAGAGATGGGGGAGGCAACGGGGAGGGAAAGGAAACAGCCAAAGATCAGGAGCTGTTGACAGATCCCGGAGACACGGGGCAAAACTTTCTCTAACTCCGCTTGTTGACAATTTTGCTTCCCCTTGAATTATTGCGTCTGAAGCGCGTGTCTGCTTTATTTCATGCAATGTGTGAAATGGTCTCGGAATCTATTGGGTGCCGAGTGGTGGCGGCTGTTATGTAGTCTTTGTTCATGGAGGGTCCTGCCAAATGAACTGCTGTTGTTCTCATTGTCGCAGCTCGCTTGCATTGAAATTTCAGTAAACTTACGGGCTCTACGCTCCAATTCTGTGTCATTCTGTCTGTTACTTCATCTATTTTGTAGTAAGGCTTGCTCGTAAAATGCATATTTGCAGCATTATTTGATTAATTACGGTACTGAAGTTAAAATATATCTTTTGAGAGTGCTTCTATAATGCAAATTGTAAAGAGATATATAAATCTCTTCTATTTTTACATTCTATTACGAGTCCAAAAGACACTACACTCTGTCCCTCTGAAGCAGTCCAATGAAAACAAGTCTGATCAAGTAGCGGTTCGAGAGGACCCAACCAATGAACGCACGAGTTCACGGTGGATAAAACGCGGTTGCATCTACTAGCCGTTTCCAACAGAGCGCATTGCTTTGCTCTGCCCACTCGCTATCTCCCATACTCTACCGTTATGCGCGGCTTTGGTCGACAGAATTCTGAAACAGAGTGTATACTGTGTCCCGGGTATCTCTGGAGTAGGCAAACGAAAACAAGTCTCTGCGCAAGTAGTGACGAGAGACGGCTCCACCAATGAACACGTAAGAGGGAACAGGATTGCGTGGAGGGGGAAAGCGACTGCAGTTACCAGCATTTGTAGCCGCGTGTACGGCTTTGCTCTGCTCACTCGACCTCTACCCCCCTCTGCTGCTATGCGCGGCCTTGCTCTAAAGATAACTGAGACATAGTATAGTTCTACGTTTCTAGGTCTGACAATCGCAATATACATATAGGACACAGGTGTATAGTTTGCTTGCCTATATTTTGCGTCTCCTGCTGACGAAAAACACTTACTGGAATCTAAACTTAGTCATTTTCTTTAAAATGATTCTCACACACACACACACACATACACAAAGAATACAAAAAGTATAATTGATTGATTGATCGAGTTGGTGTTTTAAGTCCACTTTATGAACTGTAAGGCTGGACCTACAGTTTAAAGTGAGATCCGAACCACTGTGAAAGTGAGGAATTTCTATTGAAACCTAGCAAATTAACTTATTTGAAACCTATGACAATCCCACACAGCGTAACTTGCCTAACTGAGCCCAAATAACGAAGTAAGCTCTGCTTAGATGAGTATAGTGTAGGGCGTCACCATTATAAAAAATATATTTTATATCACTTCTTCCAGTTTCTGAATCAAAGAAGATTATTCCAAAAGTTATTTTACGCCTCTTTCATTTTTCTTTAAAATTCTGAAAAAAAATGTAAGCAACAACACCAGGCGCATAGTAAGTTCGTTCGGCAAATTCTGTTAGATCCGTTTTTGAGCCTCCCTGATGGCGCAGTGGTAGCGTCGTCGCCTTGTAAGCAAGGGTATCCCGGGTTCGATACCCAGTGGAGGTACATAGTAGTTCGGATCCCACTTTAAATTGTAGGTCCAGTCCCGATTAGCCTTTCTGTGCATAAAGTGGACTTAAAACAACAAATCAATCAATCAATGTTAGATCCGTTTGTTCATAGAACTCTCCGGACTAGCTATTTTCTTTTTTTGGAAGGGCAGGAAAAGTTTCTTAACGTTCTTGCCTTGACTCATCTCACCCAACAGATCGGTAAGTGCCGGGGCTTGCCTAGAGTTGACACCTTCCCGGAGATGAGGCCTGCTCGAAAATCGGTTTCTTAACGTGCCGGCTTTAAGCGGCAGGGGCAGACGTTCCTAGCCACTACACTGCACGAAGCAATCCGTTACCAACAGCAACTCCAATAGATGTTACAGAAACGGTACTTCATCTATCACCAGCCAGATAACAGATTTTTATTCGAAATTGTTTCATATCATCTCAGTGTAAATGCTATCATCTTTGCGTGCATGTTTTTTTCCCGTGCGTTCATTTGACCACATAATACGATCGGGCGATAGTAATATTTATGATGTCGTAGACAACTGGTTTAAGAAAATAAACTAACGTTAATGTGCCAGGATTCAGGGGTGCCGATCCCCCCAAGACCAATGGCGCATCCCCCCAAAAATCATGTCATGCGTTTCCCACAAATCATATCTATCATTCACGCCCTTAAACCATATCGTAATCCCTACAAAATATTTAATTACGACAACGTGTCTGCCGAGAGTAACTTTTTCTTAGCTTTACTGAACATTATAATTGATCTGGCCCTCCTCCCTAAACAGGGGTGCCATCACTCAAGACCACCCCCTAAAATCGTTCATCATAATCGAGAATATCGCGTGGATCCCACTTTAAACTGTAGGTTCAGTCCCGATTAGCCTTAGAGTACATAAAGTGGACTTAGAAAACCAAATCGATCAATCGAGAATATCGCTTGTCTTGTAATGTAGCTTTAGTATAAAAACTTCATATTCATCTCATTAAAGCGACAAACACTCATCGTAGCAACAAATTACTGCGAGCAAGAACATTTTTACATTTTTCTTTGCAGACTTTGAAGAATATTAATTTAATGGGGTGTCAATACTTTCTTAAGATGCCGAGATATTTAGTCTTTTCCTTTTCCATCTTTTCCATTGGCACATTCGGGGTCGAAAACGTGTAGATGCCTTATCGCGAAATACAGTCTCCAAAATGTAATGTTCGAACTCTCTCTCAACTACAGATATCCCTTGACAATCTAAGATTTAACACTTTATCCAGAGCTTTCTATCTCCCCCTCTAAATTTACTCAATCCTACCACCAAAATGTCCATGTCAATTTTAGACTTACTGTTAATATTGAAGAGTAGATATTGCCTCCTCCAAAAATTAATTCTCAGTCTCCACACCAGAATTTCCGCAACAGTCTAAGACAATAGTAAAACACAAGAATTGGATACCCCCTTCAATTTAATGCTCAATCCCCCTTTAACTAAAGTACTCGCTATAATCTAAGCCCTAGCCCTCATTAACCCACGTGTCAATTAAGGCCTAATATATAGGAGTTTGATAACCCCCCCCCCTTGATAATGCCATAAACACTTTCATTTCTTCATCTAATTGATTAAATATGGTGCATTTAAGGTGTAAAATTTTTACATATATTTTAGAAAAGATATAAATGTTGAATTTTATATTATTTGAAGGAAACCCCCCCCCAAATCACGATGGCGCAACCTGCACCGTAACCCCCCCCCCCCCCCAGGATTTATCAACAAAAAAATATCACGATAGCAACAGGTTAAACTTGGCAAATTTATCAACAAAAAAATCACAAGAGGAAAGGATTTCTGTTTGTTGCTTCAATTTTGGACACTAGTGTAGTTCCTGAGTCTCCAGGAATACACAAGTAATACACTAAGGCTTCTCCAAGCGTTCTTATCGTCACCTGAGAATTTCATTAGGGTGACAAAATATAAATTCCCTTCACATATTATGTTTTTCTTTCTCTATCAGTTTCCCTTTCTTCCTCTGTATTTTCCTCTTGCTTCCTTCCTCTGTTTCTCCCGCTTTCGTTGCTTCTTTCTTTCTCTTTTTCTTCTGCTTATACATCTTCTTCTTTCTTCATGTGTTTATTTTCCCCATCTTTCTTGCTCCGTTTGATCATATGTTTTTCTTACCCCTTCTTACTAGGTTTCTCTGTCTCTTTCGTTATTTCTTTTTCTCTCCCCGCTCTCTCACTTTTCTTCTGCTTCTCCCGATTACCTTCTTCCATTCTTTCTTCCCTTATTTCTTTATCCTCCTTTCTATCTCTTCTTCTCTATATCTTTTTTATTTCTCCCCTTTCATCCAGTCTGTTTCTCCATTACTTCCTTCTTCTTTCAATCATTCTGTCTTTCTCTATGACTCTCTACCGCGGTGAGTTAGCACACACGTGGTGATACCATCTATATCCATTCCAAACGTCAAGAAACCCCCACTAAACAACCCCTCCCAGCGCGCATCTATTCCCTGTTTGTTCCGGAACCTAATCTTCCAATTTCCTCCTAACCCGAAGCGTCACAGGGGGAGTCGTAAACAAACAACGTCTGCAACGTGATTGGTTGTAATGAAAAGGATTATAAAGCGCTCCATTCTTGTAAGTACATTTCCTCATTACTCCCTTGCAGATGTTCGGGAACCTATAAAATTGAGTCCCTTCTTCCCTCAGGATAGTCATCATCCCGAGACAGTGGCTTTTTCAAAATCGATTGCGCTTTCTTAGGAAAGGGGCGGAGAGACACGTCTTTAGTTGTTAATGAGTTGCTATCGGCGCTTCATTACATTCATATGGCCATCACCTGGTGGTATTGGGTACGTCAGCACACTGGCTATATACGTTGTCCTTTTTTCTTAGTCTAGTTCTATCTTGCATATTTACGTCGATTTTCTACCTTTCTACAGATTCACCAACCAAATTGTAGCTTTGACCTCGAGAAACTGTGGTGATACTTCCACATTGTTGATATTGGTTGCCTCTTTCCACATCGTTCCAGAACTAGTTAGGCTTACTTGTGCTCCATATTATCCCTTTCCTGTTTGTACTGGAACTTATTCGGTTTACCCTTGCTCCGGTTGTCCCTTTCCTGCGTGTACTGGCACTTATTAGGCTTACTCTTGCTCCTGATTGTCCCTTTCCTGCTTGTACTGGCACTTATTAGGATTACCCTGGCTCCTGGTTGTCTCTTTCCTGCGTGTACTGGCACTTATTAGGCTTACCCTTGCTCCTTATTGTCCCTTTCCTGCTTATACTGGCACTTATTCGGTTTACCCTTGCTCCGGTTGTCCCTTTCCTGCGTGTACTGGCACTTATTAGGCTTACCCTTGCCCCTGGTTGTCCCATTCCTGCTTGTACTGGCACTTATTAGGCTTACCCTTGCTCCTGGTTGTCCCTTTCCTGCGTGTACTGGCACTTATTAGGATTACCCTGGCTCCTGGTTGTCCCTTTCCTGCTTGTATTGGCACTTATTAGGCTTACCCTTGCCCCTGGTTGTCCCTTTCCTGCGTGTACTGGCACTTATTTGGCTTACCCTGGCTCCTTATTATCCCTTTCCTGTTTGTACTGGCACTTATTCGGTTTACCCTTGCTCCGGTTGTCCCTTTCCTGCGTGTACTGGCACTTATTAGGCTCACCCTGGCTCCTGGTTGTCCCTTTCCTGCTTGTATTGGCACTTATTAGGCTTACCCTGGCTCCTGATTGTCCCTCCCCCGCTGTCATCCATCATTGCCGTCTAGAATATGACTAAGCTGTAACGTTGTAGAAAAAAAAACTCCTCTGATTATAACAGTCACACACCAATATTTGAAGAAGGCTGACCCTTGAGTTTATTGTATTACTTTTGTACTTGTATATAAGTTATGGTTTTATCTTGCCCTTCAATTATTACCATAAAATTCGCGCAACTTTTTTGGCCGGACTTGATATATATTGAAGTTTATTGTAATATGTGTATATGTCCTTGTAGTAGTAGTATGCCATAGATGCGCTATAGTCGTCGTTGGCCTTTTTTCTAATACGACGTGCAAACATCCAGATTTCAAATTTCAACGTTAACATGTGCATTTTTATCAAGAAGTCATATGATATTGACAAACGAGAAGGTAGAGAGGGACAGTGTTAGACATGACTTGCAACCCACTAAATTTCAACCTTCTCTTGTTAGTAGCTCCTGAGATATGGAGGAGCACACGGCCGAATAATTGGTACATAATAAGGCAAGAATCCTATCTGATTCGGAGTTTTCCCGCAGGGTTGCCACTGCCACTAGCTAGAAAAGCTGTGTTGGCCACAAAGACAAGACAAATAACGGCGTTATTCTTGTAATTTAATCGTTAATTGAAAAGTAAGACCCTTGGGGTTTCTCTGACACTAGTTCCATCTGGGTCAAACAGAAACTCCATTTCCGTCAGCGAGATCTCTTAAAGGACAATCAGTGCTGGAATTAACTATTATTTTTCCTCGTGGCATTATTTGTTGAAGAAAAATCCCCTTCCCCAATTCCCAACAATGAGGCGTCCGCAATCACTGAGCGCGGTGCTTGGAGGGAGGGAGAGCCTGGCCAAAAAGTAACCTCGATACCAGACTTTGATGGCGTGCTGAACTTCCGGAGCATTTCTCAGAACGTCCCACTGTCCCCGCAATGGACCAAAAGTCTTCTCCTGGGCTCATTCTGTGACGTCAGACGGTTGATGGTGGCAATTTCCCGAGTTACTCACTAGATGGCTCCCCGGAGAGTGCTGCTTGGAAGTCTTGTGTCCGGATAATAAAACGACAATGTTTTACCCAGCCATAAACTAAAGCAACCACTCCCCCCCCCCTCCAGTCCCCGACTGAACTCCGGCACTGCTTTTTCTGTCTCTCTCTCTCCAGCGTCACATCCCCCTTCCCCCTCAATGTGGGGATGCTTTTACGAAACTACAATGTTTGATCTGACACAAATTACTTTCTTACTTCCTGCTATGCCCAGGTTAATCCTGTTCTTCGGATCCCAAAGGAAACCTTCCAAGTTTATTTCCTCCTCCTCTTCCTTGGATACGAGAGAGGGCGTTGTGCAAAGGAGTGAGCAATGCCTTGGGTTCTTACGATCGTATGAGCAGAGTTTATGCCTTTATTCCCTCCTAGCTACCTTGCAAAGGTGGAGGAGTTGTTTCAGAGTGTGCACCAACACATCTCTACTAGAATATGCTCAGAGGAGAGGCACAGAAGCCATTGGCACAGAGCCACGCCGAACTAGGAAAGTGAAACAAGAACAAAAGGAAAACACCACGAGGAGGAGGAAGCTCGAGTAGTGCTGGAGCAAACGCAAAAAGTAGAACAGCGAAAAGAACAAGGCTCCAAAAGCATATGAACGAATTGGAAAACTAAAATAACAAATCAAATAATCTCAGAATAAGAGAACAAGGGAGAACCATAAAAAGGGACTGACAACATGAAAAATGAAGCAAGAATAACCTCTAAGAGCACAGGGAAAAGCAGAACAGGGTAACAAACAAAAGTCAGGCTATTACGTAGTAGGACAAGCACGAAAAGGGATCAAGATGAAGTCTAATAAATATCAGAATCAGCAGAAAAGGGGCAACAGGGAACAAAAAGGAACTCAATAAGTACTGGGATAAAATGGAAAACAACAATCAGAGCTATACATCAGTCTCATAATCTCTGATATAAGAAAGAAAGAAACGTAATTAGTACTGCAGCAAGGTGAGAAGTGACAGCAAAAAGCAAAAGTGACTAATAATTATCGGAACAAGCAGGAAAAGGACAACCAGGAACAAAAATAAGCCAATATATACTGGATTACCCAGAAAAGGTACATGCTAGAATCAAGAAAAGCCTTACAAATACTAGAACACAAAATAAAGTATAAATCCAGTAAGAATTGGAACAAGTTGGAAACCAGTAACAAGAACCAAAAAAAGTCCAATAAGTACTGTACTATAACAAATTCAGAAGGGTAACAAAAGCTGGAAAAGACTAGGGGAATATTAGAACAAGCAGGAAGTAACGTACCATGTAAATAAATAAATTGCCCAATATATTTCGGTATGATTATGTTGAAAGTTCAACAGACAGGGAATGAATGTAACGTAGATTTTTCAGTGGTTCCACTGTTCACAAAGTGCATAGCATCCCAGATAAAGATATAAACCATATAACAGGACTTGAGAATGAGAAAGCCTTAAAGAGTATTTTCACATGAACAAACATTATATTGCCTACAATAACTGCAGTTTTATTCGCGCAAGCAAGCTTTTGTATGTCACAAAGAGATAATGGAACGATAAAAATACAAATTTTAATACATAAAGAGCTTTCTAGGACCCAGAACATCACCTCTTGGTCTAAGGTTTATGCACAAAACATGCTCAACCTCTTAGTACCTTTCAGATGAAAAGATTGCCAAGAGATAGAGGGCAGAGAGCGAGAAAAATATCTCAAGAAAAGTCATATTTCCCAGCTGCCTTTTCCTGCAGGAAATACTCAAAAGGAAGAACCTAGAAATTATTATGACATCTTTCTAGGTTGCCCTGGGAGATGTTTCCAAGGAAGAAAAATGTTTGGATGAGAAAGAATTTTCAACATCAATTTCCTCAGGTCTTTAGTTAACCTACACTCTCTTGTCTGCTAGTTTTCAAATCTAAACAAACTCTAAAATTCATTCAAAGTTTTCTCTGCTGCTTTGTTACTTATTAAGAACGGTATTCACTTAGAAATAGAGGAAGCTTTTGGATGAGTTAACCGCGGCTAGACCAATCTTAACAACAAAATAATTACCCTGTTAGTTTAATCGCCCGAAGAGGATCCATTCTTTGGAAAGCCATTACAGCTGAAGAAGCCCAGCCACAAGCAAAAAGGTGGGTTAGAATGAAAGAAAGGGGTGGGGATCTGGGGGTTACTTCACCACGTGTGCGCAGTTCTATACTCTGTCCCAGCTAACTGTGCAGCAGGCAAACGAAATGAAGTCTCTGCGCAAGTAGTGACGCGAGACAGCTCCACCAATGAAGACGTAAGAGGAACAGAATTGCGTGGAGTGGGGGAAAGCGACTGAAGTTACCACCTTCCCAGCAGCGTGTCCTGCTTCGCTCAGGTCACTCGATTTCCCTCGCTTCTCTGACGCTATGCGTAGACTTGCTCCACAGTTAGCTGGGACAAGGTATACATACTATTTTCCTAATTCCAAATTAAATTTCAAAATTGTGAAAATTTTCCACCTTCGTGCTCTAAGGAACGCAGACTAGATATGCACTACATCAGAGTTTCTCAACCTCCGGGCCGCGGACCTGGCATCAATTATACCCGACCGTGAGACAATCCTGGAATTTGTTATTTTTAGTTGGGCATTTTTATGAATAAATATTTTACACTGGAAATATTCTGATGAAAATAATATTCGTGAATGTGTCGAGAAGCTAAGACCCAGATCGTCTAAATAACGTCAGTGTAGCAAACGAAAAATAAAAATTGCCTGCACGACTATGTGGCATTGTGGAAGTGCATTGGGAACCCTTTTGTTGAATACAAAGAAGCAACCTTATCCCTTGAACAAATCCTTAAATTTATTCCATTGTAATCGGACAATGAACTTGAAAACTCCTTTCAATTCTATGGGTGATTCGATTGATTGATTGATTGATTGATTTGACGTTTTAAGTCCACTTTATGCACAGAAAGGCTAATCGGGACTGGACATACAGTTTAAAGTGGGATCCGAACCACTATGTGCCTCTACGGGGTATCGAATCCGGGACCCCTTGATTACAAGGCGACGACGCTACCACTGCGCCATCGGGGAGGCCTATGGGTAATTAGAAACTCGGGATAACAATATTCAAGTTTAAATTAAACAGCAGTGAAATTTCTTGTCTGCTTTTTCATCTTTGTGAAACAATATCTTCTGACATGACTGCGATTTAAACAAAACAGAGGATTCGTCTGCAACTTTTTCACAGTCCTCGTTAGGCTGGCTCTGCTTTAACATCATTAAAATCAATCAAACTTAATAATACAATAATCAATTTTACACTGAACAATTTTTATCAGAAAGTAATATGTCAATAAAACACAGCAAAAAATTAATGACACTGGCCTGAGGAAGCTACAATATGCTACCTTATTTCATCAGTCCATTCAATTTTATCTTTGCCAGTTTTTATGATTACGCCATAATTATTAATAGTTATGGAAGAATGAACTTTAACTCTTGGATGATCCGCGATGGTTCATTTAGTCGAGCATCTGACTCTCATCTGACTCTCCATTTTCGATTCCCTGGTTGGGTATTTTCAGGTTGGAATTTATCCAGTAATGTCCTGTACGGAGTGGCTCTGTGGCTTACCCAGCCACTACTAAACGAGTAGCAATGTGGGACTGGCACCTCTACAGAATAGCAGAGATTGTGTTGGGTCTACAGCCGCACTTCCCCCCTCCCCCGGCCTGTTGCAATGTGAATGGGGTGTATTTTAGCTTTGAACAGTCTTGCAACAAATGCTGTTAATTTCGTAGTTCATACGCGCTTGCAGGAACACCTTGATCCACAGTAACTGTTTTGTCTCAGGCACGCGTGTCCCTCTACAATAGAACTCTTATGGGGCTGTGAAAAATTTTGAAATGCTCATTTACCATTATTTATTTCCCCTTTCTATGGAGTAATTTACAATGCGTTGCAATTCAGTATATTGAGTACAATTATTGTATTAACGAATCTCTTTTTTGCCGTTATATCATTGTTAATATAATAATAAAAAATCAATAAACAATCAATTATATTTTTCAAATGATACCATTATGTAAGGAACATGCAGGTGCCAGGAAACTTAATTTCTGAAGCTGTGGCTTCTCTGGTCCCACGTTAGCAATCCTCCTGAGAACGGTCGAGAACAGCACGTATCTTATCAACAAAAAAGCGAAATATCATACAGATAATCCACATTTATTTTATTTCATTTTACAGTTCTCAACTAGCAATAGAAATTATTGTTGCCCACAATGATTCCGGTCCATTTCACGTATAATTGGCTTTCAGTCTGGAGTTAAACAACTTGCAATGAAAGTGTTGAGAACAAAAGAAGAAAGCTACAACAATGAGATTTTTGGGGGGAGAAAAAAAATCACGGTTCGAGTTTCCTCCTGGATTTCAGTTAATTCCAAATCTCCACGTCACTGGATAACAAATTTCCCTTTGTTTCGTTCCTCCGAATAATATTGTTGGCGAAAACCTTTGTTTCTGGAACAATGCTTTGTTTTCGGATGTCTCCCATATTGTAGTTGCAGCAAATGTTTCGTTTAAATAATTCACATTTATTCTCGTTTTTCCATTCTACTGCGGATTTGTATTGTTTTCTACACATGGATTCCTCTATTGCTGTTTTTCATCGACTATTAATTAGTATTCACATCTCAATAATTACTGACGCAGACCGTCATTGCAGACATGACTATATTTTCTACGATGATTGTTAGATGCCTCTGTTATTGGGAAAACTAAAAGAGTCTGTCTATAGAAAGTATTGAACAGTTTTGAGTTTTAAAATGAATCCATGCATGTATTGTACAAATAATAGACACAGAAACAAAAAAAGAACCACAGAGTGCAGATTTGCGGAAATTCTCCACTCCATCAATTTTCCAGTGTTGCCGACCGTATAAATCTTGATCTAAACGTAAGCTTCTAAAGAAAACTATATGCATGATACACAGTTTAGAATTACGATCGTAAATTCACGCTAACTTTAAAAGAAGTTCTTGCAACCCAAGAAGAAAGCTGGTTAATAGAAGTAATCCTAAGACTAAGAAACAACTTAAAGTGAGACCTGAAATACATAAGAAATAGAACGAACACAGGGTTAAAAATTTTATAGTCTGAAATTTAAAAGTGATTTTTCTTTCGACAGCAATTGAAAGGTGATTACACCGCCAATTTATTTATGTCCAGGGGTTTCAAACTCGATGACGACCGATTTAATACGCTACCAGAAGTCCCGGGCTCAAATCTCGGCCTGGACTTAAGTGTACTTTCATCAATTTCATATTATTATCACTCATCCTTCCTAATATTCGGGATTAGCCAAAAGAGGCAGAAAAACGAAATAAAATAAACCAAATCAATCAAATACATGCATACAGCACGTACAGGAATCTAAAATGCAGTATACAGCCTGGAAAATTAAAATACAGCGAATGTGTCATATGCATGCGGCATTAGCATATTCCGAAGTTGACAACGCTGACTATCCCTGCTATAGTATCCTATTGGATCAGATTGGTTAATTCCTTACCAATGATATATGGGCCCATCGGGAATCAAACCAGATAATCACTGATTACGATACGATAAGCCCTACTATCATGGAAGACCGTCGACTACCTGTCGCTCCCGTCCAGATGAATTTGTGTAATTCTTATTTCCAGGTCATGTCCATTTTTATGCTTTCCAATTTTCTATTTTATATCGATGAGATCGCATTTTGAGTGATAAAATAGACGAGTTTAAGTTTGCGAGTTTCTAAGTAAACTTTTATGCACAGATGGGCTAATTGTGACTGGACCTACAGTTTAAAGTAGGATCCGAACCACTATGTGTCTCCAATGCACCGGGTATCGAATCCGAGATACACTAATTACACGGCGGGCGACGACGCTGTGATAAAATAGACGTTGCGACAAATGCATCTATATTTAACCCAGAGTATGACTAAGAAACACACAGAATTTCCAGATATAAAACCTCAACATTCACTGCCCACTTTGTATTTTACTATTACTCTGCGTTTTCTTATTGAACTCTGAGTTTACCTATTGAAATTCGAGCTTCCCTATTGAACTTCGATCTTCCCTATTGAACTTCGATCTTCCCTATTGAACTTTGAGCTTCCCTATTGAACTTTGAGCTTCCCTATTGAACTTTGAGCTTGCCTATTGAACTTTTGTTGTTTTATATGTTTGTAATGTTTATTTTAAATCAGTTTCTATGCTCAGATAGGCTAATCGGATCCACGCCTTCAGGAAAGCGAAATCTGATCGATTAGACACTGCAAGAATTACGAATCGATCACGGGAGTCAAGTATCTTACTTTACATTCTTGCATTTTGGATGTATATATCTAACACAACGTATAGGTATCGGTGAGGAGAGGGGATATAACACCGCCATCGTCAATTTGGCGGATTTATTAAGTGTAAAACATTTAAGCAGGTATAAAAAATCCTTTCTGAAAAAAAAAACATTGTTTACGAATGTTGAGAAAATTGTTTCCACAACCTCTCTAGAATCAGAGAAAGTAATTTTTTTTCAGTGACGTAAATGAATGTACATGTGTTGTGATGAATAGCACAGATCGCCACATGTACCCCTCCCGCCCGTCATAACTTCATTGTTTGGGAGTGAAATTTTCAGCATCCTGGCTGCGCTGGGCTCTATCGAGAGGAACACCAGCGAGAGTTACGGGGGGCAGAAGCTGCAGCAGTTGTCCTATTGATTTTTGTGACGGAGCTGTTTTGCCTGAAGTACTGGTTCGGCAATCTCCTAGCTGGCTTCATAAAGTATCCCCTCCCCCTTCCCCCAAACAAACTCGTGTTAACTCATGTTTTCCTCCAACTTTATGTCGTTTGTTCCTATGGCATAATAAAACAGCCAACTCTCACATTCGCGACAGCAAATCGTAAACAATGCAGGGATTTTTCTAATATTTTTATATTTTTAGGATTTTGCTGAACATTTTCGTATTTATTCTGCATTTTTACTATACATATTTCTGCTTGGCATTTTACTATTTTTCTCTGCACTTCACTATTTTTCTCTGCACTTTACTATTTTTAATCGTCATGTTTCAGTTTCTACTCTACGTGTTTCTGATTTTACTCGTCATGTTTCTCTCTAGGGGTCCCGGGTTCGAATCGTGACCTGGGCATGGATGTTTGTAAGTGTCCCTTCATCAATTAAATCAAATTATCACTTATTCTCATCTTCACGATTAGCCAAAAGTGACCATGGAGCAGATGGAAGAGCCGCTGTGGTCTATACTCTGTCTCAGCTATCTGTGGAGCAAGTGAACGAAAACAAGTCTCTGTGCAAGTAGTAACGCGAGACGGCTCCACCAATGAACACGTGAGAGGAAATGGAATTGCGTGGAGTGGGAGGGCGATTGCAGTCACCAGCCTTCGCAGCAGCGTGTACTGCTTCGTATTGCCCATTCGATCCCTCCTCTCTGCCGCTACGAGCGGCCTTCCTCCAGAGACAGACGGGACAGAGTATAGTAAGGAGGGCGTCGGACTGCCACGCGAGAGATCCGGGTTCGATTCCTGGGGTGGATAATCTAAGGTAGGATTTTTTACGGCCTTGTCCACGCATAAAGCGGCTCTGGGGCTCACCCAGCCTCAAATCAATGAATACCTGAGGCATTCCTGGGGGGGGGGGTAAAGGCGGCCGGAGCGTGGTGCAGATCATATCACCCCCAAAATGTTCGAGATCGAGAATGTGTGGTTCCGTACTCCCATATCCCCTAAATGTGCCTACATGGCACGGACGGTAACTTTTCCTTAACCATCCCTCATCCTCACCGCCGCGATTAGCCAAAAGTTGAAGAAATGTTACCCTAAATACGGAGAATCAAATCAAAATGAACTCTTGGTGTTTTTTCTCTACATTTTTACTTTCTTGAACTTCTACTTTCAATTAAGCATTTTGACTTGAATTTCTCTACTTTTGCTTAGCAATCTTGTTTTTTTTGTGTGTGTTTTCTATTTGTATTTAAAATGGTTAATGCTTTGTCAGAATCAGATTGAATAAGAAGTGATGATAAAGATAAAATAGGACCTGTTAAATAAAGAGAACTGGTTGTTCATACTTTACTCGTGATTACAACCCTAACGATGCTTTATTTTACGTCGATTTTATACTATTAGCTTAATCACGACCATGAAGATGAATTATAAATTGATGACATTTGAAACATACGTGCAGTCTGAAGTCGCGTATAATACTGAAAAATGGAACTTACTAAGAGCCGAACGACCACAATTAGGTATAAACTTTGTCGAGACTCCATTTCGCTATCCAGTTTACGCAGACAGTTAAATCTTTGTTCATTGATTACCTACATGCAGTGGTTACCCATAACAACCTCACATCCAGTGCAGAGAGATTGTGGGCAGATAATGAAAATGGTGTAGCTCGTCATTTTTTGTCAGTGCTCTTGTATCATTGTTAATTTTCATCATGTAAATGACTGGTTTCCTGAAAAATAGCTTTAAAATGTGGAGTATTGAAGTTGTGTGGGCTTACCTTCTTTCCTTACAATACTTTTGTAAATGACTAAAATGGTGAACATTCGTTTGCGTTCTACAGCACCCACATAATCCATTGTTCGTCTGTGGAGATCCTTTGTCAGATTTATAAGTGCTTTGTTCTATAAGCTACCATCAAATAATATGACTTCTAATAACATGATTGATTCATGTTTGTGACTAGGGAGATCGTCACGTTTCAAAAATTTCTGTTGTCATCTTTCTGCAAAGGCCGTTCAAAAAGTAATGAACAATCCACTGTAGCTCTGGAATGGTAAGGACTAGGGAAATGAAATTTTGTAGGTAGAAGCATTGGTCCTTCGGTCATGTCACTCAATGTATGATCCATGTGCTTCACTGCACTGCAGCCATATTTGTTTCCATGACACGAATGCACGTTCGTAAAACTCTTGAGAGGTTCGTCTTTACACGGCTTCTTTCACGCACGCAATGAGCTCGTTGTCATCTCCAAACTGTTTCCAACGCAGATGAACCTTCAGTCGTCCAAACAGATAGAAATCCGATGGCGCTAGGTCAGGACTGTATGGAGGTTGTGGCATCATTGTCCATCCCAGATGGCCAATCTTATGAACTGTCATCATTGCAGAATGCGGTCGTGCGTTATCGTGATGCAACTTGATGTCCGTTGCGCGTAACTCTGGCCTTGGAAAATAAAAATTAGGTTTTGGTTAGGTGGTAATGGACCAATGCTTCTACCTACAAAATTTCATTTCCATAGTCCCGAGATACAGTGTATTGTGCGTTACTTTTCGACCGACCTTCGTAGATTGGAGACCACTAATCTTTCGTAATCGAGAATCCTACTTGAATTTTTCAGGATATAGTGTGAATGTCGAAAGATTCTTCTCCCCAGATGAAATTAAATAAATAGACTCTGGAAACCCCCAGAGTACTCGGTAAAGGAAGGTTCTGAGATAAAGTAGTCAAGTAGAGATAAATTAGGTTCATTGATTGATTGATTTTATTTACCTTTTCTGCCACTTTTGGCCAATCGCAAAGATGGGGATGAGCGATACTACGATGAAATTTATAAAGGGACACCCGGAAAGAACTCATGCTTAGGCTAGGATTCACACTCTGCTACCCACTCCGTTACGGAGGTAGGCTAAGTTATAAGATAGTTGTTAAAATTGTTCAAGATAAAGTGAAACCAAAGGTTCCGACATAAAATAGATCATGCATTCGCTGCAGATAAAGCTTAGGATCTACGATTTAGTGATCCCTGATGTAAAATGTTGGTGGCATAAGTGTTAGATCAGCTTGTAATAGAGACGACTGACGATTCCGAAAGGTACTTTCCAGTCATCAACTCTCTCCCTCTCTCCAGCATCCAAATGGATCATAGAAACGTAATGAGGTTCCCGAGATAAAAATGGCCTGTAGATTTGCTGGAGATAAGAAAGCCAGTAAAAGTGTTGCAAGATAAGGCAAAACGTAAGGTTTCTAGATAAAAATAGTCTATAGATTTGTTGTAGGTGGGGAAAACTTTATAGTTCCGAAAACAAAATTATCAATGAAATAGTTGTACGTAAGATAAAAACTAAGTATCTAATATAACATGATCTGGGATTTTTGCAGACAAGGTAGACGAACTTTTTATTTTTGAACTCTTTTCTCCATTCCTTAGATCAGAGTTCCGCAACCTTTTTTACGCCCCAGACGGGCCTAGACTCAACACGGCACACCAAAATGTCTGTCCCCTCAAAATCATATTAATCTTAATATAATTACGAAATATTACGTCTTTATGTAATCAATTATTATTATCATTGTTATTATTATTATTATTAGATATTATTATAAAACATGAATAGACTTATGCATTTATTAAAAATTTATTAACTTTGATTCACTGACAAACTCAATATGCTGACCAAGGCAGAAATTTATTTTATTATAATACATAAACGTTACGTTTCAACCTTCTAGCAAGATCTTCTTCCGACTCTGCACCAAGTACAAATGTAACAAGGTACAAAACAGGACAATATATATACACAAATATTACTCCCCTCCAGACTATTAGAAAGTTGTTCTGGAACATTCTAGCAGGTGGCTTTCTCTTGTCAACTGAACTTTCACCTAAGAGGCTAAACATATTTACTTCCATATAGAATGTGGTTGGACTCTTTATCTCACGCTCTTTTTCCTTCATTCTTCTTCCTTCTTCTCTCCTCTTTCTCTCTTGTCCTTTCCACTCTTTCTAACACCTTCTTACATTCTTTGTTTAACTTCAGTCCCCCATTCCAGTTCATTGTGTCTTCGTCACCTTTCTTCTCTATTTCCTTGGACTCCTTCCATTTTCTCAATAGTATTCTCTTCTCCCTTCCTATCTCCTTAGCCTCATCCCACTCTATGTCATGTCGTGTTTCTCTCGTGTATTTAAATATCGCATTTCTCTCTCTCTTAAGTCGTACATCATCCCTATGTTGTTTCAACCTGTCTTTCAGTCTCTTTTTCGTTTCTCCTATGTACACACTCTGACATTCTTTACATTTCACTTCGTAGATAATCCCTTCCTCTTCTTCTTCTCTGTTTTCCTTTTTCATGTTTGCATTCTTAGCTATTCCTAAGATGCTTCTCCCTCCCTTCCTGTAAGTTTTAATGCCCGCTTTCCTAAGCACTTTGTATATCTTTTCTGTGGTCTTCCCCATACTCCTTATTCCAAACCTCCTCTCTTTTTCTTTCTCTTCCTCTCTTTCTTTGTCTTCCAATTCTCCCCTGCCACTTTTCTTCCTTCTTCTGTTTATGTCCAGTCTATCCTCCTTCTCATAGCCATTCTTTTCCAGCTGTTTCCACAAAATAAAATAGCCTTGGTCAGCATATTGAGTTTGTCATATCATGGAAACAAGGCTTAATGGTGTTATAATTTAATTCACTGTAGAAAATACACATTTCTAATACGAATTTTAAAGTAAATAACTCTACTCATACCTTCAATGTGATACTTCAGCCTGCTTAGCTGCACACAGACGGCTGATTCGTGGCGGAATCGTTGACAAAGCAAGCCTCATTTCGTCATCGATGGATTTGAGTCTCTCTCTCTCTTTGATGTTTTAATTGCAGTCAACGTCGAGAAGCCCAGTTCACACAAATAACTTGTTGAAAATAGTAATAACACATTAACTGCCATCTCGGAGATAGCCGGGTATTCACTGCTTATTGACAACCAAAATGTATCCAAAGGCACTTCGAAAAATTTTAATTTCAATATTCTGTCTGCTTTCAAATCTGCCAGTTCCTCTTGTAAGCGTAAATTTTTCGGAAGATATTTTGAATCCATACTGAATGGATCACGAACCCAGTCAAAATCTTCAACGCTCTCTCCAAAATATTTTTTGAAAGTCTGCTGCAAGAGTACTAAATGTTCTTTAATTAAGTACATCAACACCTTGTTATAGTCAGCAAGGGTCCATACAGTTTGGAACATCTCACACGATCCGTTTTCAATTGTCTGTATCCACAAGTTCAACTTATTAATAAATCCTTGAATCTTATCCATACTAGTCAGAATATTTTCGTTTCTACCTTGCATTTTTCTGTTTAGTTCATTCAAGTGTACGAAAATATCGGAAAGGTATGCCAACTGAGATACCCATTCATCATCTGCAAATAAATCCGCATACTCATGCCCCTCAATAGTCAAAAATGAAAATACCTCCTCTTTAAGTTCAAACATTCGCGTTAAAACTTTACCTCGAGATAACCATCGTACTTCTGTATGTAGCAGAAGTGTAGTGTGCTCTGATCCCGTTTCTTGACACAAAACGTTAAAAAGCCGCATATTTAGAGGCCGCGATTTGATGAAGTTCAGGACTTTTACTACTTCGTCCATCACAATTTTCAGAGGAGATGGCAAAGACTTAGCAACGATGGCTTCGCGGTGAATGAGACAATGGTCGGTTCGTAAGTTAGGATTTACTTCCCGTACTTTACCCACGAATCCTTTCACTCGGCCTGTCAGAGAAGCGGCTCCGTCTGTACAAACACTAACGCAGTCTTCCCATGTTAATTCATTACGGAACACATATTCATTAGTCGTAAGAAATATTTCTTCACCAGTTGCTCGCACGGGTAGCTCTTTACAAAAAAGAAATTACTTGCAATTACATCCCCATCAACATACCTTATGTAGGAAAAAAGTTGTGCGTGACCGCCAAAATCGGCGGACTCGTCGATCTGAAGTGAGAACTTTCGCTTGCTCTTTATTTTCTCCTTCATAATGTCTTCGATGTCACTGGACATGTCACTAACTGGCGGCTGATTGTGTCAGCAGAGAGGAATTTTTGAAATTTCAGTAGCAGCTTCTGAACCCAGGACTATTTTTACCATTTCTTTACACGCGGGCATTAACAACGTTTCTGCTATTGTGTGTGGTTTTTTGGCCTTTACGATAAGTTCGGCTACCTTATAGCTAGCTTCCTGTACTTTTTGCGAAACACGTACCGACGTAGTCACGAGCGTCACTTGTTTTTTATTATGTTCCAACAACCGACGAAAATAATTCACATCTTCACTTAACAGAGAGGAATGTTTTGTTGACAAATGTCGTTTTAATTTACTGGGAACCATAGCAGCATTACTGAGTTTTTCACCACACACAACACCCTGCTTCAGAGTTTGCACACACTTGTACTGTGCACTAATCTTCATCCCTGAATTTGTCTCTCACACACTTTCATTTTAATGCATGGCGTTCTGCCAAGATAAAATTCACACGTTCCCTGTACGTGTCTATTTTTCAAACTAATGTGGTATTTTATGCGATTTCAGTTTAGAACTTCATACCTATATAGGCAATACACTGTGGTCACTTTCCAAGGTGTTCATTTCGTTTCAACCAGTCCCGTCCTCCTACGTGATAAGCTTACCGACAGCGACCTCTTATTCCACTTACCCAGAAACGAATGTCCGATAAAAGCTCTTTTGGAATTTTTGGGAGGGCATTCGATTTCCAGCAAGCGTTCGATGCAGTCGGTTCGATGACGTACCCTCTTGTCGTCTGATTTTTAACGGCCATTTTACTCCCACAATTCCCTGTAACGGTTTTATCTACACTCTTGGAGAGGCCTTCGAGACGATGCCATTCGTCCACTTCATCTGTCCCTTCCCTTTCTTTTACGTTCTTCCCCTACCCCCCCTTGCTTCTTAGGAGATTCCCAATCCAGGTCCAATCTCCTTGATGTCTTCTCTGAGGTTAGCTTCCCGCCATTCCGATGTCAACTTGACCGGCTCTTTACGGGAATTGAAGGAGAGGAGATGGAGGGAAAGGAATCTATAAGGAAGAATGGTAATACGGGTCTGAACGTGGGACCCTGGAGAAGGGAAGAAATATATAGGGATAGGCGGGACTGGAGCCGTTAGCGAAATTTATACAACCACGAGTTTGGGTTTATTGTCGAGGTGTGGCGCTGAGAACGCTCGAATATCAAATTCAAGATCTCATCGTTTCTGGCCTGCTCCAATATATCTTCCCTCTTTAAAAGATCGTACGGTCTCGTGGGCTAGTGAGAGAGGAATGCTGGATACGCAGTGTCTACGTTTCGACGGTTAAGAGGATCTTCCAGGTTTCTTTGGCGTAATGACCCTATTCAGACCTTTCCCCTCGGATGCCACGTTTCCTTCACCGGAGTTCCAGATATCGGGCCACTCTGATCTTCTTTTTTATTCTCCTTCCAGTCTCTAGAGCCCGTTACACCTTAAAAGCTCATCTTCTCTCCCATATACCCAGCAGCGGTAGGTGGAGAAGACGTAGAGACAAGTTCTTAATTTCGCTTTTTGTATGTAATAAACGTTAGAAATAGGTGACTTATGTCAAACTACTGAAAGGAGGTCTTTAGAGATTTGGAGCAGTGTCGGGTAGCGATGGCCAAATCCGGATATTTTTTTCCGGATATCGGATAATTTTCTATCCGAATACCGGGTATTCTCATATCAAGATTAATCGGATATCCGATATTCGCATTGTCCGGATATTCGAATTATCCGAACTGTCCGGTTATCCGAATGTGTGCATTATCCGGACAGTTTTATCCTTTGTCCGTTTTACGAGCTATCCACATATTATTTCACTGTTCGTATTTTCCACAAATCCTTTATCAAATCTGTTCTTCAGAATATCCTAATTATCTGGATATTCGGATTCTTCGGCCATCACAATTATCCGGATATCCGAATTATCTGGATATTCCGATATCCGTTATCCTGATTTTGTGGCCATCCCTAGCAGATAATGTTGAAATGTACGTTGACGTTCTTTCTATAACATATGGAAATAATGATTACATCATGGATTTCTTTCTGTACAACATGCATGGCATCACGTTTTTTCGTAAGAATCACGTTGTCGTCACTGTAACATCAACTGTAATTAGTTTGTCTCCAGAGATCTTACTCAGCAACAGTGCGAGGAGTCACTATATCATCAAATACTTTCACTGTGTTAACGTCTGTAGGATTCATACTTATTAGATGGAATATACTAAAGAACAAGGATAGTGAGCATTCATGACAAACCCATGCAATGACTTAAAAATGCTACGAAACGTTACCAAAGATTATAAGTACAGGGTGGCCCAAAAAAGGGAACCGAACACATAATGTAACGGTTCTACATTTCGGTTACCTTTCTTGAGCCGCCCTGTATAATGAAAAGAGCTATCAGCAGGTGGAAGTGTTGAAACATGTTTCGAAAGATGGCTGCTGCGGGGAAGACAAAGCCAACATGGCGGAGCTATGGAATAGGCTATGGAATACCAAATAGGCTATGGAATACCGAATAGGCGATAAATATGGAATGGTATATTTAAACACCTAATTGAGAATAATAATTTCTCCTTGTTTCAGATGAGTCGTCCGGCTGAGGCTGAAAAATATTACAAAGTGCCTCGAATAACATTATTCCTCATTGTATTAGTTTGTCAATATATTTCTCCTTAGTTTGGTGTACAAATATATCATTTAGATCTTATAATTTATTTCTAATATAGTATAGTACCAGGTATTACATATTTGTGGACCCTTTACCAAATGTACGCATTTGTCCGTTTGTTTACTTTTCTGCTGTCTATCTTTTCCTAAAAAATTATACTGGGTGAGTCTGTTAAAAGAGGCCCCGTAGAAAATGTGCTCCTTGCATGTAGGAAACCCAGGTACACCGAAGAGAAGAGCGGAATAGAGAACAGTCCAGGATATCGGTGCGAAGCAGTTTCGACAACATGACAGAGAGAGATTGAAAAGAAAGTGTCCAGTAGTGACTTTGAGTCTGGCAGCATGCAGGTCAGTTGAGTGTAGTTGAGCGGCGAGGAAAGTTGTGTGTGGTTCGGTGGGTCAACATGGTGTTAACGGTACAGCAGCGTAGCTTTGTTGTCGAGACGTATGCACGCCTCGGTTCTTGGAAACAGTGTACAGATTTGTTTACGAAAAAAAAATCGCGGTAAATGGAGTTCCAGCGAAGGGCCCAACCAAATCAGTAATGCAAAAACTGATTGCAAAATGTCGGGAAACCGGATTCGTGCTGAATAGGCCAAAAGTGCATCCAAAGACTGTCCACACTGAGGCAAAGGTGGGCGACGCAGCGCAGCTAATGATACGCAGTCCACGAAAATCATCTCGGCGTTTGGCACAACAGTTGCAGGTGTCCCAGTCAACCGCTATGCGGATCCTGAAGCAGGACTTGAACTTGCACGCATTCAAAGTTACCGTGATGCATCAGGTGCAGGATGTGGACAAGGCAGCTCGCGTGCAGTTTTGTGAGTGGTTTCTGTCCAATATTGCTCCGGAGGTGCTGCAGGATGGTTACTTGTTCATTTCCGATGAAGCATGGTTCCATTTATCAGGCTACATAAACTCCCAGAACACGCGACACTGGTCAGGTGACAATCCACACGTCCATGGAGATTCCACTGCACGCTCAGAAACTCAGTGTATGGTGTGCCTGGTAGTACGCCGCATCATCTCCGTGTTCTTCCATGAGACTGTGAATCCGGCTCGTTACATCAGTAACATATTCAACGTGTTTGTTAATCAACTGACTGAGGATGAGCGAAGGAACGGTTATTATCAGCAGGATGGAGCCACGGCGCATACAGCATGTGCAACGATCACGCGCATTGAGTCAGTGTTCCCGCCTGATCGAGTCATCAGCCGTGGCACGAACCAACCTTGGCCACCTTGTTCTCCAGATTTATCACCCTGTGATTTCTTCTTGTGGGAAGCTCTAAAGGGACAGGTGTATAGCAACAACCCTCACAGACTCGAAAAACTCCAGAACAAAATTATCACAGCTATCCAGGCTATCCCGCAGGATGTCCTCACCCGTGCTTTTCAGAACATGTGGTATCGTCTGCAGACATGCCTCGAGGCCAACGGAGGACGTTTACAGCACCTCCTCTAGGTAGGTTCTTGTTACTGTACTGTATTTACAGAAGAGATGTTTCACTCATTTACGTTTATTTCAAGTTATAAAAACTTCTTGGAACCAATATCCTGGACTGTTCTCTACCCCGCTCTTCTCTTTAGTGTACCAGGGTTGCCTACATGCAAGGAACACATTTTCCACGGGCCTCTTTTGAAAGACTCACCCAGTATATACGTACCACATTACACCTAACATGTCTCCATACATATCAGTGCAGAGTCTTCATTTTTTACTTCTTTCTTTTACTAGTTATGGCCCAAAACAAAAATGGTATTACATATTTGTCTACTCTAGTAAAGGTGAACCTTCCTGGGCATTATGGCGTCATGGGAGATTGAGCTGCATTTCCACAGATTCCGCAACGGAGTACACCGTAGATGTGTTTGTAATGTGTATTGTATACATTACACCAGAAGGTTTATGGCAAGATCAATCCAATCTTTTCCATCCTAACCGATTTCCTATAGGTCCATTTCAACATTTTCCCTTCGTTTTCGTCTTGGCCTTCCTACTGGTCTCTTACCATAAGGTTTCCCAACAATAATCCTGTAAACTCTTCTTTCTTCTCCCATACGTACAACATTGTCTGCCCCTATAAGTCTTCATGATTTAAGCATTTTAATATCATCTGGATATCGTATCAATCCCTAAGATTATATGTTTATTTTATTAAGTCTCTCTGAACGCTTCACGTTGACCAGGGCATTCACTTGTTGTTCTCAGTTGTCTCAAGCCTCTGAGGCATGTTTATAATGCACAGTGTTGCGCTATGCAAACCTCCTGAGCATTCAGGAAAACAGGTAGTTCCTTCTGTTTATGGAGTCAGCGGTTTGCATAGTGGCAATTAATAACACGATTCGACATAAAGGAAGAGCTCGATGGCCTAGTGATATAGAGGTGAGACAAGCTGGGAGGGGACTGACTTTTGGGATTGAGGGGAGAGAAGAGGTGGTTAGCAGAGCAGTAGGTCAGAAGTGGAACGACGCTCTGGTCGACGAATTGGACAAGCTAACAGAGGACTTCGCATATTTTATTCAGCTTAATACTTCAGATAGACAGGTAATTATCCTAACACCCAGCCATGATTCAGGTTCAACGGTTCACAAAACCCAACGAGTGACCATTGTCTTTTCTGTAGTTTAGTTCCTTAGTGTAATTTTGTACCTTTCGCATTGCCAAGCGTTAACTCGTCATGCCAATGACGAGTGGTCTCATCAGAGGATGAATGATGAGTAATTTACATCACCCATTGATTAATTGTTTAACATTCTAGGTACTCGTAAGATCCCACGAACTTTAAGGTTCGTTACGATATGAATACAAATTTTATAGTTCTAAATTATGTAACATTCTCCACTCACCTGTCTCCTCATCCCTTTTAGGTCCAAATATTTTCCTAAGGATTTTATTTTCAAATATCTTAATTTGTGTTCCTCTTTTAATGTATGGTACCAAGTTTCACATACATATAATACTACAGGCAAAATTACTGTTTTGTATATTTTAACTTTTAGCTTCTTAGATATTATACGAGAAGATAAAAGTTTATGAAGAGAAAAGTAACGTGCATTAATTTACTGAATTAAGTCTGCTTTTTATTTCATCTTTAATATAATTTTCATTTGTTAGTATTACTCCTAAGTACTTGAATTTATTCAAACGAGTTGTTACACAAGTTTAGTAGAAAATAATTCTCTTGAAAAACAAAATATTACATTATACAAACATGCAACACCTAAGCTACACTGATTAGATACATTTACTGGTAACTTGGTGTGGCAGCATTGTCTTACCCTGATATTCATTTACATTTGGACTTGTAGAGGGAGATTATTTCCATAACATCTTTGGCTGTTATGCATTTGAAGCTTCGAAACGAGTCACAACTCTCGTAGCAGCCAATCAACGAAGCGAGCCACTAACGTCATCTCAATCCAGAACCTATCGCTAAGCCCACTGCTCAGGCTCTACACGCCCACTAGGCTCGCTAGACAGACTCGCGTAGTCCGCTGGAGATGTTCCGAAAGTAATTCGACTCTACAAAGCTGGTTGGCAGAGATATGTGACTGACCTAGTACTGATTTCCAATTATCGGCTTAATCGATTTTTTAACTGCACTGGAACAAACACAGAGGGTTTAAAATACACAAAAAATTGGGCCAACTGCTGCCAAATGCCCCACGGCAGTCCTCGGGGGCAATGTTTTAATCCAGAACTGGCATATTGGTGCCATCTGTTGATAAAAATTGTACATCCATTTTCCGAACACCGGTCATTATCTCTGCAATGCTCCACAAAGTTCGCTTTCCCCCCCCCCCTCCCTCTCTCTCCCGCAAGCATCACTCTACGCTGAAGGACAGTCCGGGGGCTGGACCGCAATCGACACTTTAGATAAGCCCCTGCCATCATTCACGGACATTATACGGTCCCGTATTGCCGTAGTCGGCGACACAAGTTGCGCTCATAACTGTTCACCGTGATACCGTGCGGTCTTTTCAAACAGGTTTAAAACCGACCCTTTTCGTTTCATTCTCTTTCAGTGCCCGGATGCTGTGTTGACTCTTGTCTTTTAATGAAGGCTTTTGTGGGCCCTCCCCCCCCTCCTACTATTGTGATTGGCCGCGTGCGCTGCAAACAATGATGTACGAATGATAACTGTCCGGCCTGGAGGGGGAGGGTGCGATCATTTAAACAGGAAGTTAATTGCCTGGATCAAAGGAAGCTGCGTTCGTTTTAGTTAATTTGCACTTTCCATGTCATCCGCGTAACAAGCATAACGTTACATTCTCTGCCTCTCCAATTCCCTAAATCTTTCCTGCGTACCGAGTGGACGATTGCGAGATATTTGCGCGTTCAATAACTCTCTTTGCGACTCATTTTGTGGCAACGTTGAGTAGGTATAGAAACTGCCAGTGTTGAGTGTACAGGGATTAACTCGGTTGAACTTGTAGGCATGACACAATGCACATGAAGTGGTTCAACATTGCTCATTTAACCATTTTAGATAAACATGTACGGTATCTATACTATTTCTGTATAATTTCAAGGTGCCACAAGCTATGGTTTAAATTTAAATTTTTTAAAGTTGAATTCAAGATGGCGGGTTTCAAGATGGTGGTCGTCATTCTCATATGTCCTATAACATTATTTATTATTAGCAATTCATATAGTATTAGTTTCAAAATTTGTTAATATTGACGTGAATGAAGTGCGTACCGTAGGGATAACAGCGTAATCCCTATTACAAACCAACAGCATTAGTTTTGTATGTCATTCAACTTTTATACAGGTGTCTACATACTTTTGAACCACCCTGTATATATATATATATATATATATATATATATATATAAACACACAGTAGTATCGATCTGCGCTAACGTCAATCGCTATTTAATATTCGCAATTTAATTTGCACGTACTTATAACTAATTTGCACGGGTTTTAATTAATTCGCATGTACTTAGAATTCATTTGCATGTACTTAGAATACTTTACATTTATGTATTTGCTTATTTATAACTTTTTATAAATATATAATTATTTATTTTATGAAAAATATGTATATAGAAGGTAATTAGAGGTAGTAAACGCTATGCATATGGTTTTATATTCATTACTGCAAAGTATGTAACGTATCAATCGATAATATTAATGTTTATAGTATTGAAAATAAGTTTTTATGGTTTATGAACAGCTATGAACGGTGGTAATGGGTGTAGGTACAGGTCCAATTACGATTTGGGACTGTCCCGATACTCGAACCCGCGATATGCAACGGTAATAATTAGTACTATGCAATAATTGCATTATATTATGAAACACGGTGGTTTCACACGCTAGACAGGAGACGGTGAACTCCGCGCTGAGGGTAGAGAAGAAAGGAATTTGGGGGAAGTGCGCTCAAGGTCAAATGACGTCACAATGTCAGAACAAAGAAAGATCCTGATTGACCAATCAGAGAACGCGTCGGTAGATTTTCAGAACCGGTTTTTTCAAGGTCAACTATAACGCAAGAACAGGAGAAAGGTATGCAATGCCGTAGGGCAGGGGAGGGATTCAACCAGACAACAAAGGATGTCTGAGAATGCGCAGCAATGGTCAAATCTCTGAAGCTATGCATCGCTTGTAGAACCGGTTTCCGCCGCCAATTAATATTCCGCTCAGGCTTGCCCTAAGGCACAGGACGCTTTAGCGAGGTTTTTGGATACCCAATTAGATTGGAGCGAGAACTTTTCTTTGAACAAGGAGAACGAAGCGTAGGGGTTTATTATCTGTACTAGGAAGAAGGGAGAGCTATCAGGGACGGGGCCTACAGTTTTCACTATTTGCTTTTATCACGGGGTAACGAACCTAGGACCCTTTGATTATTGATTTAGATAGTAAATGTATGTAACTGTGTGCTATTTAACTTAATTTTGAGTTTATTTTTTTTTACCAAACTTTGACTTTATGTCAAATCTTTTACAAGTTTTTATGTATTTTTACCAAAATAACACTATTTGTACTATTCAGGAAAGACTTTTAGTTACATTTTCGTCACACTAAGTGTGTGTTCTCAACTTCTATCTGTTTGTTAGGCTTATTATTACTCAAATAACACAATTTCAGCTGTTCAGGCAACATTTTTATTAAATTTTGGACTCACAAAAAGACATTTTCTAAACTTTTAACATTATTTTACAACTTTATGTTAATTTTTTACCAAAATAACACTATTTATACTATTCAGGCAACATTTTTTATTAATTTTGGATTCACAGACATTTTTTTCAACTTTTAACTTATTATTTAACTTAATTTTGAGTTTATTTTTTACAAAAATAACACTATTTATACTATTCAGGCAACATTTTTTTATTAAATTTTGGACTCGCAAAGACATTTTTTCAACTTTTAACTTATTATTTTACAACTTTATGTTAATTTTTTTACCAAAATAACACTATTTGTACTATTCAGGCAACATTTTTTATTAAATTTTGGACTCTCAAAGATATTTTTACAACTTTTTAACTTATTATTTTACAATTTTATACCTATTTTTAACCTAAATAACACTATTTGTACTATTCAGGCAACATTTTTTATTAAATTTTGGACTCACAAAGACATTTTTTCAACTTTTAACTTATTATTTTACAACTTGATGTTAATTTTTTACAAAAAATAACACTATTTGTACTACTCAGGAAAGACTTTTAGTTACATTTTCGACACACTAAGTGTGTGTTCTCAACTTCTATCTTTTTATTAGGCTTATTATTACTCAAATAACACAATTTCAGCTGTTCAGACAACATTTTTTCATTAATTTTGGATTCACAAAGACATTTTTTTCAACTTTTAACTTATTATTTTACAACTTTATGTTAATTTTTTACCAAAATAACACTATTTATACTATTCAGGCAACATTTTTTCATTAAATTTTGGATTCACAAAGACATTTTTTTCAACTTTTAACTTATTATTTTACAACTTTATGTTAATTTTTACAAAAATAACACTATTTATACTATTCAGGCAACATTTTTTCATTAAATTTTGGATTCACAAAGACATTTTTTTCAACTTTTAACTTATTATTTTACAACTTTATGTTAATTTTTACAAAAATAACACTATTTATACTATTCAGGCAACATTTTTTCATTAAATTTTGGATTCACAAAGACATTTTTTCAACTTTTAACTTATTATTTTACAACTTTATGTTAATTTTTACCAAAATAACACTATTTATACTATTCAGGCAACATTTTTCATTAAATTTTGGATTCACAAAGACATTTTTACAACTTTTTAATTTATTATTACAAAAATAACACTATTTGTACTATTCAGGAAAGACTTTTAGTTATATCTTCGACACAGAAAGTGTGTTTTTTCAACTTCTATCTGTTTATTTCACAAGTTTAGGCTTATTATTACCAAAATAACACAATTCAATCTGTTCAGGAAAGACTTGTAGTTACATTTTCGACACACAAAGTGTGTGTTCTCAACTTCTATTTGTTTATTTCACAAGTTTAGGCTTATTATTACTCAAATAACACAATTTCATCTATTCAGGATATTTTGTATTTACAAAGAGATTTTTTCAACTTTTAATTTATTATTTACAAGTTTATGCCTATTTTTTTACTCAAATAACACAATTCTATCTGTTTAGGAAAGATTTTTAGTTATATTTTCGACACACAAAGTGTGAGTTTTCAATTTTTATCTGTTTATTTCACAAGTTTAGCCTAATATTTACTCAAATAACACGATTTGAACGTGTTTTTTTATTACATTTTGGACACACACACACACACACACACACAGATATATTTTCCAAGTTTACAGGATTATTCTCTAAGTTTACTCAAATAACACATTTTAAATGTGTTTTGAATTAAACTTTGTACACACGAAGTGTGTTTCGTCATTTCAAGAAAGTTTTCAATTATATTTTGGATGCAAAAGTATGTTTTGTCAAGTTCTACCCTTTTATTTTACAAGTTTAAGCTTATTATTATTCAAATAACCAATTTCATATATTCAGACAACATTTTGTTTGTTATATTTTACTCACGAAGACATTTTATCAATTTTAAATTTATTATTTCTCAAGTTTATGTAATTTTTTATTCTAATAACACAATTTTAACTATTCAGGCAACATTTTTGTTGCAATTTGGACTTACAAATAGATTTTTTAAATCTTTGTATTAAATTTTCTATTTATTGCGTTTTGTATTTCACATTCGATATTACAAAGTTCTAAGGTGTGTATAATATTTCAAACTACTTTCAGGGTGTATTTGTTAATGCATTTGGATAATAACTATTAGGTTTTTGGATGAACTAATGTTAAGAATATTTCAACCAATCAGAAAATGTGTCGTTTTTATTTCCACCAATCAGAAAACGCGTCGGTTTTATTTCATCCAATTAGAAAACGCGTTGATTTTATTTCAACCAATCAGAGAAGGCGTCAGTTTTGCTTATGAGGTATAAAAACTGCGTAAAAGCAAGCAGAAGCTATTTTGAGAAGTATTTGTGAAGCATTGTGTCAGAGAAGACATCAAGTTGTGATTATTGGCCGTGAGTTTCAGACAAAGAACTCAAGAGAAGCTATAATTAAGGTAAATGATTTTTATTATGTAGCGTGTTTTTAAATAATATGTAAATGCTAATATTGAAACGAAGAAAACGTCAATACAAACCAAAAAGAATATGCGTAATGTGAACAAGTACTACAACTATATTTCTATTTTTCAGATGCTTCTAATTTTGTATGTGTGACTGAAAGGGACCATTAGTGAAAGATGGCGTCTTCAACCTCCACAAACAAGGCTAACCACACTACGGTGAGTACCTCGCAAGAGATTTTACCATTGGAATGTATATTTCTCCACTAGTTTTTGAAATAATATATAAATCCAGAAAACAAAGAAACGAAAAAGTAAATACACAAATGAATATGCGTAATATAAACAAGTACTACAACTATGTTTCTATTTTTCAGGTGTTCTTATTTGTGTACCTGTGAGTGGAAGGATCTATTACTGGAAATAACGTCAACGAAGTAACCGACAAGGGCATGAGTAACATGATTTCAGATGTTATCCATAAGGATTCTGTGTTGGAGATTTTGAAGAGGTATACACCTAGCAAGTATATTATATGCAGGGGTTGTTATCTAAATGTAGGCAACCATTTTTATGAGTGCGAGTGCGTATGCTGTAAAGATGAATTTCTGATTTCCGAATGTTTTTCTATTTGCCAAGGGGAAAGCAGTTTGTATGAATGCCAGCATTGTGTTGAGTGGATGTGCGAGAGAATCCAGTGTTATTTGCAGGATCAGGACAATACAAAACATATTTTTGATTTTTATATTACTAACCATGAGGATGTTGCGGATGCTGTGACGGCACACGAGGTACAGACAGAATACAAAGCTTTTTATAGTGTGTTATGTGAAATTTCAAACAATATCGAACTAGTGAAAACTCTTATAGATTCTATACGCTCAGCAGAGCTTACTTATGGTAGCACAGGATTTTTGTGAGAGTTGAATAAAGAGAGACTGACTAATAACAGCGAAAATGGTGCAATACATTATTGATGTACAAGGATTTATTTATAACAGAAAATTTATATTGCGTGAGATTTGTGTGAGTTCTACAAATTTGGACACTGTGTATTATGCGCTTGTGAGTGTTCCCGATTATTTCAAAGAGAACAAAGAATCGCGCTGGGTTAAAGACAATCTCCATGCATTAATGTATGATATTCCTTGTGGATGTGAAATATACTATGTCCGGAGGGCAGTTAGGAACTTGAACTGTCAAGGTGGTACATTTTTCTGCAAAGGAAAATCCCAAATTATCAAAGATTTGTTTAGTATTGATGACATTGTTGATTTACAAACTGTAAACTGTCCATCCCTTAAGAATTTGTATATGTTTCAAGGAGGATTGTGCAAGTATCATTCTGATACTTCTCCCCCAGCTGAACAAGGTTGCGCATTCAGAAATGTTCAAAGACTTGTATGTTGGTACAATAATAAAAATATTAAGGTGTAATGTATTTTAGTGCAAATAATAAAGATTTGTGAAAAAGAAATGTTTTCTATGTTGTTATTTAGTTTTAAAGCCTGCATTCAAGGTATTTTTAAGTATTTTTTTTGAGTGATTGACTTAATACCAGGAGTTATACGAGCCGTATTTTAACTACAATCACTATATGTCTATGAGGACTAAAATCCACTGATTGAACCTTAAAGCTTAGGCTTACTATGTATATTGATTACTCACAGGACAACACGAATTTTACAGAGGATTGTAGGAGGCATAGGCCCACACGCCAGAGCCTTATTAGCCTGCAAGAACAACTTATATGTTGAATTGTGAATGTTTAGAAATAATATTTATAAAGTTTAAATCATTTTCATTAGATTACATATATATTTTGGATTCAAATAAAACACTCAAGTTAAGTTTTTTAAGTTTATTTTTATTTAATATACAAATATAGAATATATCAAATTTACATATATGAAAAATACTCTACCAAAGAGCAAAAGTCACATAGGGATTACGATTTAGCCGATGCTGAAATTCTTCCATGAGGGATTTGTAGTAAGAGAGAAATTTTTGCCATTGGTTAAAGTTGAGGGTGACTCCACCAGAGATGTTGGTGATTTCCACTTTTATGTTTTCTCCACTGCCCTCGAAGGTGAAGTAAAGTTCTTCTATAATGTTTATAGATCTGAACCTGTCTTCTTGTGTGGAGAATCTGTTTTTGTAAGTGTCGAAGATCGCATCTGATTTGTACACGCATGATGGGTACTCTTCTCTATTTAGGACAATGTAATTTTTTCATGTTTCAAAATCAATTCAGTATTTGTGAAAGTACCTCGAATAATGATATCCATGTTGGCAACGATGATGAATCTGGTTTCTGGTTTTATGTTGTTCATTTGGTGGGTACCTCGGATAGACTGCATTTTGGTTTGCTATCAATAAAAAGTTTTAAAAATATGCAACTAATGCTACAAAAGGAACGGAAATTATCGACAATTTCTGGATTATAACTAAAATTCAGTTTGCCTTTTACATATCCAATATTTACAGAACAACACTAACTAGACTTCGATTTATATAAATGTAACGGGAACTATATTTCTGAGAATCAAACTATATTAGGATTATATGTTAAACTTATACAAAACCAGATTATTCTATGTAAGTATATTTATATTGACTGGATTATTTAACAGATCAAACAGAAAGAAGGCAAAATTCACTAAACGTAGGTGATTGCATGAAAATAACTAGGTCAAGGAGTGACCAACAGTGAGCTGAGGTTATATATAGAGGTTCGCTCTTCATAATTCTTACCTTCGCTGGATCGGCGAAGGAACGCACTTGTGGGCGGTAGAACCTGAATGGGCTCCACCAAGACATCGGAGACTCGAAGCAGATGTCTTGGTGGATGAACCCAAGTACGGTCATAGGCGCTAGGGTCAATTTGGTCATTTCTTCTTGTATGAGGAACCAATTTGGCCAACTCCCAAATTAACTTACATTGCTTATAACTAATTAAATTTGAAGAAAAATTATAATCTCTTAGACTGTAAACATATTTTATATTTAGGCTGCACAAGATCCAATGATAAAATTAAAAAATGGTAACCGCCCAGACAGGGACTCGAACCCTGGACAGATAGGTTAAAACCCTAATGCTATACCAACTAAGCTATCTGAGCACAAGACATTCTTTTTTTGAAAAGTTAGTTATGTTAAGAAATATCGTTTGAGAACACTTGTGGTCTGGGTCGACAGAGAAGGAGACAGCATTTCCAAAATTTTACAGACTGGATGTATTTTACCACCACTATAGAGGTCTTTACTATATGTAATTCGAAACGCTAGAGTTCAGTTAGCTTTCAAAATTGAGGTAAAGATTGTGTTTGTCACGCATAACAAGTTACACTATATCTAATTACGGACATATAATACTAAAACTTTGCTAGTAGTTGATGAGTTGACAGTAAATTTGAGAGTTTTAGTATTATATGTCCGTAATTAGATATAGTGTAACTTGTTATGCGTGACAAACACAATCTTTACCTCAATTTTGAAAGCTAACTGAACTCTAGCGTTTCGAATTACATATAGTAAAGACCTCTATAGTGGTGGTAAAATACATCCAGTCTGTAAAATTTTGGAAATGCTGTCTCCTTCTCTGTCGACCCAGACCACAAGTGTTCTCAAACGATATTTCTTAACATAACTAACTTTTCAAAAAAAGAATGTCTTGTGCTCAGATAGCTTAGTTGGTATAGCATTAGGGTTTTAACCTATCTGTCCATGGTTCGAGTCCCTGTCTGGGCGGTTACCATTTTTTAATTTTATCATTGGATCTTGTGCAGCCTAAATATAAAATATGTTTACAGTCTAAGAGATTATAATTTTTCTTCAAATTTAATTAGTTATAAGCAATGTAAGTTAATTTGGGAGTTGGCCAAATTGGTTCCTCATACAAGAAGAAATGACCAAATTGACCCTAGCGCCTATGACCGTACTTGGGTTCATCCACCAAGACATCTGCTTCGAGTCTCCGATGTCTTGGTGGAGCCCATTCAGGTTCTACCGCCCACAAGTGCGTTCCTTCGCCGATCCAGCGAAGGTAAGAATTATGAAGAGCGAACCTCTATATATAACCTCAGCTCACTGTTGGTCACTCCTTGACCTAGTTATTTTCATGCAATCACCTACGTTTAGTGAATTTTGCCTTCTTTCTGTTTGATCTGTTAAATAATCCAGTCAATATAAATATACTTACATAGAATAATCTGGTTTTGTATAAGTTTAACATATAATCCTAATATAGTTTGATTCTCAGAAATATAGTTCCCGTTACATTTATATAAATCGAAGTCTAGTTAGTGTTGTTCTGTAAATATTGGATATGTAAAAGGCAAACTGAATTTTAGTTATAATCCAGAAATTGTCGATAATTTCCGTTCCTTTTGTAGCATTAGTTGCATATTTTTAAAACTTTTTATTGATAGCAAACCAAAATGCAGTCTATCCGAGGTACCCACCAAATGAACAACATAAAACCAGAAACCAGATTCATCATCGTTGCCAACATGGATATCATTATTCGAGGTACTTTCACAAATACTGAATTGATTTTGAAACATGAAAAAATTACATTGTCCTAAATAGAGAAGAGTACCCATCATGCGTGTACAAATCAGATGCGATCTTCGACACTTACAAAAACAGATTCTCCACACAAGAAGACAGGTTCAGATCTATAAACATTATAGAAGAACTTTACTTCACCTTCGAGGGCAGTGGAGAAAACATAAAAGTGGAAATCACCAACATCTCTGGTGGAGTCACCCTCAACTTTAACCAATGGCAAAAATTTCTCTCTTACTACAAATCCCTCATGGAAGAATTTCAGCATCGGCTAAATCGTAATCCCTATGTGACTTTTGCTCTTTGGTAGAGTATTTTTCATATATGTAAATTTGATATATTCTATATTTGTATATTAAATAAAAATAAACTTAAAAAACTTAACTTGAGTGTTTTATTTGAATCCAAAATATATATGTAATCTAATGAAAATGATTTAAACTTTATAAATATTATTTCTAAACATTCACAATTCAACATATAAGTTGTTCTTGCAGGCTAATAAGGCTCTGGCGTGTGGGCCTATGCCTCCTACAATCCTCTGTAAAATTCGTGTTGTCCTGTGAGTAATCAATATACATAGTAAGCCTAAGCTTTAAGGTTCAATCAGTGGATTTTAGTCCTCATAGACATATAGTGATTGTAGTTAAAATACGGCTCGTATAACTCCTGGTATTAAGTCAATCACTCAAAAAAAAATACTTAAAAATACCTTGAATGCAGGCTTTAAAACTAAATAACAACATAGAAAACATTTCTTTTTCACAAATCTTTATTATTTGCACTAAAATACATTACACCTTAATATTTTTTATTATTGTACCAACATACAAGTCTTTTGAACATTTCTGAATGCGCAACCTTGTTCAGCTGGGGGAGAAGTATCAGAATGATACTTGCACAATCCTCCTTGAAACATATACAAATTCTTAAGGGAATGGACAGTTTACAGTTTGTAAATCAACAATGTCATCAATATTAAACAAATCTTTGATAATTTGGGATTTTCCTTTGCAGAAAAATGTACCACCTTGACAGTTCAAGTTCCTAACTGCCCTCCGGACATAGTATATTTCACATCCACAAGGAATATCATACATTAATGCATGGAGATTGTCTTCAATCCAGCGCGATTCTTTGTTCTCTTTGAAATAATCGGGAACACTCACAAGCGCATAATACACAGTGTCCAAATTTGTAGAACTCACACAAATCTCACGCAATATAAATTTTCTGTTATAAATAAATCCTTGTACATCAATAATGTATTGCACCATTTTCGCTGTTATTAGTCAGTCTCTCTTTATTCAACTCTCACAAAAATCCTGTGCTACCATAAGTAAGCTCTGCTGAGCGTATAGAATCTATAAGAGTTTTCACTAGTTCGATATTGTTTGAAATTTCACATAACACACTATAAAAAGCTTTGTATTCTGTCTGTACCTCGTGTGCCGTCACAGCATCCGCAACATCCTCATGGTTAGTAATATAAAAATCAAAAATATGTTTTGTATTGTCCTGATCCTGCAAATAACACTGGATTCTCTCGCACATTCCACTCAACACAATGCTGGCATTCATACAAACTGCTTTCCCCTTGGCAAATAGAAAAACATTCGGAAATCAGAAATTCATCTTTACAGCATACGCACTCGCACTCATAAAAATGGTTGCCTACATTTAGATAACAACCCCTGCATATAATATACTTGCTAGGTGTATACCTCTTCAAAATCTCCAACACAGAATCCTTATGGATAACATCTGAAATCATGTTACTCATGCCCTTGTCGGTTACTTCGTTGACGTTATTTCCAGTAATAGATCCTTCCACTCACAGGTACACAAATAAGAACACCTGAAAAATAGAAACATAGTTGTAGTACTTGTTTATATTACGCATATTCATTTGTGGTATTTACTTTTTCGTTTCTTTGTTTTCTGGATTTATATATTATTTCAAAAACTAGTGGAGAAATATACATTCCAATGGTAAAATCTCTTGCGAGGTACTCACCGTAGTGTGGTTAGCCTTGTTTGTGGAGGGTTGAAGACGCCATCTTTCACTAATGGTCCCTTTCAGTCACACATACAAAATTAGAAGCATCTGAAAAATAGAAATAAGTTGTAGTACTTGTTCACATTACGCATATTCTTTTTGGTTTGTATTGGACGTTTTCTTCGTTTCAATATTAGCATTTACATATTATTTAAAAACACGCTACATAATAAAAATCATTTACCTTAATTATAGCTTCTCTTGAGTTCTTTGTCTGAAACTCACGGCACAATAATCACAACTTGATGTCTTCTCTGACACAATGCTTCACAAATACTTCTCAAAATAGCTTCTGCTTGCTTTTACGCAGTTTTTTTATACCTCATAAGCAAAACTGACGCCTTCTCTGATTGGTTGAAATAAAATCAACGCGTTTTCTAATTGGATGAAATAAAACCGACGCGTTTTCTGATTGGTGGAAATAAAAACGACACATTTTCTGATTGGTTGAAATATTCTTAACATTAGTTCATCCAAAAACCTAATAGTTATTATCCAAATGCATTAACTAATACACCCTGAAAGTAGTTTGAAATATTATACACACCTTAGAACTTTGTAATATCGAATGTGAAATACAAAACGCAATAAATAGAAAATTTAATACAAAGATTTAAAAAATCTATTTGTAAGTCCAAATTGCAACAAAAATGTTGCCTGAATAGTTAAAATTGTGTTATTAGAATAAAAAATTACATAAAACTTGAGAAATAATAAATTTAAAATTGATAAAATGTCTTCGTGAGTAAAATAATAACAAACAAAATGTTGTCTGAATATATGAAATTGGTTATTTGAATAATAATATAGCTTAAACTTGTAAAATAAAAGGGTAGAACTTGACAAAACATACTTTTGCATCCAAAATATAATTGAAAACTTTCTTGAAATGACGAAACACACTTCGTGTTGTACAAAGTTTAATTCAAAACACATTTAAAATGTGTTATTTGAGTAAACTTAGAGAATAATCCTGTAAACTTGGAAAATATATCTGTGTGTGTGTGTGTGTGTGTGTCCCAAAATGTAATAAAAAAACACGTTCAAATCGTGTTATTTGAGTAAATATTAGGCTAAACTTGTGAAATAAACAGATAAAAATTGAAAACTCACACTTTGTGTGTCGAAAATATAACTAAAAATCTTTCCTAAACAGATAGAATTGTGTTATTTGAGTAAAAAAAATAGGCATAAACTTGTAAATAATAAATTAAAAGTTGAAAAAATCTCTTTGTAAATACAAAATATCCTGAAATAGAGAAATTGTGTTATTTGAGTAATAATAAGCCTAAACTTGTGAATATAAACAAATAGAAGTTGAGAACACACACTTTGTGTGTCGAAAATGTAACTACAAGTCTTTCCTGAACAGATTGAATTGTGTTATTTTGGTAATAATAAGCCTAAACTTGTGAAATAAACAGATAGAAGTTGAAAAAACACACTTTCTGTGTCGAAGATATAACTAAAAGTCTTTCCTGAATAGGTACAAATAGTGTTATTTTTGTAATAATAAATTAAAAAGTTGTAAAAATGTCTTTGTGAATCCAAAATTTTAATGAAAAATGTTGCCTGAATAGTTTAAATAGTGTTATTTTGTAAAAATTAACATAAAGTTGTAAAATAATAAGTTAAAAGTTGAAAAAATGTCTTTGGTGAATCCAAAATTTAATGAAAAAATGTTGCCTGAATAGTATAAATAGTGTTATTTTGTAAAAATTAACATAAAGTTGTAAAATAATAAGTTAAAAGTTGAAAAAAATGTCTTTGTGAATCCAAAATTTAATGAAAAAATGTTGCCTGAATAGTATAAATAGTGTTATTTTTGTAAAAATTAACATAAAGTTGTAAAATAATAAGTTAAAAGAGTTGAAAAAAATGTCTTTGTGAATCCAAAATTTAATGAAAAAATGTTGCCTGAATAGTATAAATAGTGTTATTTTGGTAAAAAATTAACATAAAGTTGTAAAATAATAAGTTAAAAGTTGAAAAAAATGTCTTTGTGAATACCAAAATTAATGAAAAAATGTTGTCTGAACAGCTGAAATTGTGTTATTTGAGTAATAATAAGCCTAAT